>NW_027526407.1:9635511-10028011 GCF_048455015.1 Haemaphysalis longicornis | reverse complement strand
ATGCGTTAATTGTTTCATCAATTTATGACCATCCCTTTAAACCTATTCCTAATTATGCCTCCACCACAACCCAGATTTTTTAAATCGCCAAACCCTCTCTGCACCTTTCTCACTGAGAGTAAAAGAGCAGGTGTCTGAACTGTCTGTCTCCTTTTAAGATACCTATAAAAGATACTGTAGCACGCTTTTACAGCCATGGCAAGATCGCCCAATGCTATGCGACTTGTCGTAAAACTTGGGTAAAATCGAGTTCCAACAAGCGAAATTCTGCAGCACTTCCTTTTTACAGGATAAATATTGCTGTGCAGAATTTTACAGCCATGCGTCCAAAACATCATTTCCCGTATCCTGTGGTGCGCACGGTATAAATTTTAATGCAAGTAGAATCATGAATATAAACACAAGTATCATTACGGCGGACGCATATGCCCGTTTTCTTGTTGGAAGTCATATCATTCATCATAACATCCCTAAATATGTCATTTATACCGACTCGTTGAGTGCGGCGCAAGCATTGGCATCTACAAATTCATCCAAAAACACTGTCATCAATCTCGTCCTAAAGACCATTATATCTGGATATCCATGGCATCTCGGACGGACGGTGTATTGGGTTCCTGGCCCCTTTGGGATAGCTGGTAATGAGGAGGCGGATCAGATTGCCGCTGCTGCTGTACTTACAATTACACTGCACATAGCAACAGTACCCTACACGGTCGTGAAGCCACACATCAGTCAACAACTTCGCAAAATATGGCAAACACACTGGAGTGAACAGACAGAGAAGTACACGTATTAAAACCACACTTGGAGCCATACACCACCGACACACAAAACAGCTACACAGAAGTCGCCTTGGCTAGATTAGGATATGGCAGCCACATGCAACGCACTCTCACCTGCTCAATGAATCTCCAAGACCCATGTGCAGCGGGTGTGAAGAGGGCTACCCGTGATCCACATACTCATCAATGCAAGGCTCTGGACACAACACGACGCAAACACTTCCCACATCTATACACATGGCATATTCCACAACACCCGTGGTACTTCCTACGAGATGAGCCCATGTTTTCAATAACATGTGTTTTTGAGTTTCTCACCGACCTAAACTTTTTACATCCAATTACGTAACCTACATCTTGACAGCCTGGCCCTTTACACCAGTGGTCTTCAATACCTTGTGTTTTACTTTGTTTTGTTTTGCTTAAATGTTCTACTTTTACTCTCATGTCGGTCTCAGGAAATGACTTTTGTTTGGCGCTCTTTGCCCTTAGTTGGCCTTGCGCCATTAAAATCCAAACATCATCAACATCATGCTTCTCAAAGCTTCGAATGTAGTAACAAAAGGAAATCCGCTCCTCAGAATGCCTTCCATTTCTGTTCGCCGTTGGCCAACTGCGTCTCAAACACGCGGCCATTGTTCGTTTCTCGGCTAGAGACACCTACGCCTCATGTTCCGTTGTGGCATGGCCACCGTCACACTCGGCTTCCACAGTGATTATGAAATACCGTATTTACTCGTGCAATGATGGCACTTTTTTCCAAAAAACATGATGCAAATTATTGGTGGGATCATCATACGAGTTTGCGCGAAGAAAGTTTTCGCGAAAAAAGTTTGAGCGCAGAAAACGCAAGTTGCAGGTAAGAATGTTTCCGATAAATCTTAGGAACATAATCAACAAAAGAAATAAAAATATAACAACTCCACCGAACGACCACCGAGTGAAGCAAAATTCAGTGTTTTCATTACGCAACGCACCGGAATTACGGAACACGCCGGAACAAGTTTGCTGCGAGGTGATAACAGGTCGACAAATAAGTGGCTGCTGCTGTCACAGTGTGGGACATCAAGACACCGCTGCCGGCGCAGCACGCCGAGCGCGTTTTTATATATCTCTCGTGAGCACATTATGTGCATTTAGTGAGAGTTTTTTTCCGCACCAATAATGAAATCATCCTTGCCGATATCACCAAATATGACCAATTTCGCGGAAATAACGTACACATGCCACCTTTGAAAGAAGAGGAAAGTAAGGTAAGAACAACCATCGTCATCAAGCTTGGCACACATAGGACATATGGCTGCGGCAAGTTCAGGAGCGATCATTGCGCGGGAAATAAAAAAAGTCGTATTTTGACAACAACCTTTAGTGGTGCGATCATTACGCGAGTGCGATCAGTATGCGAGTAAATCTGGTACATGCTTTGAATCATTTTCTGCGCGGGAAAGAGCCGCTTTGTCGCAGCCACAAACAGCCTTGCGGAATCTTGTAAAACGATTGACTCAAGTGATAGGTAATAGGTAATGTTGGTATCAATTTTATTTGGTGCTAACTTACCCCGTGTTTGTAAAAAAGCCTGCAGCTACGGTGAAGAGCTTGGTGTTGTCTACAACAAAGTTCCGCGTTTCGGAACCACAAAACGTGTATTATAAACACTACAATGATTAGGACGACTTTAGTGTACTGCTTTTTTGGAAGTTACGCTATCTTTTATGATTGCACTAAATATACTGCACAGGCCACAAAACTGGAGAGCAGGCAACGCTTAGGGGAGAATGGATAATATTTCTGAAACACAAATAATCCAAAGGCAAAGACATTGCAATTCGGTGCACCTTTAGCAAAAAAAACACCGCCAAGAAGCAACTGCTCTTCCAACTGGTTCCAGAACTATTTGTGAATTAGCATTTTAGGCTTTTTCTAAGTGAAGCTATTACGAAGAGGAAATCGGCACAATCGTGTTCATATAATGTTTCCTGAGCAGCATTTCCGACTCCTCTGAACTGAATCAAAATCACTTATGAGTGCCTTAACATAAACGACAGGAATTCAACTAAAATAGGCAGACGAACATCTTTATTTATACAATATGTCCCAGACCTCTAAAGCGGTAAAATAAAAAAAATCTTAGGGGAGTTGATATTCGGTGTTCTTCTTATGGTCTTTCCCCAAGACGACTCGGAAGAAAAAAAAGTGTTTTAACGTGCTTCACCAGAACAGATTTTTTTCTACCAGATTAGGTAGAACTATTGGACGTTCCCAAATTTAAAACCCGAACATATATAGGGCTACTGCTCAAGTTTGAAACCTCTATTACTTATTCGTAGAGTGTTTTAGTGCGATCATGCTCAGTGAGCTTTTTGTATGTGTTTTTGTACTTTCTGCCTTGGAAACAAAGAGTGAAATAAACCAGAAAGAATCTCATTATTTTTGTATTGCAGAAAGCAAACTACATGTGGACATTAACTATTGTTTCAGCTGTGTACCCCCCGCATGTTGACAAAGCCTTCCTGAAACAAACAGAACGCGCGCTATCGCGTGTTACTGAACAGTAACTGAGAGATGGCATTTGGCACTTATATTCTGCCGTCTTTGGCAGCAAAAGTGGAAAACCCGTTTCTATAGTTGCCGCGAGATGCAAAGGACATCACGAGTACTTGGCGCAGACCTCTTTGCCGATGGACATTTTAATAGGTTAAACCTTTTCATTTATGACGAGACATGGGCGCCATTAACAGGCACAAGATTTAAACCACCGTATGCAAGCTCTTTACTTATAGCGGTTGCTCCAACTGTAATTAATTTTGCCATATTCAATGTGTTTTCTTCTGAACGTATGTATGAGAATTAGGGACCATGAAAAACCGTCAGGAATGTTACAGTTTGTTTTTATACTTAAAATGACTTTTTTCATACAACGTTGATGTAGTGAGCACGTATCTACCTGCGAAATCGTGTACACTGGTTCCACAGGAAATTTCACCTCATCGCGGTTCAAAAATCCACAGAAAATTATACACCCCTGTTGCTCCTTTTTGTCAGAAACCAAAAAACAGCGTGCTTTGTGAACTCTTTTTTGAACGTAAGGCGAAATTCTAGCGCCTAAACACCATTTTCTATTTTGAACGGCAACTCTAAGAAACCATGGTTATTGCGCAGCGACAACACAATGGGTTTTGCTCCTTCTCGAGATGCTTTGTTTTACATCCACAAGAATTCTTTCTCGGAGAGGTAAAAGTTCCCTTGCAAATATTCAAGACAGTTGGGTTCAACATTAGGGAGATACCGCTTCTGAGAAAGGTGTAGGCGTATTTTTAAAAAGAAAAGTGGTTCTCGCTACAGTGCAATGTATTTGTAGCAATGTTTAACCTCGCCACGGCCGACTTCCCTTTGCTTGTATATAGTGAAATGTGAAAATAAAAACATAAATCACTGAAACGATTAGGTTATGGTTTTATTTTGTTACTCGTATATTGATGATTAATCAGTTCTTGACTTGTTAGGTGAACGAAAAACGTAGAATATATATTGTTGGTTTTTGGGGCATTGCCTTTCTGCCTAAATCGAGATATACCGGACAAACAATAAATACCTTTCAAGTTTAAAAACGCGACCTTAGGGCACAAACAAAAGTCAAAAAATGGTGCGCACAATTACGCAAGAATAACCAACAAAATAGTTCAGTAGTCTATGCATAAAAAAGTCAATATTGATTAGAATTACGAGTCGTTTCAAAGGCAAGGGCTGTAAACAGAAGGGATATTAACTTTTAAAAATGCAACATTTGGTTTTGCCGTGAGCGTAACAAGGTTTCCTTAGAGAGGGGATGAAGCGGAATATTTTTCACTAACACCACTCGAATATTGCAAAAAGCAAATCTAGACACAGATAATAGATTCTGTTATACTAATTGGAAACGTGCTTTACGAACGTCTATTTCCACCTGCCGAACGTTTCTACATTATCTCTAGGTATTCGAGAGCACAAAATTACTTCATCAATAAAGCCACATCAGACACTATTAGGCTTTCAGCAAAACAGGTTTTTCTTAATAGCACCAACGAAAAAGATTGGCGAAGACGATTTGGCATTTCACACAGCCAGGTAGCGAAAAAACGATCTTGATATGTACACACAATAGTCACGCCTCCGAAATCGTCCAGTTGAATCTTACGTAGGAAGAGGTGGCTTTACAGTAATCTTTACACTTAGAGTGACGGAATGTTCAGCGCAACACCTTTCACACGAAAAGGTTTCTTCGAACCTCACAGGTGTAAAATGTATCACTATGAAAACTGAACTATACACATCTAGACAAGCAGTGATACGTTGTCGCTCTTCGCAATTGGGTGTGAGAAGAGGTTTCGTGGGACGGCGGCTTAGAGTGCCAAATCACCAACAAATGAAGTGACAAGGGCCCGAAATCAACTTCCCCAAGAAGCCGATAACGCTTCAGCTAAACCAGTGGGACGGAGAACCTCGAGGTTACAAAACGAAGCTAAATTTATTACTCTAATAGACCGCGAGGTGTCTACACCCGCACTCACATTGAGAACAACGCCCGGATAGCGTTAGCCAAAAATATGGTGTGGAAACGGTACCATGTGCAACACGAATAAAACGTCATTAATTCACTCCCAGTAGAACCTGACGGCGCACAAAATGTAAGTAAAAAAATTCTATAATTTTCGCCTAATGCATTTGCATTTCCCGTTATACCAAGAACGCTTAGGTGGTTCAAACGTACTATTAAAGATTCTAATAGTTGTTAGTGACTGACATTTTTCACGGTGATTATGTTAAGAAAATCCTATTTGCATTACGCTTCGACATTCTTTTAATAAGTGCCACAACTGTGGTTCCCTTTTTTGGGGGATTATCTTACTGTAACAACAAAATAAAAAGTTGCACATCGAAGAACAAAAAGTGAAAATATTTATACGGCTGTTGTAGTTCAAGCACGAACTTTTGGTTAAAAAATACAAAAAGGCGCCCTACTGGTTAAAAAGAACGATATAAGATCTAGCTCTTGTTCAAAAGGTTCAAGGATTTTTACCTTATCACCCAGAGATCATCTTTTCAAAATACAAGGCTAGCACGGGTGGAATCATACTCAATATTTTCGGTTCTAACATAAAAAGTGGCGCTAAAACACCTTTAGACGAAACCTGTGGTGATGGGTGGTTACACATTTAGCCAGAAGTACATCTTACAACCGCCAAAAATTCACTAGCGCACCGCGAGGGCGTGTCCACTTTAAATGCTCACATAGCTTGCACGAGAAATACACAGAATTGTGTTTCAGTAAAATCGTGACCACGTTCAAGTACATCCTCCTTCAGAAGTTCTTGAACGACATTACATTGTTTTAACGGTCGTGTACAAGCAATCCAGACCATATTTACACATGTCTGCCTAATTATGTCTCATTTAAACCTTTCATGCAATCATTTCTACGAGTCATTCAACCCTCTCTTGTAATGTCGTATGAAAAGGTGCTACACCTTGAGTAACTACATTTATGTTTTAGTAATTGTTAGAAAAGATCAACTTCCATGGAGTTTTTATTGTAACAAAACACTTGTTTCTATTATTATTAGAAAAAATTTGTTCAAAAATAATAGAACCTGGACAAGTGTCAAAATTTTTCCGCACACAACTAACTGAACCGCCGCTTATTGAGCCTAGTGCATATTCCGCTCACAGGATACTTTAGCCTGTATTGCTAATACCATAATTTTTACAATACCCGTTACATTCAGTAAAATAAATTTTTGTTAAGGCGTTTTGTCGTCTCGCCTTGCAAATGCCTTTTGTACATCTTTGTACACCGACTGACATCAAACAGTTTGTCCACATGGCTTGTAATTGAAAACTTCATTTCTTGTGTACCCTGGTGAGCGCATGCTGATACCGATCTGTGACTGGCGCACAAAAGTGTCCCAGCCAATTTTTAAACTTTTTTCTAAAACAACTGCTATTAGGCCTTAGCCTCCTCAACTTACATATTTTTAAAAGTTATCTATGCCAAATCTATTTGAAGCCTCACATTTGAATAAAAAAAATAGTAGGTAGAACATCGGCTACGATAGGTATCTGCGGTGAATAAAGATTTTGTTTGGAGTGCGACACACACCCCAGAAGGAAAAAACGGTCGCTAATTCACATCCAGAAGTGTTCTCTGGATGTTTGAAAAAGGTAATTTAAAAGGGCAATGGCGACAATGTGCCAGTTTGACTCTTTATGCATACTGGTCTTTCGCAATCACTTCAATACAATTTCATCGCTAACTTACAAAAAATAGTGACGACCGCAAAGAAAACACACATAGCAGTTTCAAATCTCCAGACAATTTCCAGACTTCCTAAGACGTCGCATAATCTGTTCCATCAATTTGCGGCCACAGAGCAAACCGATATCAAGACGCAATAAATTGTAACTGTAATGTCGCTTCTTGTTATTTATGACCGTATCATTTGATTGGTAACGGGTAGTTAAACCTCTCAGCCATGGTGGGGTGAATTGACGCCATCATAAAAAAAGTTTACGCCATCACACAAAACTGATAATTTCTTGGGGAATTGTCCTCCAATGATGTCTCAGTTTCGTGCCAGAATACAGGAGCAGGCTATTGAATTTCCCCTAAGGCGGCTTCCTCCGGTGGCATCGCTTGGCCCCGGGGGCTTGTCTCGACGCCTTGTTATGCCCTACCCACATGGACGCGACATAACCCGTCAGGCAAGTGGCGGCGTCGTTCGGTGGCCATGCGCGGACACGCTGTAAAGGGCGAGTAACCCCGTCAAACCGGCGAAGTTACGCGCCAGCCGCTGCATCGGTGTGCGGCGCTGGACACGTTTTTTTAACCATGCCATTCGGTTGAAGTCATTTATGAGCAGGTATTATCGATTGTCAAACTGCAGTTATCAAGACCGTAGCTTTATATAACATATATATACATATATTTGCGGGCATATATAGACGTGTTTCTAAATGTATTTCAGCCCGCACGGGGCACCTTGAGTATTCGTGGTGACGGTGTTGGCGACACCGCTGACCCCGAGCCCCCATACTCACGCCGTAACCGACCGTGGCAATGATTTTTCAGGTGAAGGGTAGAAACCTCAAACTGTGGCCGTCCGAATTGTGGTCAAGCTTCGGCGGATGGACTCCCTGTCTGTTTACCACGCAGGGAGCTCCATGATCTCTTTCACCATGGGGGTAAATTCAAAGAAGAAAGTACCCCCGTTCCCTTCTTTATACTATGGCGCATGGTATTATCTAAACCCCTTCTTCAAAATTATTCGGCCTCGAAAAGGGCCCGCACCGAAGCAATATTTAAACCCCCACCGAACGTCGTCTTCAATAACCCAGACAACTTTGCTAGCTTCCTAGTCATGCAGACAGTTGACAAAGCCACCCCAATATCTTCAAAATTTGTGTTCCTGATCGCCACGTTTATTGAAGGTATAGTTTGAAAAAACTATGACTCAAAGAAACTTGCATCTGGTGACATGCCTATTGAGGTCAGAACTAAGGAAAAATCTGCTAACCTTCTGAAACAAACATGCATAGGTGACTTACAGATCACTGTAACACATTACCGAACCCTCAACAGCTGCCAAGGTGTGCTCTCGGAAACTTAACTCATACATAAAACTGAGGCAGATATTCTTGAGGGCTTGCGTGAGCAAGGAGTGACTGGTGTTAGAAGTCTCACAATGAGGCGCGATTGAAATGAGATTAAAACCAAACATATCATCTTGACTTTCGATTGTAGTACGCTCCCCGAATCTGCCCAAGGCGGGTTTCTCCACTTTTAGATAAGCGCGTACACCCCAAACGCGCGGCGTTGCTCCAAATGTCAAAGGTACGGGCACAGTAGCAACAACTGTCGAGGGCAAACACATGTGCAAAATGCTCGAATCACGATCACCAGACAGATGAGTGTAACGCAACGCAATTTCACTGTGTTAACTGTGAAGAATCCCACCCCGCGTCTTCCTGTTCTTGCAAAAAATTCAAAAATGAGAAAGAAATCATAAACCTCAAAGTGACCCACAACCTGTCTTGCCCAGAAGCTCGAAAAAGACATTCTATGCTTCCCTCGTGAAGTTACGCTGACGCTGCTCACCGAGGGGTGGGGTGGCGTCAGGTTTCCGTGGCGACCCAGTGCAGCAACGCTGTCCTGGTCCCAACCACGCCCCCCACTGGGCTGGCTTCTGCTTCCCAAACTTTTGTACCACAGCCTGTGGATTCTGCTGCGGCTGAGGTGGCAACGAACACTGTAGGTGGAGATGGCTTGCATTCCTCTCCTACTGCGCTGTCGCCTTGGGCACAGTAGGCAGCGAGATGGGGAGCCTTGCATCCACATCTACACGCACAACACCACTACAGCCGCCATTGGCCCACGCGGCAAACACGGGTTCAACTCCCTGAGTTCCACGGCCAAAGGAGGGAGATCCTGCATTTACTCCTTTGCTGTCGGATGAAGAGATGGATGGAACACCCCCCCCCCCCCAGCTCGGTCAGCTGTTCAGCCAAACGAGCAGCGCGGCAACATCGGCCGCGGGAAAAAACCAGCTCTGCGCATAACTGGCCTTAATGCGGGCTCAGTAACGTAGATAACACCACCCGTCTGCTAAACGCCAATACACGCTGCACTCTCTCTTTAAACACTTATAGTAGTACAATGGATTACACAATGAAACGCAGGGGCTTAATAAAAAACCTAAACAACATATACGAAATTCTTCATAAAAACCTATCAAGCATTTTATGTCTTCAGGAAACACAATTACAATCGAAACAAACAAACTTTCTGAAGTGCTGTTTGTGTTTAGGAAATATAGGAACGACTGTTCTCTTTTCTCTGGTGGTGTAGCTACAGTTATACAACATTCTATTCCCTGTCAATTTGTCCCTTTGTCCACAACTCCCTAAGTGGTAGCTGTAAGTGTAATAATCACCGACAGGGTAATAACGATAGCTTCAATATATATTCCCCCTGACTTTTCCCTTTTCAGTCCACAATTTTAATTCCTAATTAACCAGCTACCGGATCCATTCCTACTGGTGGGTAACTCTATTGCCCACAGAAACCCGTGGTGATCTGAACGCGAAGATGGCCGGGGCCGTTTAATAGAACGATTCTTGCTCTCATCTCGTGCGTGTATATTTAATAAAAAGAAACCAACATACTACAGCCCAACACACAACACGTACTCCCACATCGACTTAGCAATAGGTTCATCCATCCTCTTCTCTTTGTTCGAGTGGAATGTGGACTCCAACCCCTATGGAAGTGACCACATCCCTGTCACTCCTAAATGTCTAGATACACTCTCTGACAGTTCAATTTACCATAAAAGGTGCAAAAAATTTGTGCAGACTGAGTGGCTTTTAAGCAAGGATCACATCTGTCCTACACATTCATAAAACACTTACATATCGATGAACCTTGTAGAAGTGTCACCGCCCACATTATAGAGTCTGCCAATAGTTCAATTCCTCAAACCTCCCGCACTCTTCAAAATTCCAGCGGGCCCTGGTGGAACGAGAATTGTCTAAACGCGCGCAAAGCGCAAAACAAGGAATGGAGAAACACCCGAAGGTACCCAAAACGGCACAGATTGTAATTGCTTTCAAGCGTGCCAAGGCAGTTGGAAGGCGTGTTAGAAGGCGTATTAACTCTTACAGTGACACAAGCAAGGTGTGTAACCGAATAAAAAAGTTCAAAGTGCACAAAATAACCTTGCTTCTTGTTAGCACCACTGGTAACACATTAGAAGACCAGGCGAACACATTAGCCAAACACTTTGAACTTATATCAAGCTCTTCACATTACACAGACCGATTTATTAGGTAGAAAATATCTGCTGAACGTAAATCCATTAGTGACATCACGAAATAGTCACAAGACTTATTACAACCGTCCAGTTTACATCAACGAGCTTAGGGTTGCCTTTGCGGCTTCTAAGACATCAGCACCAGGTGCATACCAAATCACATACACAATGATTCAACACCACCACGCAGACACCCTCGAAACACTCCTTTAGCTGTTTAACAAGATTTGGAGTACAGGACATGTTCCACGGGCGTAGAAAGAGGCAATTGTGTTACCATTGCTTAAACCAGCGAAAGATGCCCCTTCTCCTTCTAGCTATCGGCCAATAGCACTTACTAGTTGTTTAAGTAAACTGTTCTAGAAGATTGTCAATAGAAGGCTCATGTACGTTTTTAGAATACCACGGTATTCTAGATAGCTGCCAGGCAGGTTTCCGTTCGGGAAGATATACAACCGACCAGCTTGTGGCCTTCGCATCGTATTAAAAATGCTTTTGTTCACAGGCAGCACAGTATGTCTATTTTGTTTGATTTGGAGAAGGCGTAAGATACTGCATGGCGCTATGGCATCCTGCGTGACCTCAAAACGTAGGGTGTATCTGGAAATATGCGCAACACGATAGAAAGCTACCTATCTGAG
The DNA here is from genome assembly GCF_048455015.1 of Haemaphysalis longicornis. Classification (NCBI taxonomy): domain Eukaryota; kingdom Metazoa; phylum Arthropoda; class Arachnida; order Ixodida; family Ixodidae; genus Haemaphysalis; species Haemaphysalis longicornis. Next base: position 10,016,740 of record NW_027526407.1, on the reverse strand, counting down.
CAAACTTTTCGCGTAAGGGTCGGGGCATCACTTTCTAGAATACACACTCAAGAAAACGGGGCCCCGCAGGGAGGAGTACTGAGTTGTTCATATTTCATTGTCAAATTGAACTCACTCAAAAAGGCACCGCCACCCACAGTTTTCTTCTCAGCCTGCGTTGATGATATCTAAATCAGCTATAACGGATTACAAGACTTATGTCTTGTAATCCGTCAATCTGCCAGAAGGAGTTACAACTTAGTGCCGATAAACTTGAAAAGTGGGCCGATGAAAGTGATTTTAAAAGTAATCCTGAAAAGAGATCATGTATACTGTTTTCTCAGCAGCGTGGAGTCCAGCCTGACCCTGAAATCCGTATTCTTAATTTAGTGATTCCCGTCAGATATGAACACAAGTTTCTGGGTATTCTTCTGGACAAAAGGCTCACAGTTTCCCCCACATTAAACAACTCAAAATTAAGTGCACTAAAACCATGAACATTGTTAAAACACTATCCCACCATTCATAAGGTGCAGATAAGGTATGTATTGCTCTGTCTCTTCAATAATTTATTGCGATCGCGCATACACTACAGTAGTATGGTGTATGGTTCTGCGTCGACAACAGCTTTAAAAATGCTCGACCCAGTGTTGCATTTAGGGCTCCGCCTTGCGTCTGGGGCTTTCCGGACAAGCCCTATACAAAGCCTGTAGGATGAAACCGACCAGTGGTGCTTAGAGCAACAACGCACATACGTGGCACTTTCGTACTACGTGAAAGCAACGTCGATGAGGAATCGCCCGTTCAATGGTATTGTTCAAAACACATCTGAAAGGTTATTTTTGAGCCATCCTTTACTCCCTCTGCCTTTTTCTCTCCGAGTGAGAGCAGAGGCAAAGGACCTTGGTGTCACCCTGCCCCACACCTACAAAACAAACATCACTGAGTTTACTGCACCTTGGAATCTGCTCCCTGTCCTCTGTGACGTGTCTTTCAGGGAAAATGACAAAAGACACGCACCAAAGAAACTCATTCTGCAACACTTTCTACACTTACAATACAAGTACCCATGCACTGCTTTTTAAACGGATGCCTCAAGGCCTTCCCCGGCAGTGGCATGTGCAGCACATGGAGCCCACTTTTCCAGCACAAGAACGCTGAACAGGAACACAAGTATACTTACGGCAGAAGCACATGCTATTTTTATAACTGTGGAACACATAACACAAACGAAAACACAACAATCTATTATATTCACAGACTCCTTAGGCGTTGTAACAGCATTATGCTCTGGCAAAAAAGTAGAAATGCGATCTTGAGCAAGGTCATTAAAGAAATCATGTCAGCGTATGCTTTAAAACAGACCATAATAGTGTGCTGGGTGCCTGCACACTGCGGAATTACTGGCAATTAAATCGCTGACAAGAGCACAGCCGCAGCAGCACTGCGTGGTGAAATCGATGTTACTCAGCTGTGCTCTCTTGGCATAAAACCGCTCATTCATAAGGCACTACGAAAATGCTGGCAGGAACACTGGGACACACAGACAGAAAACAAACTCCACACTATAAAACCCCAAATTGGCAGCTACTACACAGAAAAACATAACAGAAAAACAGAAGAGTACATGAGCAGACTACGTATAGGTCATACATATGCCACTAATTCCCATCTTTTAAATGGAGCCCCACCGCCACGGTGCAACAGTTGCGGACATCGTCTGTCAGTAATGCATGCTCTCATTCAATGTCTGCATTTCCACAGTGCGAGAAAGAAGCATTTCCGCGAACTGTACACACACGTCATTCCACTTCACCTATCATTGTTTTAGGCAACAAACCCTTCATTCCAATTAAACGTGGCTTTGCTTACCTTGGAGACAGTGTACTTTAAAAGGCATCTCATATCATATATATGTTAGCAAAGCCCCTCAGTGGGGGTAGCTTTGACTGAACATTCATTGTTTACTCTAACGTCATAACCATCTGGCTCACTCCAGAGTTTTTTTTAATAAGGGGCTCTATACACCCCGCAGTAGTGTATCACATTCCTATTTTACTTACAATTTTAGACCAGAAACGACACAGCCATGGTGGTGGCACTCTTTGGCTTTCCTTGTCCTTGCTCCAGAATACAATCATCAAATGTATTTCACCATCAATGCAGAAGAAAACAAGACGAAAAAGAACGAAGATGCACTTCGCACAACTTTGCTTGCGGCATTATTTAACCTTGATGTTATGTACCTTCTGCACCTTTATGAAAGTGTAAGCAAAGCAAATTTCTGGGCCGCCTTGATACTGTGTTCGCCGTCAAACGTCAGTCGTAGGTTAAAAGGTAAGGTACTCTGGCACGTTTTTTCCCTTGTAAAACAAGGTGCCAAACCGTCATTGAAAAAAAAAACACTGAGGTACTGTAAAAGTTCGAACTATGGACTTCTAAAACAAAACGCCGGAACCCAAGCGCCCACCTGCTCGGCAACGCCGAAAGACGACGCGGGGCAAATAAATTGGTACCCTCACAGAGGCTGCCAACACATATTTACGGGTGTGTTTTGTATTGGTCATATTTGATAGATTTTAGCCGTGGTAACGCCTGTTTCTTGCTCACAGATCTTTGATCTGCGGAGATTATTCTAGTACTATGAGCAACGTAACCACAGCCCCCAAATTTCTGTGAAGAAAAGCTATCGCTCCTTCTTGTTCTCCCCTACGCAAGCCACGTTGATAAAACCTGGTCGTCAAGCACCAATCTTGCAGACAAGCCCTATTATGCTAATACTAAACGCGACGTAGCCAGAGCTCTCTTATTTAATGCAAAAAAATTCATCGCAAACGACAGATCCCCTGATTAAAGCCAAACTAGCTACAAATAAATAAGCGCTTTTGAACCGAAATAGCTTTTATTGGTATGAAGTCAGCCGATTACCATGAGTAAAAAGCAATTGATACTTTTGTACTGTAAGGAAGACCCAACACCACGAGAAGGACTGGAAACCCGACCGCTGCTGCCCGCTTTCCGCTGCTTTGTCGCGCTGCGTCGCCGCCGATATCTGGACAGCAGACGTCGGCGTTGCTCGCGCATCAGCTCGCGTCGCCGTGCATTTTACAGAGAAGCTGATACCCTCTGGTTGGTCGGAAAATTTTATGTCATAAACAGAGACATCAGGCAAGCCGCAGCAGTTCTTGCTTAAGATGCCGAGCGAATGCGTCTGGGTAATCATGAATGAAGCATAGAGCCCCGTATTCCTGTAAAAATACCCACAAAACGACAATCGCATCCGCATCATGGATGAAAAGGTGCCTGTGAACAACTAAGCCCCTGCCCCCTCGCCATTTATTCCGGTTAAAGTTTGGGCTTCCAGTTGCTGTCGAAAAGGGGTTTTGCGTCATTCGAGGGCCAAAGCATTCATCAGGCAAGGCAGGACCCACCATTTGCCGCAAGAGAAACCACGCCCAAGTAACAAGCCCGCTGAGACGAAGAGCAGCATTTCATACCTATATCAACCTCGCATTGTGGGACGGCCGCAATGTTTTTTTGGTGACGCGCGCAGACACGCGTCGATGCGGAGCGACGTCGACACGAAATACCGCAGGCATGTGGTTGGAGTTTTAAACATCCGCATGTTGCCTGGACCGAACGGATGACGCGCTGGCGAACAACAGAGGTGCGGCTCTCATTGTCCGCTCCCCGCATGTACCGGACGCCTCTACCAGCGTCGCGGTTGCATCAAGATCGAATTGGGCTAGTGCCCGCGAAGTACGCACGTGAAATGGTACGGGCTCAAAACGGATACAAAACTTCTAGCCGAACTTGGCGACGCGTGACCTGCTCTTAACGTCTCACATCGTCTGTGGTATCGCGGACTATCGTTTGGTTTTACTGCGCTACGAGAGGCGAAAAAACTTTGAACGTACCGGCGAGGTTTCTGAACCAAATCCAATAAATCTGTGCGCTGCAATTAAGACGCCTACTGCCTCCTCCTGCGCATTCGAAAAAGCACGTGCAAGCCGGCACAACTACCGCAGCCGCGGGGTTGGGCCCCCATACAGTAGCGCCTTTTACCTGGGCGAGCGAAAAGTGCGCGAAGCACCCAACAACATGTGGTCGCATCACCGGGCACAGTGTCACCACCTAAGCTAGAGTGTACTATAAGTTTTAAAGTGGCCCGACCGGGCCCAGAGGGATGCTCCTTTTGCGCAGAAAATAGCGGCGGCGCCGTAATCGACCACTGAAAGCGGCGGCTGGCCATGCGTGCTTCTTTAGCGCAGAGTGCTTGAAGCTTGTTCTGCGGGACGTCTAACTCCTTAAATATATTGTAGCTATAGTGGACTGTGGGTAGCGAAATAAAAAATAAATGCTACGGGATATTTTTCGTTAATTTTGTCCTTTCCGCTCGATAACAACACAAAATTGCGGTTTCTTCTTTAGTGCAGCATAGGTAGCGGATTGCAATGACATTTCCGCTATTACAACCTCCCACGAGAAAGAATTTTTCGTAAAGTGGCCTATAATGAACGAGTTCATGATTGCTTTGTGATCCTGCCCGTATTATAGATGGACATAATTTGTTTACCCAAATGAAATGAAAAAAAAAAAACTATGAAGCCTAGCGTACACATTTTTATTACATTGTTGAATGCAAATAAAATGAAAAGTAACGCAGAAAATCGTACACAAAGTCTATTCCACAAAGGAAGTTACAAGAACGCTAGCATAGAGATTTAACTGGGACAAGAATACTTTGTTTATCATTCTGAGCCAGCGCATGGGACTTGTTTACAACTTTTATTTAGAAATGTATCCGTGTCACCACCAAAAACCAAACTAAGTGAAGGTCTTTGTGCGCTGGTTACAAGCAATGTCGCTTAGGCGTTTTTTCTTTTTATATAAGGGCCAGCACATCCACAACGGTCTTTTTGTGGAACTCTTTGCCGCCAAAGTAACCGGTAAAAATATTTTCGCGATCGCTAATAAACTTAAAAAGATGCACTGAGGAGTTCAGAAGTCCCCCAGAAAACACGAGTTAGTGAACACAGCTACATTGTGTAGCTTCTCCTGCACACACGAAAAAGCTGGCCCTTGCAGATATGGCTCTTAGTTTTCAGTACACACTTCCTTGCCACGTGACCTGCTACATAGTAGGTTAATTTTTCTCGAGTGGCTCCTCTGCAGTGTTTAGGAATGTTTCGGATCAACTGCATCTGCATTTCTGATGGCAGCTTCAGTTTCCCAAAATTCCTTTGGGAATGAGTGCATCAATCAAGTATTGCTCTTTGTAGAAACAAGATGTCTAGTCGTCCACTGTAAGCACTGAAGTGATCAAATCCTGATGTGCATTTCGTCCGATTACGCTTTTGTCTAAGTCACAATAACTTAGGCAGTTTACAGTTGCCGAGAAATAAAAAGTTCTCGTGTGTACACTAAAAATTTCCGCCACATTATATCAATATATCTGATTTTTACTAAGTGCACGGTTGAAGAAAGGCACCCGAATAAACTACATTTTATTTTTTCACTGCAATGCCTCACGCACGCCAAACGCGGCGTCGAAGAAGCAACGGCATTGAATGCTGATAAGTGCTGTGCGTTTTTATTGAATAAAATGAAAAGGAAAAAATGTCCACTAACCACACTGAAAGCATCACCGGTAGGGCACCCCTGAAGAAGAATTTTAATATTTATGTTCGAGGCAGGAACGCGAAACAATAGTAAACTTTCTGCCGCTCATAGGATGTCCGCTCCACCGCTTTTGCTTCATGCGCATGCATAGTCAAGTGGGAGAGAGGAAAACTTCCCTGGTGACATACCGACAATGTTTCACTCGATTTCGGAATCTCAAAATATATGTTAATTCGAAACTTTCTCTCGGCTTCCATTTACATCACTTTTTCTTCTTTATGAGCACAGATATCTCAAAATCTTGACAGAGAATACACGAGACAAAGTTCGCTACAGGCAGGTGGAAATGTCCCTGTTCGAACGGTTAGCTCCCTCTACGCGCAAACGCGTTAGTGAACGGCAAAGTTACGCAAAATACGCGTAGTTCAAAGCCTATCTCCCCGTTACCGGAATCCAGTATGTCGCTTACATCGTTTATATATAGCTAACTTTGAACAACGCAGCTCATCAGGCGGACGACCACGAGCCACCAAAAGTACCTACAACGGAAGAAACGACAACCATGCAGTGTCTGCTTCCGAACAAGATAGAAAGTAACGGTGGCGACCAACAACTGATGTGATGCATTGGGCTGTTTGAGAACGCTTCTTTGGGAGGCAGATGCGAACGCAAGAAAGGCGAGCCTCACATAGTTCCTTCTTTACCAATATAAATATTGTTTCTCCAGCGAATAGTTTTCTCGTAATTGTGAAAGCACCCATTTGCAGTAGAGCTTTTGTTAGCAGCACTAGCTCTTATTTCAGTGACCTGGCAACAAATTTTCAGTTTCATTTAAATCGAAACTCCTCTTATCTTGAAATTGTCATAAAATGTTAAGACTTTGAGTTAACGAGAGAGTACTGTGTATCAAGAGCGTTTTGAGAACAAGCACCAGGAAATGTGAAAGTATCCTTGGGGAAAACCGTCGATAAATTTATGTTGGGTGGTACAGTTTAAAATTTTCACAAGCAAAAGTATAACGTTCTGCGTTTGCTTTCTAAATCTCCTGCCTAAAGGCGTGGGTTCGACTTCTTACAACGGCGGCCGCTTGTGTGATGGAAAAGAAAAGCTATAAACGGCCGTGTTTTCGAGATTTCGGCACAGATTACAGATTCTCAGGTGGCCAAAATAATCCTGAGCCCTCCACAACGGCGCGCCTCATCGATTGTGTAGCGTCGGCGCGTTACACCTTATACAACAATACATCAGCTGCACCAAGTGCCAAACACCGGGACGGGCAGCGCAAATCTCGCCGCGCGCCAGCTGGGAGCTGGTTCCTGGAAGCGGCGGCTGTTCAGTGGTCGAGGACAACAATGCCGCCGCTATACAGGTTTATTTTCAGCGCGAAAGTCGACCCGGCGGAACAATGGGAGAGGCTGCAGCTCAGGCGACTCTAAAACTTCTGGTACACTCTACCTAAGCTATTTCTTACACCGTTGCCACAGTCTCAGTCTGGAACGGGGCCGTCTCACTTTCTATGTTCCGTTTGGGCCATTTTTTGTAACTTTGCTTATGAGTCTTGCACTCAGCTCTCGGTTGGAAAAGGTGATGGAAGGAATGTGGCGGGACATACTGGAGTCTACAATGTGTAAGCGAATGTGTGAACAATCCCCTCAAAATTTGTTAGAGTGAGCACAAACATGCTTTGCAAACCGACGTTGGTTTATATATTGCTTGAATGGCCGCTCGTTCGGGCCAATGTCGAGCTTGATGGTACAATGGGGACGCCGTGCACACATGTACACAGGCAGTTGTAGTATTCCATTCCATAATGCCGATGGTTTCTGAACATTTGTTATCGTAACAAAAAGCTGTGACAGATTTGCACGGTACGTCACAGGCCCTATTTTAAGAGTGCGTCGTGCATTTTATTCCCCCCCCCCTGCTGTCCCTTTACTTTCCGCAGAACCTTGTAAGCGACTTTGGTTTATATTTGGTTTATATCAACTGCTAGACAAGTTAACCATAAGAGATATTACGAGCGGTTTCACAAGACTGTAGTGTGTGATGTGGGGCCGTGCGCGCCTGTGTCTATGTTGGACTGCGCATGTAATGGCACAAAACAAGTATTCCGCCCTCGAAATTTTCCTTCACCCCTGGAACACCTTCAACTCAATATGGGGTTTTTGTTCGTTTTTTTCGTGCTCAGGGCTGCCAGTTGCGATATATGTAGTAGTTGGTTGCTGCTGGAGGCCCTATACATCCCCCCACCCCCAAAGCTTACCTTTTGTCATGTTTATGCCGATGGGAGAAAACTACCTTGACGATAAATAAAGACATGGCATATTACAATGTACAATGTACTTTGCAATGTATTTCGTAGCCTGAATGTACAAGTGCGTTTTTATATGCACAAAACACAAGTTTAAAACTGGAGGAAGTGTACCTATTACTTGAACGATGCATTTACGTTTGATATGGTAGTTCCACACTTCAACCTAGCAGATCTCTCTGGGATTTCCGAATATGATTCCCAAACCATGACGCCTAAATGGCAGTAAAGAAAGAAAAAAGCAACACGCTGCTGGGATTTGAACCAGCGGCTCTGATTGAGCGGGCGTATAGCATCAGCCCACTGCGCCACAACATAATTTCTTTCTTAATGAATGCAAATTTTAGAAACTATCATAGACGATAATTAACAGACAGTGTAAACACTACCAGGCAGCAAATGGCAAGCGCGTTAGTCAAACAAAGGTCGGCACCATTTCAAAACTCAGGCAAGAAAACGTACGCATTCAAAGACCGCGCCCACTCAGGTGGATCACCCTGGGCCGCAAAAACGCCGCACCAACGCCGCCTGTCCCCGAAAAATGCACTTGGTTGGGCTAGGGGGTTCCGCGTGCCTTGCAGTCATGTGGCACTTCGCGAAGCTAAAAAATCCTAGGAGAACAAAAACGCCAAATGGCACTCGATTAACATCAGCAAATGGCAAGAAGCGAATAGTGGATGTGGTTGTCGTGACAAAAAGCTCCCTCGCAGGTTCTTTTCAAGAATTCTGTGGCGATGGGGACCTGCCACAAAGCCAATACTTAGACGAAGCGCTTTACAACGAAACAAACAAATATTCTTAAGAAACTGCGGCACACATCGAAACACACCTAATTACAACCGAAACACATCACACCGCAAAAGTAAATTAGACAGACATAACCCTACGGCATACTAAACTGAACCTAAAGAAAGTACCAAGAAACGTTCCCACTGAAGATTCAGACTGATGAGGCGTAGTCAGGACGTCGTGAGGGCTGGTGATGATGTGAGGGGTGTCGTTGTTGGGCTACAATTACGGCGTCACTCTTGCCGGGACGTGGACGAGGAACATGCACCGTGATCCTTGCTGACAACGGTCTGGTCGGTGCCCGTTCACGATCGAGCGCCAGTAGAAGTGCGTCGGAGGCAACCGTTCACTGCCGGTCGCCGACGGGCAGCTGGCGGCGGTTCGTCCAAGCGCGGATCACGTTGATTTCACGTGCCTACACAATTCACAAGTTGTGAATCGGCTCCAGGATGCCAAGGCACCAGGTAGACCTCTTTCGAGCTTGGGTCCTGAAAACATGACAAGCTTCGAGTCTTGAATCTCTACGTCTCGGTCCTTCAACCTGCTGTGTCCGCTCCTCCCCGCGTTCTACTTTTTCTCCCTTGCCTCCGTAGTTCTTCGGCTGCGGTCGTCTCTTATTGGTCCACGTCAACCCCTCGCGTGACATGGCGCTTCTTTTTTTGAGGGCGATCCCATGAAGGATGAGGGCAATCCCTTCATGGTTATGTCTCCGCGCTTGCGTCACCGTATTCTTTGAAATGCGCACGTCACACAGGAGTGTTCTCAATTTCCTTTTTTAGTGTCCGTTGCAAATATTCCCAGAAAAACACCGCGTCATGGCCCATACAAAACAATGGTCAATACTCTCTGGTTGATTGCACAAGCAGCAATTGTTGCACCAAAGGATCGACATTTCTTTATTGCGCAGCCATGTTTTAACTGCAAGTGTTTTCGGAACGAAGTTTAAAGAAAAACGTTTTTGTACTTGGAGGAACGCTCATACACTTTACAGGGTCCAAAACATTACTGTTATGGCCCCGGAAGTATAGCTGGCGATCAAGAGGCACAGGAAACAGATTATGAATAAAAGTGTTCGTCATAGCCTTTTTTGACAGACTATTAAGGTACCCCAGAGAAAACCGCGCAGTGAAAAAATGAAAAGTATCACCAACTTCATTAACAAAAATACCATGGCGGCTTTTTGTTAACCTCACCCGCAGAAACAAGGCGGTAAGGTAAATGGTCACTTATGCGTTTTTTAAGTAAAGTAAGTAAAAGTCTATGATCCGCCAACTTGTAAAAAAACCGATACACATGTTAGTGGACCAACAAATGCATTGACCCAACACCACCAGTTCCTAAAAGACGAAACAACTTATCCCTGCGCATTGGCTCCCATTAAGATCCCTACACGAAGGCTGCAAATACTCTGGAGACATTGAGACACAACCTTTGAGTCACATCAGTCTTTTCTAAATCATTCTCCTGCTGGCTGGTGAACTTAACATTTCTTGAATTGCAGCTGTGCAGTAAAGTTTCATAATGCCCTAACCATAGCGGACATCCGGCAACAGAACTGTTCCGGCTGCCACTGTGATTTCGCCGTGCGAGAATTGTGATCGCCCTTCTTTTGTATTGCGAACAACAGCAACAACTTTGGTCGATATTGACTTCTTATAACCTAGTAAAGGTTCCGTAACTTTTCTTTTGCTACAATCTGAGCTTATACTTTCTCCAAGCATTGCTGGTGGTTCACAAAATGCGGTTTGCAACTCTGGGAAAGGATGTCGCCAAAGCGAACGGGCGGAGCGTAATAACCCAAAACACGTATCCCATGAGTTTAGCTGTTGACATTTCATGGACCTTACTATGTTTATTACACTTAAGGAACTAACAAAACAGTGCCCTATTTATTAGGGCACTATTGTTGTGGGGATGCAGTTTTCGCTTCTCGATCGATTCCCTATCCTACCGATCGGTCGTCGTCGGCAGCATCGTTCGGCAAGCCAATCACAAAACGCGGATTTCCGGTCGTCCTGCGTGTTCGTGTTGACGTCGGTGTTATGTGAAAAGGCGATTGCCAACTCGGAAGTCGGCGTCCCCGTCGTCGTGTAATCGTCGTTTCGGCCTAGCCAACGCGCCTTTACGAGAAGCGTGATAATAGACTAAGACGTTGATGTAGAGCAAAACGAAAGCACTAATTACCCAAAGACGGCACAGCGACCTGTCGAAGCTGAGCAGACAATGCTTCCTTTTACTTGAAGTGAGTAAAAAAAAAGACGTCCAATTCAGAGATTTCTGCTTCGTCACACGCATAGGAAACTTGATCACGTTCACCGAGGAAGATGGCGGAGCCCACAAACAGACAGCAACGGGTGAAAACGCCAAAACAAACTTTGCAGTATGATCTTTCCGCTGCACGTGAAAGCCTTATACTTGGTACAGACAACGTCGACCAGCCAACCTAATAATTGCGCTAGTTCATTTAGTGTGCTCAAAATGCTTTTCAAGGCCCAATAACGCATTAAACATTATGCTGTTGGGCTGCCCCACACGATGTTTCTCCCGAACATAATATGTCACTGTAGCACATAATGAAAACGTTATAACAAATGTCGTTTGTTTTGGTCAAGGACCTCTTTAGTGGCTTGAGTTGGGTGTTTCATCGTCCTGGTCTCTGTAACTGAAACTGAATGGGGACTATTTCTAACCTTCACAACTTGTACTATAATTTGGTGAACGATGCTCAACTCATTTTTTTTAGCGCACGCAAGTAAATTTTATTTCAACAACTGTAAAGCATACTACTTTTTACTCGCATTGCACCTGAGTTTATTGCAGCGTTAAAGTCAATTTTTAAAGAAAATGTTTCAGCCATCTGTTTCAATTTTAATCACAAGTATTGAATCAGCTCCATGTCCATGACCCATTTTCTGCGTATATAGAGAAAGCGTTTTGATTTATACAATGTCAAAGTGCAGTTTTTTATAACAATAAGAAAGTACTGTTACTGTACTTTGATATATCTCCCCTTGCTTTTTCATCGGTTCAGAAACATTTTGAATCGCTATTGTTTGATTCAACAGCAGCTGGACGCGTGACACAATGAAACCAAAAGCTCCTTTCGGAGGTGAAACCATATGGAGCGATGGTTGCTGCCTCTCGCTCATTTAAAAAACCATGGAGGTTTTGTGTGCTAGCTTTCACCTATTACTTCAAGATGACATCACTGGGGGTCTACACTTGGTTGGTAGCTGTTGCCCTGTTTGGTAAGTCATCAGAATATCTTGTTGTTCCAGTTAATTGTTCGTTTTTACACGTAAGCTAATACTACCAAAATATCTCTTTTCTTGCATTTCTGATTTCTTAAAAAAATTCAGAGTTTATCATAATGATTAAAGTCTGATGGTAAGAGTACACTGGAATAACTATTGTTTTTTTTTATGGACATACTTCTGTAGAGTAATAATTTCTTCAATTTAGGAACAATTGGCGCCTTCACAATAATTTTTTCATTCTTTTCGTTGACCTTTTTCTTTAATAAAGAACACTGGGACCTAATGATAAAGTGTTGACGCACAGCACCTAGACACGAGAAAAAACTTTTACATCGTTTCAGGAGGTAGAACGCACTGAGTATTGTAGCATAAGATCTCCGTAGAAATTTGATTTCTCGTGTACACAAAGGTAAAGCTTCTTTTCTCTTCAAAGACAAAAACTACAATGATACGCCAGCTCTTTTTCGTCGAAATGTGTTGCAGAACGGGGAGCTTCGATCAAGGAACTTGTGTTTCGGGAACACCATCCACTTGTTATTTCGGTGCGTTCAAAGAGTACCGCTGCATTTTGGCACAGTTAAAGAATACTGTAACGTGGCGGCAGATGACACAACAATACTGCAGTGAAAAAATGTATTTACACAATGCGGCGAAAATTTTACATGTGGCCATAACTGAGACTGGGCTGGCTGCGCCCCGCACACAGCTTTTTAATTTTTTCATAGCCATTGAAGGTGGGCCTTGTCGCCACAGGGATTATCAGCTACGTCCCGTGAAATGACCCACTCCAGTCGAGGACGACCGCCCCGATCGAAGTCGAGACACGCTGGGGCTGGATGCGGGATATAAATGTAATGAAGCATGTACATATAGGAATCGCTTGCCTTCGTGCTGGCGACGATGAGTTTAATGTTGCCTGGCCCATCAAAAACGACTTCTTCAGTCGTGCCGGAGCGTCAAAAGTCCAGGAGGCATGTCAGATGGACGGGCAGGGAACACAGTATCTTCGGCTTGTCTGGGCACGGCTCGTCTCGAATTGTCTTTATTCGGGTCTCTTGGATAGGACACCGGGCGGAGGACATTGTGGTGTTCTCATCTCGACTGGGCTAAGGCTGGCAGGGCGGCCTCTTAAACCTTGATGACTGCATCCTCGCCATTGCGACGCGATGGTGGGGAAGCAGATGGGGATAAAACTAACACATTTTACCAACTATAAAGTGGCGACAGATGACACGAACAATGCAGCAATAAAAAGTAGTAATAATATATAACTTTTTTAACCACGTCATAAATCGGCGGCTCACTCTTCGGGTTTCACCCTATTGCGCTCGCCATTATAGCTTGCAATCTCCGCATTTTCTATATATGCAGAAAAGCCTGAGAGTCTGCCATTAGCATCACTGTTCAGTTTGGGCTACTTTTTAGGTCACATAATAAACGGTTCTAAAATTACGGTATTTTGCCGACCCTTCAGTTCAATGGGAGTCTATAGTCGTAAACAATGATGTCGCTGGTGTTTCATTCCAAACATCTGTCTGGTCTGTACACTAGTTTACAACACGAGAAAGACTGATTTATAGATTCTTTAAAAGACAGGTAATCTCAAACCATAAACGGCACCTAAACAAGACCAGCAAGCGTAAAAAACACAAGATATCGCTAGGATAAAGTGATATTCTCCGGCTGTGTAGGGCAGAAAAACGTCCTATGTTTGCCCTGAATATACGCTACCTAGTTGTGGGCAACAAAAAAAGAGACAATCGCACTAAGTTGGCCAATGTGAAAGTTGATCATCTGCGTTTTACAAGGATAAATCATTCTGCGCCTCGAAGAAGATTACACTAATTTTTATAGAAGAGATCTTGCCCTGTCACGCTTACCTAAACGACATTTGGACAATTTTAGGGTTTATATTTCATCAGACAGACTGAAAAAATAATTTCTTTTGTTCGCATGTGTTCAGTAAGAGTTTTTCTACGCGCGTATAATGGTGGGCATGTGGATGATTAGGTGGCGTTCGTCAGTAGAAAAATATGAACGTAGTGTTTTCAGCCGTAAATCTTTGAAGCTGAAATGCAATAATTATTAATCAGTCAGAAAAGCAAAAAAGACAGAACTTTAAATGAAGCGAATTCATGTTATAACAGCCTTGCCATGCATGTATGTAAATGAAGATTACCTTTATTCTGACATTTCCATAGCCAAGCTTTTTGAGGCTGGGATACAATAAAATATTATGCGGTGGTGCCATGTACTCAGAAATCTCACCCGCGGCAATTTTATACTGATGGTAAAACAGCAGGTCAATAGGATTTATATATAAGACGTGATATAGTTGTTTGGTTTATAGTTGACGCAGTTAAACGTCAACCGCTACCCACGCTCGTAATTGGCGATGGCGCATCTAACAGAGTGAAAAAAGTCCACAAGATTAGCGCCACGTGCAACTGCGTGAAGCATATCTCGATTAACAAAGGCGGTACACAGAAAGAACATAGTTACGTGTCAGCCGCAAGCGTGGGCCGTATATTACTTGAAATGGAACCAGAGGCTTAAGAAGAAAACCCCTGGCCACACGATTAGGCTTCGCTCGTTCGCCATCTGTTGCGTGTTCGAATTGTATACTTTCGGAAGTATGATGCAACAAATAGATTTGCCTTTTGGTTCAACCAAGCCTATTTTCTCTGTTTATTCTTTGTTATTTTGTGAGCTCCCGCCTTAGTTGTGGACAGCGAATATTTTGTAGGGAACACTTAGCTCTATTAGCCGCATATAAAACTGAAATCCTGATGTTGTGGACAACGAAAGGCAGAAAAAAACCGCACAGTATGTTATAATAAAACCATTGACAGGTCGGGATACATTATAGGGACGTGCACCATGAAGCAACTCCCGCAATCCACTCTTTAAGCTAACTCATATCTAATCCTAAGCTGGCTATATAGGAGAACACGTCTGCCAGCGGTGGCGTAAAAACAAATAAGTTCACTCCGTCTAGCTTCTACACATATGCACATATGCGCAAATAAATCTTGGCGTTTGCTAGGTAACCTTGCATACTTTGAACATGAGATATAATATGACTTATACAGGCGATAATACCCCGTTGTATATTTTAAACGTGGTCGGGTAATTCGGGTCCGTCCAAGTGTCGTAACACAACTATAAAACAACAAAGTACATTACGCCAAGATGTTGGTATGACCGTTGAGGATGAAGAAAAAATCAGAAATACGCAATCATAGTGTGCAGCAAAAGCCTTGGAATTATGAAGAGTAAATAAAGAGCTTTGACAAGCAGAGCATTTGGAGAGAACTATGTGCCCAAAAAATGATTTGGGGTGCGCGCTTGGGTTTCGCGTTATACAAGCACTCACCCTGTGTGCTTTACTTCAGTGTATCCACTTGCATTCATGGTTGAACGTTATAAAACTCGCTCTTCAAACATGGCCGGGGGGTCATCAGTGTGAACGTGTTTACTGAACAATTCGCAAGAAACTAATGTGCGAACTCAAGCCTTAAATTTATGTGTAATAGATATACATATACCTGAAACTACAGCATATTTTAAATTTTCGTGGTGGCTCTTTGCTACAAATACTCGCGGCGACTCGGTTTTTGCTTTTCTAGGATATATTACATGGCCATTCTGTACTTTCTATTTTTTTGCGATTTGAAGAACATAAGTAAAATCGCAAAAGAAACAATTTTTAAGTTAGTCTGAGAGATCACAAGGAACTTCCTTCTCAGGCTACCCTCACCACCTAATATAGTTTTAACGTGCGTATGGTAACGTTTGCGCCCATTCAACAAGATATGAGCGGTTGTGTGACTCGTGTCAGGGGCCCCAAAGTCGCGGTGGGATTGTAGCGTGCAGCATGGGTACAAACAAAAAATGTTCTCGTGCACACAATTCATAGTGTTTAATCAGATTTATTAAACCGCGAGTTTTTTTAAATCAGCACTATTATATTCGAGAATATCATCATGATTAACCAGTCTGAAACCTTGTTTTTACACAAAATGCGTGTTAAGAGCCATGAGACGTGGGGACCTAGTGCAGCTACCGAAATGTTCCAAACGTCTGTGTTATTTTATAAGCTAGGTGGAGCAATCAGTGCCACTGTCTTTCGCAACGTCTTTACGCGCGGGATTTGGGTAAATAGCATTGATTTTCGCTCAACTAAATATATGCATGATGCACACTGCCATAAACCTTGATATCTGTGGAGCACGAAAGCAATATTATACAAATGTTCTGGCGAAATGGTACGAATGACGAGGGTGTAAGTTTGGGCTTGTTGGTGTTGCATTCTTGTAGGCTAAGCGCGAGGCAGACACAAGACGAGACAAGAGATGAGACGAGAACGGCCGCTCATCCTTGTCTTATATCTTTCTTTTCCTGTGTCTTCCTCGCGCATAGCCAACAACAAGGTAAGAATGAATTCTTGATTGGTTGTAGGACTCAGCGCGGACTATCTGCACCTGGCTTCTGAGGAACGCTGAAGTGAAATCCTCCGTAGCAGCTCTGCCCAGATGTATTTTTTTAACTCACGCCATAAACTTCCGTTTATTCTGTTTCTTTTAAAATGTAGCCACCACAAACATGATCAAACCCTCTTTCTAAGGCTAAGCGGCACAACGCGTATAAATTGTTCCCAAGACGCCTTGCTTTAAGTTAGCCTACACTGGGTAACAATATTTTCAATTTACGCATGGTGCTATGTAATAGATTTATTTTGTTCCACGAAAACTCTCCGGATTCTGAACACATGTTTAGCAATGAAAGAAGCCGACATTAAGAAGGAACAGAAGCTGCGCCACAAAGCAGAATCTTCGATTCCATTCAGCACCCAAAGCACGTGATCTGGTATCGCAAATCTCCTAAAACACCGTTTTATTTTGTTAGTGATACTGTGAAAGCTCGCTCTTTCAAGCGCAAGAGAACGTCATCTCAGTTAACTATTTGCAAAGTTGCAACTGATGAAAATGCAAAAGAAGAATAATAAATTTCTGTTGCGAAGCTGCAGGATAGTTCAACAATTGGAAGCTTCAGAAGGCCTTTGAATGCGGTGGATTTTTTATCGCTGAGAGGGAGCGCGTGCACACTTTTCCGCGACAATTGAAAGGGCGAATGGCCTCCTCTCAGCGCCAAAAACCGAAAAAGACACACGTAGTGGTGAATCCTGGCATAACTTCGACTCTACATTCAAACTGCGACCGTGTCCTGGTCTTTCTTCTCAGCGGCAACGACAGGCTCGGTCATAATATCTGAAACGATAAAATATTCTATCAGTGTGCAACACATCACTGCGATCACGTTTTCGTCACCTATTCGTCAATAAAATACAAGTTGTCTCACCCCTGCCATCAACGTTTTAGAGCGGGTTACAGGTATTTATTTTCTCTCTCCGTTCTTTCCAACGTTCTGAAGCGGCGGCACCATCGTGTTTTGTCTGCCGATGCACTACTCTGGCTTTGTATTAGTGCCGAAGCTTAAGGGCGGTCGCTTCAACTGTATATCCTCTATACAAGACCAGCCCGTGTAAAATAAATATATTTTTATAATTCTTTCACAAAGCCTGGCGAGATGAAGCTGCACAGTCTGGAATATGACTATTTCTTTGAAAAATTCTTTCATAAAACTGGGCGAGATATACTCACAAAGATTGAATTATCAATAAGTTGAAAACATTGAAGTTTATCATTTCGCACTTCACTGCAGTATATTAGGATTTTTTGATACAAATGTCGGTCGAAGCCCTGAGGCAATGCACGCACAAAGCCCCCAGCAATAAGGGCCAAATATATTTCAGGTAAACACGAAGAATGAAAGTGCAACGTGTGTGAAGGTTTTCGGGAGCACTAAATTTATTAACTTGTGTATTCCGAGAAGAGAAACCTAATTATAACCTATTATTTCATTTAGGATTTTTGTATGTCGATATTGGATGGCGGGGCAGCGCGTTTTTGAATGAACTTTTGAAACAAACTGTGCTAGCTCATGTATTTTTTTTTCGAGTTTCGCACACCTATATTTTGGGTGAAGGTAAAATTACCCTGTAAACGACTTTTACCGTAAAATGTATATTTAGTTCACCATTGTTCTGTGAAACAACTCTCGTGGCATGATAATACTGAATACTCGCCATACCTATGAGTGTTCAATGCTCCTCATAAGTTTGCAACATCATGTCCAGTTCGAAAATATTAAAAAGATAGTACGAGCTTTGAAGTTTTTTTAAATCATTCTACAAAATATTGATGCGCAGATGACCGTAACTTACTCACTTGCACGCTGAAGGGGTGTTCAACGGGTAATGTACGTTTCTTAAAGGTGCACTGACACGAAAATTTTATGTCACACCTTTATTGATTTTATTATTCCTACTGGTCTCGCGAACCTGAAACCACACTTCAAATACTTCAGTGCGCGATAGTTAATTACATTGAATGGCCTGAAAAACGTTTGTTTCAAATTTCTGCGCTTTCATACCAAACGCGCATATGACAGAATCCCGGTTTGACCTCAGCGCTTTGTGCGGACGTCACCGGCGCCCGCTTGAGAGGGTGTTGCGCCTGCTGGCCGCTCGTGGGGCCGCGCGCGTGATGTGACGTCACACGTATTTGGCGAGCGCTGTCGCGGCACTTCTTTTAGCTTTACGGGGTGATGTCACGCTGATGTCCATTTGCTGAGTGCCGCCCCGCGTGCTGCTCCGTCGCCGCGATAAATGAGATCCAATTGAACTATGTTCTTCGCGTCGCAGCCCGCTCATATTTCAGCCAGGGTATTCTGTTGAGTGAAGGAAGCGAACTGTGCAATAATATTAACGCCGAAAATTGGTGTCAGTGCTCCTTTAAGGTTAACTGCAAACTCCTAATGGTGAACTCATTGAAATAATTATCGCCTGAATGCCAAACGATGCATAAAAACGCACCACTTTCGCAGTTTTCAGATGGTCATTTTTTTCTCTTTAAGGCTTTACTTAAACGGGTGTTACCGCTTATTCGTGTGGGAAAAAGTCATCCTGATTGTTACAGGCGTTCAGGTACAT
The DNA here is from genome assembly GCF_048455015.1 of Haemaphysalis longicornis. Lineage (NCBI taxonomy): Eukaryota > Metazoa > Arthropoda > Arachnida > Ixodida > Ixodidae > Haemaphysalis > Haemaphysalis longicornis. The sequence continues at coordinate 9,997,728 of NW_027526407.1, read as the reverse complement.
TGTTGTGTAGGATATTCCCAGTAGTACTTTCTAGAAGTAAAGTTGAGGTAATTCAATGTCTACCGACGACACAAACTTTAACTTCTTGAAGATATCAACGGATTTATATGCAAGACATTTAGGACAACTGCTTCAATCTGTGTCAACACAAAAAGTTCATCTTTATCTTGTTTCTCCCGTAATGGAAAGTTCCTGGAGAACGCAAAAGCTTGTTTATAAATTTTAGCTACCGAAGTGTCGGACTCCTTGGCAGCCAGTAACCATAAACGCTATTACTGCTGTAGTAATTGCTGCAAGTGAGCCACATAATATAACTACAATATCTAGAAACGGGAGTTGACATCAAGCCGACCAGCAAAATGTTGTCAGTTTGGGCGCTTGCAATTTATGCCCAGAAAAAATCAAGTTGTGAACAAGCGCTAATACACACTCAATGGGTGATTACAATCGAAACGGCGGCAATGCATTTGATGGAAAAAACAGCTATAATCTGCGAATACCTGTTGAATTCGGTAGTCGTCAAATCATATCTGCGAAAAGCCACGCTAGCTTTCAAATTAGCTTTGAAAACCAAACACGCCTACACAAGACACTAAGGGTGCTCATAAAGGGCCATCGACGTAATATTTTTGAGCATTATAGTTTTCGATGTTTGTATTCTTGTTTTTTCTCAAATTTTATTTTTGCTAGTGCTTCATAGAGCACGAATGCTGTGTTACGGAAAAATAATTTTAAATTTTAGTTCTACTGCTAAGAAGTGTTGCTTTAACGAATTCATTTTCTAGGTACATGCTGCAAGGGATACGGGGATTTTCAATGCTATGATATACTTATTCATGTAAGTGTTTTTCCTTTCTTCAACAAAGGTTCTTCAGATAAAGAGCTCCTATATCATGTCAAATAAAACGATGAGTAAAAAAATAGAAGACTTTATCTCAAGAAAAACACTCTCTATGACAAACATTGTTCCATAACACGATTGTGGAGTAAAAAAAGGGGGCATCAACATTTAAATGATTCTTTATAAGAAAACAAAATTAACCAATAGTTAACACGAATTTTCTGTATTTTCTCCTTGGATCGTTACATGTAATAAAATATGAACCTAACAAAATTTTGCATACGTTACCTAAAGCGCACTATAATGTATCACTGTTATTCTAGTGTTCACCGGAGAAAGGGGGTATAAGAATAGCAGATGTGACCCAGAGTGCAGTTTGTAAAAAATGCAGTAAATTGTAGAAAAACATTTTTACTCGTAGAGTTGAATATTTGCCCCTCTAATGATCGGTAATGTACTTTTGAAGCAGTGTGTAAGTGACAGAATAAAAAGCATGACATTTTCCTCTGGTTTATTGGCTGATGATGAGACTCGTTCAAACAACGATGATGCGAGTCGTTTGAAAAACATGCATGACACCCGTACAATGTGGTAGTAACGAAATTTGTCATAATTATCAGGGTAATCAATAGTTTTTTTCTTAGTTTCAGCTCACCTATGCAGACAAAAGTGCCAAACAAATCAAACTGGAATATAGGTTTGGACACGCGAAATTTTTCTCTGAGTTGCGGTTTTTTTCTTTCCTTCTAAGCCATTTCTGTAACAAAAAGTACCCCCAGGTCGAGTCATTATGGCACTGCCGTAGTGTTGTGGTTAGGTCAGCTGCCTTTTACCGAGCCTCCCTCGTTTACATTCTTTTTCTTGATTTGGCCAGAGTCCTTCAATGCTTTACTGGTCACGAAACTGCTCCGTAACTCAATGGGAGAGCTTCATATGCTGCGTTTGGCCGCCGCGCGGTGGCGCCACCCTCTCACTAAGGTCACTCCTCGGGCGGCGTTGCGCTGGCTCTTACGGCGGAGCCGCGGCGAGTTGTGTTTGTTTTGTGCGGGAAAAAAATGTAACGTGCATATCGCGCTCTTGTGATGCGACTTAAGTAGTGCAACGACAATGCCGAACATGTGTTGCGTCCCAGGATGTCGTTCCTTGTACAACGATACCACAGAAAATGTTTCCTTGTTCTGTTGACCGAGCGACGGGCAGCTGTATGAGAAATGGAGGGGCACCATTCCAAGGCAAGCAACGGGAGATTTCAGTTTTGATTATAAGTGTGCGACAGTGTGTGGAAATGCACTGTGTGTGAAAATGGAAAAAGCAATGTGCCCTTTTGAGAGCATCGTGGGCCTAGAATTGTACAAGGCTAAATTAAAGCCGGATTTTTGTCATATCAGTCAGGTTGTAGCGGTGCTTCATTACCTGTTGGCAAACTTGTATTGCCTTGCGCTCAGGCTCGCGTGTAAAAAAGCTTTGGGACATCCTTGTGCTTTTACTTTTCATACTTCCGCGAATTATCCCTTAGGGTTCGTTTTGTTTGTTTTGTAACCGTGCGTGGCCGATTCCGGTTTCTGATCTGGCGTTTCAACCGGAGCGCCCGTTTGCGCTTTTTGTCGTACGTCCCGTCGGGCAATATTGTTTGATATGGAAAGGGTGCCACCTTGTCGCTAACTTGATTTTAAATGCAGAGCATTTCTTTAACTCGCACTGTCATCCGTCGTCCCTCGGCGTTGTCCGCTCTCAACAACAGGCGCGGGCGCGCATGCGCGTGCTCCGGCGCTGAAAGAGGCGTTGCAGCAGCAGGTGCTACCTCCTCTCCCTCTACTGCGTGCGCTAAGGCAGCGGCGAAGCGTCAGCGTCGGCCGATCCCGAGCGTCGAGAACGAGAGGCCGCCGCCAGTCGTCAGCGTCGAGCTGCGGATCCATCGAATCGAGAGCGAGACACGACTTCAAAACGTCAGCGGCGAGCGGCGGACCCCGCGTTACGAGAACGAGATGCCGCGGTCGGCCTTGTTGGCGTAGTCCACTACGTACGCCGCGTACGCGTAGTGGTCGAGGATGATCTGCAGGTCCATGTTGGAGTCATGAACCCTTCCAATGCACGGGGTGAACGCGTTCACGCGCTTCTCGGCGGGGGTCCTCGCGTGAAGCACGCACGGACGCGACGCGCCAGCCCGCAGAATCTCCGAGTACTCCTCCCCGGACCGCACGTCGAAGGCGCGCAGGAACTCGTCCAAGCTCGCAAACTCCCCGTGCTCCAACGCCTCGTGCATTTCGTCGTACTTGGCCTTCAGGCGCCGTCGACGCACCCGTACGACAACAACAACTACCACCGCCAACTACCACAACCTACGCCACGTGACCACCCCCAATGCTCTGCATTTACTCGTGTCCCTCGCACGGGGGCATACGACGGAGGTTTTTTTGTTTCTTCGACAATGTTCTCGATCCTATTTCCACGGATAACGTTCCAAGAGTAATATGCATAGCAAACGCCGCGCAACTCACTTCATCGACGTTCATCTGTTCACGTCACACTGCGGACTGCTTCTTAGACGTTTGTGCTTCATTCTAGTCTTTTGTGGTGCAGGAGATCGCTAGCTCGCTGCGTTCAGAAAAGCTTTGCGTCGTTCTTGGCTACGTGGCAATATTCTGTTTCCTCCGTGTGCTCCACCGCAGCGCGAAAAAATAAATTTTTGTACGCTGGACCACGCTCTTTTGTCTACCTTGGTAACATTGAAATTTTTTGTTGCGTGTGATAAATACAGTTTCATTGTTCTTTTTTCGCTTCCTGTTTTTGCAAGGATTGCAAAGTGTGGAAGCAGAAAGACACATGGAGTAACATGTATCTCTTCGTGTTTTGATCCTTCGCGTTTATGCAGCGTTTTTAGATATTCTCAAGTATGGACCCACTCATCGAAACGACAATACTATTGGGCTATCTCTTTTAGCGTTCTGTGCATTCCAGAGCAATCAACGGCTTCATTAAGCGTAGTCTGAACGACGCGTACTTGGTTTCTTTCAGTTTTTTTTTTATTGTATTATCGATAGGCCCGCCGCAGTCCGTGACTACACAGCTACCGTATGTGTGGTATTTACAACTTTGCTTTAAGAAAAGAAGCAATATAGATTTAAATACCAGTAAATACGACGGCACAGCGCTTGTGCCAGAGCACACAGAAGCCGTTGCCGTTCGCGGCCGAAGTCTACGGTAACTTACTTCGAAAAATAAAACCCCATTGAAGGCAGGTGATAAACACAATAACTGGACTATTCATTGCTAACTACTACGAAAAAAAAACACTTAATCAGCGCGCAGACACCAAAAGCAGCGAGCATTTGCACGCCAAGAGCTGGCCAATACGCCGCACGCGCGGCGGCTGGATGACCTTCGTGCGGCGGTGGCGCCTCTAGTGGCGCGCGCGGTCCCTATATGAAGCGAGCGCCGAAGTTTCGTGACCAGTAAAGCATTGAAGGACTCTGATTTGGCTTAATACAAAAATTACTACGCAGTGGAATTGTGTGGCCTCAAATGTGGACGGGGTACATCAAGTTTTGTTGGGTCGGGCTCATAATGCTGAGTTTGAAAAGATTGAGCTGAAGAACTTCAATGATAAAGCAAAAGATTTCTGGATATATTTAAAGGGAACTGTAGGACAATGAGGTCGGAACTCGGAAAAAATATCCAAAAATTGAGTCCAACAAAATTTTTGAAACATTTCTTTTCTATTTCTTCGTGAGAGAGCACAAATATGCGTAGCGTCTGCAAGTAACCATTTTGGCAGAGCGTTTCTGTGGAGTTCTAGCTGGTGAAGAGTTGCGGAGTAGCACTTCATTTGGGTACCTTCATTTGGGAAAACTATGACATAAATGACAATATAACTACCTCAGTTTTTATAATTATTGATGGGTTAAAAACCGGAAAATACCATTATGGTACACAAATACAAATTTTTGGGAGTAGGTACGACCGATTGTAGTAGCAAGGAAGGGTGCGCAAGCACTGGGTGCGGAAGAACGTGCAAGCACCGTGGTGCTTTGTAATTAAAACATGGAAATAATTACCTAAAGAGCTGTCCGCTTTCTTCGACACGCCTTATTGTGCTATTATTAGGACACCTTTCTGACCTGTTCTAACAATTTGAAATGTAGCATTTTCTAGATCATTCATGAAAAGTAAAGACACATTTTCGGTCCGATATTCTCCTTGCCGGCCAATTTTTTCCTTGCGACACATGAATACCCTGTTTTCTTTTGCAAACTTTTGTACACTCTCTAAGGATGCGTGCTTGGAATTCGAAAGCGGGGCTGTATAAGCTTGAGCTTCGTCAGGTGGCAAAATAAAAACTGGCCGCATATCCGCTTGCTCGACTGCAAAGGTTGTCGAAAGATTATACTCTTCTGTTGACCCTTTTAAATAAGTGCTCGTGTTTCCCCCGATCACCCACGATGCTCTTCTCCCTACCTTTTCCTTGGTGGCATAATAAATACAATGCAGGTTGGTTTAAGGGGATTTCATTTTTACCGCGTTTTCTCCGCTGGTGCGCCATGGGTTGGTAACTCCGAGTGATTGCACCGTTTGCATCGCGTGTGCTACTGTGTGGCGTTGCAGTTTTCAAAGAAATATTTGTGAAACAAGAATATTAATTGGGTGAAGGGTCACTGACTGTGCCCACGTACAATTCATGGGCCAACGTACATGCCTCGCCGTATCCAGTGAAGCCAGGGTGTAAGGATCAGTGATGCTGCATAGTCGCAATGGCACCACTTGTACCACGACTGTCGCCATCCCATTGCTTGTCGAGTGACGCACTGCAGACCATGTAGAGTAAGGGTCTGTGTACACCGAAGTAGAAGGCATACTTGAGTATTTTGAGATGCTTTATGCCGCATTGAAATACGTGGTAGAGTCGTTCCAAACCGGGTTACAGCTCGAACAGCGGTATACACATCAAACATTAGTGCCGGCAAGACCAGTGGCGCCATCTGGCAGTGGCGCTAGGAACCCCACTGACTTGCGCACCGTGCGCCACTACCAGATGGTGCCAGCATATACTCGAATTCTTTGACACTAGCCAAGTCCAAAGGAATAACCATCAAGTATCTTTCTATGGAGCGCGCTGCGATTTGCCCTTCTACAGTGGTCAGTATTTCATTTGCTATCGCAGCAATCAAGTATCCATGCACTTTTTAAAAGGAACACTGCAAATATCACATACGAATACAAGTTTTGCTTCTGATATATTGATTTGTTTTCGCTCCATCATATTGAAAAATAATAACACCACTTCCCGATCTAGACGCTTTGAAATGATTGTGGCCATTTAAACATCTTTTTCAACGTCTGTTTTTTTTTTTTTGGACGGGGGGCTCAATTGAGGAATAGACCCAGAGACAGACGTATAAGCAGAAAGATCAAAATTTTCCCAATCAAATAGCTCAAGAAAGGTCACCGTGTTTAAGAACCAAAAGAATAAACACACGGGGTGGTTCCTGGCCAGGAGGCAACGCACAAAAGCAGATCACGCCAGGTAACAGCGGATGCACGCCCTAGCCTCTCTGCCGTGTCTCCCAGCAGTCTCACCTCTAGAATACCCCTGCTTTCAGCAGCTTAGTGACATAGCCTCAAAGCAAGCCTCGAATATAGTCGGGCTATGGCGGCGTACAGGAAGGTGCTTCGGCGACATACTGGACCTCTTGAGTCGGCGCCGAGCACATAATGTAGACTACCACAAGCTATGGGTCAGCACTACAAGAATGTAACTCCGGAGGAAGAACAAGCGCTACCGAATTACTGTGTTGTCGCTGCTTCAGAACATGTGAGATGGCTAGGGTTCAATCCCGACTATCGCGCCAAAGCCGGCATCCGAAAATGGCCACCAAGAGCGGAATATCTCAAATACGGGGCTCCTCGATCCCCAGCGCGAAGAAGGTCGCAGGGGCAAGAAGCTACTTCGACCCTAAGCTTCGCAGTTTCTCCGTGCTTGCATCGCTAGTGCATACGACGGCATTTTATATTTTTTGTAATTGACGGTTGCTTCTGAGCCGGGTTAAGTTTACCATGTGTTTGTTGTGCCGCAGTGTCAATTTCGCTTTTTGAAATAGAGCCTGTTAGTTTTTGTGTAATTGAAGTAGTAACGTATTATTGGTGAGATTTACTGGCCTAGGATAACTGAGCAAAACAGTTTTGTTTTAGGTGTTCTTCATCTTGAACTTTTAGGGAGTGCATATGAGCCTAGTAGGATATAATGCAACAAATGTAAGATCCAATACGTCTAATATTTGATAGAGGAAAATGCGCGTTGGCTGAGATCTTCGTAAAAGAAGGTGGGGTATATATTCCAGGTAGATTCAGTCCTCTTGGGATTTACCCTGCAGTCTTCTGAGGGTAGGTTGTAAAAAAAGAGCGTCTTCTAGCCTCTCTTTTCATCGCCCGACTTTTTTTCACTCCTAGTGCAAGAACAAAACAATATTAGTAGTTTTGCTTGAAGCGGCAAAATCACAAATGGTAATTTGAAGAGCATGAGAGCATTGAACATTATTCTAAACCTCTGTTACAGATTGTTCCAATGGTACTGCACAATTGTTAGGTTTCCACTGTTTCTGCAATCTATGCATATTTTTTTCAAACTTGAAATTCAAACACTGAAATTGGGGGAATTTTTTGACCCGAACTAGACTTCTTGAGATGCGCGCAGTAGACATAGTCTCCGTAATACCTTTTACCGCCTGGGTATCTTACAATGCTACAAAATTGTGACAAATTCTTTTAGAAGCGGCCTCTGCGGCCAGGTTGGAACGCCATCTTCGTGCAAGGTGCCAAGGCGTCTCAGCCAATGCGCGACATCACGAGTCAAGAACTTAGTAGATCTATCACTGTTCACGAGCTGATTTTTACTTTGAGGGTAGCGTTTCCGAAAAAAAAAACACAGTGGCGGGGAGCAGGTATTGGTCTTCCTCAATGTATATTGAGACAGTTTTTAGCGGTGTTTCCTCCTTTCCGATTGCCGCAATTTCCGTGAGATCGCTTTTTAGGTTCAAGCTCTCTCGTGGCAGTACAACACTGTTTTATACAAATAAAGCCATGCCGATTTGCAAGCCTAGAAACGCGGTTAGTCTTCAAATAGTATTTTCATGGTACAGTCGCTAAGAGCTATAAAAGGTTGTAGTCATGGTATCTGAAAACGCCTTCATCGATTTTATCCCATGAGATTGTTAAAGGAAAAAATAAAATTCCTCAAATTTTGAAACTCACGTGCTGTGTTTTGCAAATGTGTTATATAATAATTGCAAGGCTACAATACCCTTCGTTCAGGTGTGATAAATTATTCCCTCTTCCTGCTACTTTATTTTAAATGTCAAAATGTGCGATGAACCACGTAAAATTTGAGCATTTTAAAGATTCCCAACGCATTTCATAAAAAAAGCATAACAGTGAGTTGAGGTGCACACCAAAATCCCCTCATCGAGGCAATTTTTTAAGCTAAAAGAGTGCCGCGCCATGCTGGTTTTGCAATCCCCGACAGAGCATTACAGATATTTTTTTTTAAGTGCAACGCTAAGAACGCGGCTTAGTCCCCTTATTCCGGGTTGTTTTGTTCAGTAAGAAAGCGAACTTGCATAGACTTAAAAAGAGATATATTTTGGGTTTGAAATATTTCAATATAAAATGCTGTTTTGCAAGGCTATAACATCCGGTCTTGGTACGTTTGGGGACAGAATCACCCGGAATCCCTGGCACTTCTTTATCTATGTGTTGCTCTCACCGCAGCGTTAGAGGTTTCACTTTTATGATACGGGATTCCGGTGTGTGTTCTCAGCACAAAACGGAGACCACTTCGTGTACAGGAAATACCCTCAGCTGGTAATTGTACATGAATAAAAATGTCGTGCAGCATTGTTTTTTTGTGTATCACACTGTGTCTCCCAAATTTTAGTTTCATTTGCTCTACAACGAAGACTATCACGGCATGAGGAACACCACAGTAGTTAGGCGAAGCAATCTTTAAGACTTCTTGAACCAAAACACTACTTCAAATGAAAAGAATTTTTCCACTGCTGCGGCACTTCGCTTCAACGTCATTAGAACCGGGTAATCAAATTATTGGCCTTGACTGCGCACATTTGTACAACCCAATACTACATTACCGTATGAGCTGCGACGCAGCCGGTGGTGTTACATACTTGAAGGTGCGAACATGCCATCTTTGGTACTTTAGCACAGAACCTTAACTATCGAAATGTCTGGCGTGAAAACTTCTGTTGTCCTAATGAAAAAGAATAAAGGCTTTAGATCAGGTAACTCGCAATGTGTCAGTTAAAAGAGCGTGGGAAGGTTTTAGGAAGTTTACAGCTTCAACTTTGCCTGCAATCGAGGACCTTCAGTTAAAAGTAGCATGTTCTTGGATTTTTTGAATACCAACAAATGGCCGGCCATATGGAATATTCAGAAGCAACGAAGCACTCCTGGCGTTAGTGGTGCGCTTTAAGCAGAGAAAACTCTTACATAGTACAAATCCTTGTACAAGACACACTTCGTCATGGCATTCCTGCACATTGACTGCAATTATAACCCATCATCAAAACGAAATCGGCAAAGCAATCTCTGTGTGCACTCCAAATGGGTATAAAGGAAATTTGTAGGCAAAATTGCTCTAATTGTGTATGAAAAAACGATGCGAATTGTCAATACAAATGTATCACATGATACCAGGGTTAGCAATGGTTATACACCTGTGGCCTACGAAACTACCATGAAGACATAAAGTAAAATTTTCGGCAAAGGATCATCAAAGTGACAACCAAATTCATTGCATTATGTTCAGGTGCACAGCCGGTGATAATAGTAATGAACAGCTAGCGAGATAAAAAATCGAGTAAGATGTAACAATACAATATTATAACTGGTAAGCAGTAAAACGTAGGCTTGCAGCAGCATAAAACCAAGAAATGTGTTAAATACCGTTGATACCTAGCCTGTGTTTTAAAAAGTGTAAATTAAATAGCCTTACAAAAAATTCACACCTGATTACAGCGTTTGTAAATCAGTATATTGTTTAAAATTAGGGCAGAATAATACCTATTTGAATTTTACCAAATGCCAGGAACCTTTACGCAAGATTGAAATAGCAAAGAGTCCATAGTGGTATTGCATATCCCTCAAAAATTTACTGTATGCATTTTTGTACCGACAACCCGAAAAATTTAGCAAATTTAATAAAATGAAAGATCTTAAGAAAATACACGCAAAATAGCTATGGGGAAAGGTATATTGCAAGTACTTACAGCTGAGCCTGAATTTTACTCACAAGATAGAGGATATACTAAACGTTGAAAATGAGTTTGGTTTTAAAAATCGGTTTGGTGAATACACGTAATTTTATAATATAGTTTTTAGAGGTACGGACATTACCTATACAGGAGATGATGAACAGTTTTGTTTAGGTGTTCTTCATCTCAAAGGTTTAGGAACTGCATCGGCTTCAAAAAGGACATGATGCGATGAATGTAAGGTCCAATACCTGTAAAAAGGAGGAATGTTTGCCAGACACCGTACCAACAGACTGCCTAATTATTTCAGAATAAATTCTACAAAAAAAGCTGAAAAATTCTCCGAATTTTTTACGACCCAAGGTCCACAAAAGCTCCAACACACATGCATAAATATTTTATGTGAAGCATGGAGGTAAGAAACGTAAGAACTATGAAATGGAGAGTCCACTGTGAGTTTTATAATGAGCGGACAATAGTCAGCAAGAGCTATATCACACTGCATTTCTAGCAGCAGTCAGAACACACTTCACTTTGGTAAGGCCGCTAAATATTTTATCACACCCCTATTTACATTCTGAAAAAGCACAATGTGCGATGTATGAGGAATTGTTTCAAAAGACATTTGTGAACTAAGTGAAAGCCATTGAATACCTGTCCAGAGTTGTAGCGCTTAGAAGCATTGAAAAAAATGGTAAAACCAAGAGACACGCCAAATTTATTAGATGGCTAATACACGAGGTGTGCACACAAGGTAGTACTTTCTAAGCCACACGGAGGAATGTCAAATTGTCTACAAGAGAACGAGAAAAATAAACATCACATCGCCAAAAGTTGTTTAGACGGCCTGGAAGGGGTGTTCTGAAATACAACGAATTGAAGCTCACTATTATGGAAAAGGAAGAACAATAGAGAGGCGAAAACGTTTTGTTTTCGATTAGTTCTTTAATATCGCGACTTTGAAGACGTGGAAAATTTATTGTAGAACTGAAGCTTGATATAGTCCTAATCACAAAAAAGTAACCCGCAAAAAACGAACGTGAAGTTTGCTCAACATGCAGGAAGAATCTTGCCCAAGATAATCCCAATGTTTTACGAAGTCAAGCCATCAAGAGGGCTTTAACAAGCCCTGAATGCTGATTTAAACTACAGAGCAAAAAGCATGTGAAAAGCTGCTGTAGTGTGCTGGAGATCTCATTATCCCTCTAAATAATAAATACTCGAATAGCTTGAGTGCAAGAAATAAATAAGACGAGCAATATGCATACTTCGCTATTGCATAAATTTGGGTAGATGGAGCATTTATGGTAAAGAGACCTTTACACAGAAAGAAAAAAAAACGTGACGATAAGGCTGAGTGAGAAGTAGCATGGTGTACAAATGAAAACCAGGATTTCAGATGTGTAAGCTAAAGTGCGGCACTAAATGATCTTGTAAATGAAATGAGTCATAATAGCAGACCCAAGTATGGGTCATCAGCGGAAAAGAGCATACACAAAAAAATAAACACTGGGCATATGTAGGCCTATCCAGGAAAGAATGACCTCCACCTGTTTGAAGAAGGCTCAGAGAGAGGACTTTGTATTTGGCTAAGACGACAACGATGACGATAACTGAGGCGTCCCTGATATCGGCGAAATTGGACTTGCTGCTGGCTGTGACCTTATACCCATAGCCCAAACCACGACATCGGAGATGTCAAACGATGGTGCTACTTAACAACCTATTTCCAGCAGCCCGAATTGTGTGGTTGTCCAGGTCATTGATAACAGAGCCGAGCAGTTACACTTATTTCTTCTCTGGCGGCAAATTTTGAACCATTCAGGGTCCCTTAAAAGAAGACCGTAAATGGGACGCGAAAACGTCATGATTTTAAGGCCCGCATGCAAGGCCCCTTATCTGTATATTTACCGGCACAAAACGGGAGAATCTTTTCATGTTAACATCAAACACAGAGCATTTTTAGGCAACCTGCGTGCTCTGTGTGCTCCCTTAGTTCAGGTACGCCTTACCGTGATGAATGTAACTGCAGCATTTACCCGTAATCGTGTCGCCGTATAACCGGGTAGACGGAGGACAACACGTTTTCTCTTTTGGGCGTTAATATTTTTTGTCTCTCCCTCTGAGTCTGGCTGGCCATGGGTCACACACTGCTTCCACGAGAACTAGCAGGAAATTGCCCATCACCTCAATTGATATACTAAGTTGGAATTGTGGCTGCTACCCGATCACGTACGAAGCTTCCAAAGTGTTATCATGAACAGTGTATGCTTGTGAGCTGCATGGCAATGTCCGTTTTCTATCATTTCAAATGGCGCCTTTTCAAGGTTTTCCAAAGTTTCCTGTCCCCGCAATTTCAGTATTTGGGCCAATTTTGTGCGTTTTGTGCGTTAGTCATCTTGAAACTTTTTTCCTATATGTTGATAAGCTTTTCTTGAAAAAAAGGCCAACGTGCGGTTTTTTGAAAAAAACCTGCGTGAGTCCTTTTGACGCCTAATTTAATGCACAGTTTTTTCTTCGGTAGCGTAGTTTATGAAACTTTTGGCGTGTGTTTTCAAGACGCATTTGGGTAATTTCACGTGCGCTTTTCAATCTCGATAATGCGCGTGTGTAGTCTTCTCGTCAACCTATTTCCCCATAATTTTTTTTCGAACTAATTTATTCGCAAGGAGTATATATTGTTGATACCAAACTTTCTATGTTTTACTCATTGTGTATGCCGAGTCGAAAATGCATTGCCGAAAAGCCAATTTTCTGACGATGGTCGTGGGGGAAAGCGAAAAAACAAATTCTTCCCGTGGTAGGAATTGAACCTGGGTTTCTGGAGTTTTTGAGATGACGGCTCTCCGATTGGGTCATTCCAAGACAGCCGAAACAGTCTGGATTTGGAAAGGGGCGCATAACAGGCCTGACTAGACAGAAAAATTATGCCACCCTCCGTTTAACGACAATGATGGTTGAACTCAAAGCTTCCTCCCCACGAAAGCAAACAGCTAAGAGACAAGTCGAATCCGCTGGCACCAAAATTATGCACTTTGTGAGTCAATGTGAAGGTTCAAATATCCAAACTCAATCGACAACCAAAAAATTTCCGCCGAGACTTTCATGTTCAACCATCGTTGTCGTAGATCGATTGGTGCATAGTGTCTGTTAATTGAGGTACGCTGAATTCAACTAGGAATATGGATTGCATAAGTACCTTAGGGGAAATCATTGTAATTTTAGTGCAAGGTAACTGCTTGACGTAATCAGGCAACCAGAAAATAGTTTTTCCAAGGCCTATTTAGTGCAGTACCTTTCTCCACTATTTGCTGATATACTATTTTTCTATCGTTTTCAGCTAATATTTTTTTTTCTTTCACCCCAATTTCCACCCGTTTGTTGGTTGCTAAGGTGGCCCCACAAATGAACTTCGTACACTTAATACTGTCACCTGGCCCACGTTAGTGTAATACCCCTCTGTTATTTTTTAAAACTATTTCGTACTTTGACCAATGCTACCAGCTTTGTTCTTACTGCAAACTTCTCTCGAAATGAGAGTGTCAGTATTTTTTGCTGTGTCTTCTTTTTTTCTCTACGCTTTGTAAATTTTCACACACAGCAAGTACAAAGGCTCAAAGTAGCTCACATTAGATCTCATTTTCTCAAACAAGATTTGCTTATGTAGGCTTGAAACCCAGACGTTGGAAAGACTAGCTTTACAAGCATATCGGAATCAGAGCCCATGCTTGGATGCCACTGACAATAGCTGCACCACACGAATATGGTGCCAACAACAAGTCAAATCATCTACTGCAGACATGACGGCGGCCTACAAAACTATTCGATGTGTGCTAAGTTCAAAAGTAACAACATCATTAAAACTATGACATTATCGGAAAGTCGCCCTTCGAGGATCTCTTAGCATAGCAATAAAAAAATATTCGCAACAATAAACAAATGCGACACAATTGGTTCAAAAACACATAACAACCGTAAGAATGCATGGCTGCCGACGAAAAAAAAGTGCTAGCTTGAAATAAAAACAAAACAAACAAAAAATACATAACTTCTCCATAATAGGCTTTCTCAAACCCCAAAGGTCTACCAAAAAAATTCTGGGCCAATAGCAATTCCCTAAATTCGCATCACACTCATTTCGAAAGGGCTGCTCGAATGTACAATATTTGTGTATTAAAATTAAGTATCTGACAAGGAATTGCATTTCAGCAGTGATTTTATAAAAATCAGGTTTCAAAACACTGTTTTTTTTTTGAAGCACTTCCTTATCTTTGCTTCTCAGGGCTAATGTTTGGCTGGTACTATAAAGACCACAGTTTAGTATGTGCCCTGTACATAATGTAAACTTGTAAGAAGCAATATTTGTATTACTGTCTTCTCTATATAACAGTTCAGAATAATGCTTTCCTGGTAACGAATTCATTTCCGTCTCAGACCACAGTGCGCGGTTTGACCACTTAATTGCTATGTGATCAATTGTGTAGCAATGATGTAGCAAAGTGTGTACCAGTTAAACTCAATATTTTCTTTTTTCTTGCGTTTACCCTCTACACAGTCTTGTAGGTATATTTGTGAGACATTTTTTGGGTGGTTCCATGGCATACTCAACGATGGAGCCCCTTGTTGGGTAAGCATAGTCGGTGCATACTATTTTTGTTCAGTTACAATTGCTACGGTTACTGGCCATAATATACGAAGCTTTTTGAAACTGTTCTAGGCGTACTTATAAGTGGTATACTTTTTTTATTTAGTCTTTTTGTAGCAGCTTCACGCTGCTGAGATTAGTTAGTGCTCTTACAAAAAACCATATTGTGGATGTTTTTGCAGAGAGGAGGAGGTCCTGCCAACGTTGGAAGGTGCTATCGAGGATTCTGCAGAAGAATACAAGGTATCAAGTTTCAATGTTTTGCAATATTTTACAAAAATTCTGAAATACACTTTTCCCTAAAGCAAACGCTGAACCCACTGGTTACAAAGCATACTACTGCTTTTAAATATTCACTTTGCGCTTTCGAAAAGCACAACAGCTATCGCAATTTTAAAGCTCCGAACCCTCTACACTTCTTTTCCGTGAAATGCATTTGTGAAGCAGCTGCTTACTAGTGCAAGCGATGTGGATAGCCCAGGCATTACAGAAATTGGGAACAGTTACCGTGTGGGGTTAAAATTCAAGGGTGAATATTAAAAAAAAAGATGTCACAAGTATTATGTTTTTATGCGTTCGTCTATTACATCAACATCATGTTGGAGAAATCAGAGCAACATTCGAACCCTATTGGTGCTGATCTTAAATATCATTTTGATGATGTACAAAAAACGCGTTAAAAATCCTGTCCCTGAACTCATGACCTCTTCTGTGCAGGGCTTAAAAAACCACATACACATTAAACGCTGACATACGACTTAACAAGAATCTAAAAAATATTATTCGGCTCTCTGTTTATAAGGAAAAGTCGGAACAGGGATGCAGATGTTGTTGAAACAAAGAATGGGTGATTATTGTTTATCTAAATGGCTGGAGGTTCATGTTACAAAAATACGACAAAAATATGAAACCCATCGGCACCGTTGTCAACAATAGTTTGCCTGCCATGCAAAACTGCATGAAACGTCACAGCCCTTCATTCTTAAAGTCTGCTCTTTACCGGTAAAAATTTTAAAACAGCCACAAACAGATCAGCCCTCTCCATATGAGCAGACAGGCATCGAAGGAGTAATAATGGAATCTTCGTTTATAATAAATTTGAATAGGCATGTGCATGATATTTACACAAAGTGAGGGCTATTCTTTTAAATGACTCCATTTAAAAGCCAAATTGTGGACTTACAAAACCTTTACTGGATACATAATGAAAGACTGAATAATTTCCGCAGGTGAATCATTGCACTCTATGTATGAATGTATGTATGCAGGTATGCATGTATGCATGTGTGAATGTGTGTATGTATACACATTAATCTATTGATTTAGTATTTATGCAGATTCACACGTTAGAAAAGTGTCAAATATGCATGAGGAATATTGCCCTCAGGCCCACTTCCGTACAGTAAACTTTGTTTTTGTTTCTACAGGTCCTCGACCTCCACGCCCTCAAAAGTGCGATGGAAGGTACTCTGGGGTAAGAACAGTTATTGTTCGAAAAAATACAATATGCGTTATGCCATAAACTATTACACCATATTTCAATATACTGGCTGAATCGAAGCATACTGCTTGTATACGCAGGACAGTTACTCAAAGTTTGCTGATATATTATAATTTTCTGGCAATTGGCATCATAAGCAAGCAATCTTTGTATTTCTGGAACATATTCACTTTGCAGAATTCATAACTTAGGTACTGTCGAGTGGAGATTTACAGCGTTGGCCTTTTGTCCGTGTACTAAAAGCTAAGTATCATACCATAAATTAAATTTACTATTTTACCTCCTCCCATCTTTTTCTATTTTTATGCTTTAGATTGGCCCCTCCACTGATACTCTGCATTGGGAGAACATTTGATAAGCGGAATTGCCTATACATAACGTTATATTCCCGTGTCGTAATTTATTGAGAAAAAAATCCACACGCGTTCATACACCGCTATCTCTATCTCCCTCTCTCTGTGCGCATATATATATATATATATATATAGATATATATTTGTATTTCTATAATATCAGGTAGGTAATTGGCGTATTCATGGGAGGTTGTGGTCATTACTACACCAGGGTGGCCAATCCTGCTCTGGTGAGGGAGTGTGTTACTGGCAATGGTCGCCTGTGTCAGGCCGCACCCCAAGCCCCATTCTGCAATACCATCAATACGCGGATTTTTTTAAAATCTCGTGAGGATTTTCTGGCACAGGGGTTCAAACCACGGTCCTTATGCACGCGAGGCAGATGCTCTACGTCTACGCCACCGCTACACCAAGGCAAGATAACCGTGGTTCATAAGGGTAACAGAGTGTATTCCTAGAGAAGGCAAGTGTTTCAGGGGCGGCAGAAAGTTAGATGGGCAGATGAGATCATGAAGTTTGCGGGGATAAATTATTCGCAGTTAGCACAGGACCGGGGTAATTTGAGAATAATGGGAGAGGCCTTTGCCCTGCAGTGGGCGTAGATTGGCTGGTGATGATGTTCATGATGGTGAGGGCTTGTGCAGTTCGACGGTGACGCAGCTCTTGCCTTAGGAACTGCGACTGTTAGTTCTCCTCCCTGTCGCTGGTCGGGTGACACATGGTCGGACTGGTCGGGCGACACATGGGAGAAAGCAATCGGCGACGTGGGGAGGACGTATGGCGGCTGGTGAACGACGTCTGTTATGAAGACTCAGCGGGCAAAATTTTTCGGAGTTTGCGGCAGAAAATTCAATGGGCCGTGGGGGCTAGCGTAAAATATGCTTGAAGAATGTTAGCGGGCGCCTGCACAGGACAACGACAGTAGCGGGCTACATGTGCGTGTGTCCTAGACGCGAAACTCACGATCCCATTGTCTTTGGTACACTTGGCCGATCACCTGGCCCAATAGACGGTGAGATGAAACTATGAAGAAAATACAGTGCACGAAGCAAAATCTGCTGGTGATTGGGCGTTTGCACAATTAAACTGTTCGGGCTACCAGGGACAGGAAGAATAGATGTGGGATGTAAACCCACTCGCTTAAGACATCTCGCTGTCTCCTTCAATAACGACGGGACGCTAAAGAAACCTCCATAACTTCACGTTATGATGCTTGCAATCCTTCTGTGCAGAAACTCAAACTACATGAAGCAAAGTGTGATACGTCCGCAGGCACTGAAGGTGTGTTGAGCGGACGAGAAACTTTACCAAAGCGCAAAAGAAATTAACAACAAATAAAACTGGTAGATTCATTGTACTTAGCGCGTGCACATACAAACTTTGGCGTATCTGTGTGGCACTCATACGTTGTATTTATTAAAATTTTTGCCTTAGCAAGAGTTCGTCGACCATTCGCTTTTCTCGCCGCAAAGGGGTGCGCCTTACCTAATTACCACTTTGTACGCCGTACACACAGGTGATCTTAAATTCTGTGGCTGAGGTGAACATAACCAAAACGCCTAATGATAAGAACCACGCCCATTCCTAATTTTCAATTTTTACTTTTAAAAAGTGCACAATATCAGTACTATTTTTTGGGGTGTTTCTAATTCGGTTTCTAGTTGCCGCAATCTATTTCGAATCACCGAAATAGCCCTGCTGTTAATAACCATTAATATTTTAGTTACGATTTATGTAGGTGAAAAAGTTTGCAGACCCACAAGCTGAAATTTTTAATGAATGATTCCAAAATTTTTGCCATTTTCTAGCCTGGATACGCACCAGGGTGCCAATACTCCTGTTCAAAGATGGCTGACACAAAAGGAACTAGAAATTACAAAGACGGCACTCCGTGTATAGTAAGTCTTTCTTGTTTCTTGGTCAACATGAGCAGCAATTCTACATCAAAATGTGATATCTTCTGGGTTAGTAAAAAGATCTAAATTAGAGAGCATGATAATTTTTTTTTTCAATTTTGTTCGTGTACAGGGAATAAACATTGTGCGCAACAAAATCTTCAGAGCAATTGCTAATATGTTTTGCTTCCATTAAAAAGATCATAAAGTGGATGATTCTATTCATAGTTTAACGATACTTTTATTGAATATTTCCTTCTTAATGAGATATATATATTTCAAGCCCGAAGGCTTTGTAAATATTAACTGAACCTATACTGTTTATGAACATTTTTCACACACATCGAAACTCAAACATAATGCAGAATAGCGAACACATTTTAAGAACCTAACTGATAGGTAACGTGGGCATAGGGATTTAAATGACCCTCTTTTTATCAAACTGAACATCTCATGGACAGAGGGTTGTGTCGGTCTACATTTACATTAGTGTATCCTTGATATTGCAAATTGGAACAAACATTTCGGGAATAGGTTTGCCCAAAATGGTTAAATTCGCAAAGTGTCCGCCCAACCGCAGAAGGAATAATTTTATTTCATAAATTTATTATTGATCCATCATCATAAGAGATGTTCGACGATTTGTGCATATAGGGGCATCGGATAAGTATAACTAAGGCGCAGTTGCCTGGCAATATACGAGGAAAAGTCAATTCGGGAACTCCTTAGCCTAAATTCCCAACTTAGCACTATTTTAGAAGCGCTGGATAAGGAGAGCCCGAAAATGCTCCCGATCTACCGTGGAGCGAAGCCACTCTAAGCGGCCGGTTAAGAGGGCAAAGCATGGTTTCCACTCAATGAAGTTTTCGTTCGTGTGCCTTTCGAACTCAAAGGGTACATGCAGTTGTGCTAAATAGGTAACAGGTGTGATAGTACAGAGTCCTCTTGAGCTTTCCTTCTGTTACTGACACTGCGGCATTAGTTTTCAGATGGCTGTTTATCAGTCCTTTCTTAATGAGGCATCCATACATTGGAAGCTGGTTCTTTCTATAAATATGTCTGTTTTTAGACGCGCATTGTCATATTTACGTTTCCTGCAATTGTGAAATGCTGTTTTATATTTTAAAAAATAGAATTTTTGGTTTTTTCACAACAGTGTACTTGGAAAACAGTGAAACCACAATACTTCTACAGAGTTTTCATCATATTCAGTTTTAATACCAAAACGGCCTAAGCATGAAAGCCAAAGTAAAGCAAAAATACAAGCTTTAAAACCACCCTTAAGGCGTATTACGTAGTGCCTCTGGCTCTGTTTCATTGGCTACAGCACAGTATGTTGCTTAGATTTCTAGCTTGTGTTGCTAAAGTAAGAAAGTTATACTACAAAACCGCACAACAAGGTTATCCACATTCTTGCTTCTTCAACCGCTTCTGGCATACCACTACTTTCCTTCTCTAAAAAGGCAGCATATAAATTTTACGGAAAAACTGGCGGGATATTTTTCTCTTTCAATAGGATATTGGTTGATACAAATCAGAATAGCCATACTGTTGTAAAAAGCAGCGTAAACCGCTGTAACAATTTCGGAACAAGTGACGTAATTACGTTTTTACTCATTTTAAACCCACCTTTATGTACACAGTGAAGGGAATGGGATGCAGAAACAAACAAGCTTAGAGGATTTACTAAAACTGCAGTAGTTAGCCTAACGTTAGCTTTAGCATAACTTTAATAAACCTGTAGGCGCGCTGTAGGCTAAAGGTTTTCCTACTTCATTTTCGAACTAGTCATAATTTATTTATTCCAAATCCTAGACAAGTTTGTGCGTGGTGTGCTAGTTTTGGTAGAAGGTTAAACCATTCATCGACAAGATTCGGGTGTAACCAGCCGCAGTTCCTGGCACATGGACCATCGATGTTAAGGAACAAGGAGGCATCACAACACAATAGGATATTTTACGTAGACAGAACTGTGGATCTCTTGAGTGCAGGGAAACATAATAGTTGGAACTGGATTGCGGGGAAACATAATTTTACTACGTCACGTTTTTAAATGGTGGAATGCTTTTTTTGTCTGAAGAAACATGGCATTGATAAAACACCAACTAAATTCGGGAAATTTGGTTTCGTCTTTATACGAATTCATTTGAGTTGCTAGAATAGGTTAGAACACGCACACATATAGAGCTAGAAAAGGTAATAAACAGTTTATGATTGTTTTGAAATATTATCTTTGCACGAAGCATAAGCTACACAACCATTTGTTAAAAGACCATAGAAGCATATATTTTGTGAGTGAATGTGGCATTTATTTTATAGCGCCTAGGTTTTTGTGGCAGCTTTTAGGGCATAATCTGCCTAGTCAAGTAGAGTATATTATGAATTTCATTATTTATTTGCAAGTTTGCACTGTAATCACAAGCAATTACAATATCAAAGTGGCTCTTTCAGAATTTGAATTCCGAGAGGAAACCTCTAGGAGCAGCTGGCATTTGCAAACAGGGAGTATGCGTTGAGTACGATGATATGGGTGAGTTTTAGTATTAGTTCCTTTATTTGTAAAAGGAGCGAAAAGAACTACAGAAGCTTACATTATAAAGGTGACATCAGGAGAAGCTGTGTAATTTTGAAAAGTTTTAAAGCTAATATTTTATTGGAGCTTTCATCAAGCTGCTTCTGATATGCCCCCTTATGCGGCGTCGAATGTGAGCTTAATTTCTGTATTTATCTTGTAAATTTTCTTTCCAAACTGTTCTCAGCGATTTTTTGGTCCTGCTGTTATTTTCGTGTTCAAGCTTCAGAAAATTGCTCAAAACTAAATACACTGTTCTATAAAAATAAAATAAACAAACAGCAGTGCATAAATTTTGAAACTAGCAAAAAAATCGTTAGAAATATCACTGGCTTTTCAATTTACGAAGCCGTCAGTTTTTTATTTTCTTCACCGAACAAATAAAAAAATAGTTATAACTCTATAATAAATAAGTAAATAAATATCTAAAAGATTTTTAAAAAGACAATTACGAAATGATAAATATTTGGTTCCGTAAATACCGATTGGAACTCGTTTTATTGCGGCCTAAGGAGTGCTGATGGCTCCGCGCAAGAAAAACTTTTTTACCTCCAAAAGCCTATTTTTTTATTACCCAAGGGCTTCTCAGAAACGCCCTGTTTATGTTACTGCTTTGCTATCTTGATCCTACAACCATAGTAGCTCCTTTTTTATCGCAAACAAATTTTAGGGTTTTAATACCCCTCTCTTACGTCTCCAAATCAAGCATTGTCGTTTTTTAACGTTACGATTTCCAGATAACATACTCTGCACACGTACATCTCATGCAGAACAATAGAGATTTCAAGTCAAGTGGGCAAGAATATTTCGTTAAGTGATAAAAATTTCTACTTCAAATGTTTTATAAGTATACTTGTTCTATAGTTCGGATAAATTTCTACAGTCAAAAAACATCGTATACGCGCTAATAATGCATACTTGGCATAATGCACGAGCTTTCAATGCTCCTGTTCGGGGAAAATTTTAGTGTATACTTAAAATGCTTGTGCGCGACGAATTGGACCACTCGAGCATATATTCTCACATGGGTATTCATAAGGCGAGTGTAACTCTGTAGCTTGTAATTTTTTATGCTTAGAGTTCTACTTAAATTGAATAAAAAATCACGAAGACTGGTCTTCCACACAAGCGGAAGCTAAATGTTCCATCTTGATGTTTTATAGGACGCGTATCAAGATGCACAAGTGAATGGTTCTACTCGTAAAGCCATTGGACCCAAAGAAATAGAGCAGCACCCAAAGAGGCTTTCATGAAATGATTATGCAGCACGTGCTATTAACTGTAAAGTGCAGCGCCACAGGATCATGTGCCCTGCTGTAGAGGCAAAACCAGCAGTCTTGACGGATGAAGATACGGGATGAAGTTAACAGTGGGCCTATGTGTTATCAGGCGAGCGGAATGAGTGTCACGGGTTATTTGCAAACGGTATGAGCTTCGCAGGGTTCTTTCTAGGGGGCTGTTTAACAGAAATTTCTGCTGTAGGTAAATGGAAGACCTAAGTAGGTCTTCGATTTCGCATTTGAATTTTCCAAATATCTTCTCTAACTTTGGTGGGTGGCATCGAGGACGTTACTGTCTTGGTTAACATGTTTACAGTT
Organism: Haemaphysalis longicornis; assembly: GCF_048455015.1. NCBI lineage: Eukaryota > Metazoa > Arthropoda > Arachnida > Ixodida > Ixodidae > Haemaphysalis > Haemaphysalis longicornis. The sequence goes on along the minus strand of NW_027526407.1, from coordinate 9,975,063 downwards.
TGCGTTGTGTTTGTGTAAAAGAGAGCACAACCAATCGTGGTTAAAAGGCCAATAAACACATAATCATTCACTATGGTTTCACTTCATGCGCGCGAGCTGCGATGTCATTCTAAGATGTGTAGTAGGAGGAGCTGAACAGCCGTCTATGGAAGAGGTATAGACCAAGCTTATCGAAAAATATGCCTTCTCAAGCGGCACAAACTAAATATTGCTCCAATCTGTTGGATTTTGTTTCAAAACGAACGGAAACAATAAAATAAAACTCGACGATGAACCACAGTAAAGGCAGGTTTCCATCGCGACAAATGGTATCGACTATACCACCTGCTTTAGAGACGTCGCTGTACGAGGTGTGCCATTGGTGTCACAGATATTTCCAAAGATGTCAAACAAACGCATGGTTTATTTGCAAGTGTTCAACATAAAAGACTACTTGATAACTTTGGCTATGATGCCTAAACTAGAGTGGTTGCTAATTCCTTCTAAAATATTTTTCTGAAGGGCGTGCCTGTGGAGAAGACATCGCCAACTAAATATTACTGAACATAAAGCTACGAATTTAATTTTGAGGAAGCTTAGGGCGCAGTGTTTGAGGAAACCGTAAGAGACGGGCTTCTTCTATGGTAAAAATGAGGAGTTCTGATTTACTGATAGTGCAATTCTCTTTGTGATGACGAATATTGATGCACAACCAGCAGTGGACTTACCAGCCATTGGATCCTGCGACGTCCAAAACTGCTAGGATTTGTTATGCTAGTGGCATCTTCTGGTGACGACTTTTTTGAAGATTGCTTGCAAATGCAGAACGGTCGGGCAGGCTCCCACCAGTCGTCGTTTCGTTTTAATTTGCCGGTGCCACCGGCTATGACGAGCGCATCACTTCGGCAGTGCTAGTCGTAAGCAGAATGGCGGGCGGTAAGAGTGACATCTGCCACATGGCCATACAACCTAGGCCGTTGCGTAAATTTGCTAGAGGTTTGACTAAAGGAACTGCATTTTGGACGTGTTCCCTGTGTTTTTTTACGATTTTCCACCTGGGCGAAGTAGTTTCAGTGAGAAAAAATTTTTATACACATATTTGATTAACCCTTAAGGAGTAAAACTGCTTACTGATTTCCAATAATTAGAAACTTTTGGGTCAGCTCAAAAAGACTTCTAGGGTCTGGGGCAGTCATTTTCGTACAAATTTTGACCAGAACTGTAAAACAGCCGTTGTGTCACAGAAGCAATTCCATGGCAACAATGTATTAGAAAAAATTTACTTACAAATGGGTAATGCTCATAGCCCTCTGTTTATTAAAACAACTATTGACCACGCAGCGTCATAGTTTATTTGTTTTCACCTAAAGCATAGGGAGCTATTCTTCAGTTATGGCACTACAAAGGTGACCAGGCCACATTAGCTTCATAACCAGTGTTAATTACTGCTTTTCATACCTGCCATCACGGCAGCAACAAAAAATAAACAAGAAGCCAGCAATTTAAAAAAACAAATCTAAGCATTTTGTTTGTTTCATCGTTCAATATGCCCTTTCATGATCATAATCGCTATCATCAGCGTGATTGTGTTCTCTAAAGAACGAAAGCCTCTTCTAAAAGTCATCGGCCACGTAAAGCGAGTTCTAGCCATGTCCCCCCTTTTCGAGAAATTTTCACAGCGCATAACTCTATCGAATTTTTGGTGGACCCGTACTGTGTTCAGGGTCTATTCGGAGCCAGTAGGTCAAAATGATAGCCCATCTTTTTTTCTCATGCACTTGATGTGACCGCCCATTCTCGTTCTCTTCACCTAACTTGAGCTAGACTGTTTTCCACAATATTTTCTTAACAAATCCCAATATCTGGTTTCTTGTCCCTAAGGGTGACCGTGAGAATTCTTCTTTCCATAGCTCGTTGTCTTGATCTAAGTTTCCTTTCGCGTCTTCTAGTGAGACACCGTGTTTTTTCCTCGTTCGTGAATAATGCAAGAAGGCATACAGCAACATGTTGAGTGACAGAGGAAGCTTACTAATCTACATATAAAACTTTCTACCAAGATCAGACAATCCAGCGGTTATTCTCCCGGTAATTCACTTTCGTGATTGGGGTCAACACCTAACAACGTCCCAAGATAGACAGATTTGCTTACGGTTTCCAATAATTTGTTCACTTTTTAGAAGACAAGTTTCTTGACATGCTTAGTGGACATACCACTCGGTTTATTTTTTATTTTTTAATCGTGCAACTGAGATTTGTCACCACAAAAAGAAATATTTTCTAGAAATACCGATCGCTTTGACTAAACAAGACTATTTCGTCTGCTAATCTTAAGTGCTCTTATATATTCTCCATTCATTCGTACTCATTTTTGTGTGCTAACATTTTCTGAACACGCCCTCAGGACAGGGATAAAAAATTGCGCAGATGATGTGTCCAATTGTGACACCATTGTGTATAGTTTTTTTATGAAGCCGTATAGTTCCGCTTTATCCTTTATATATATCATTTAAGAGGACCATAATGACTTGTCGACTCCGCAATCACGTAACACCTAAATTGCTGCTGAAGGGTGCACTCACTCAACTGTTTTTTTACCTCTAAGTGCCAAGTACAACAGTACTTTATACTGAAAACATTCCTCGATTACCGAAAGCAAAAAAAAAACATACCTTGCGGGGATGGAATTATTTGGTATTTTTGTAGCATCAGTGATAATGTAAAGCATAAACAAACACAGTTTATTCTTGTGACCTGCATCACATCAATGGAGCCAGAGATATCGCCATAACCTCCGAAACACGTCAAAGAAATGTCGCTGTTGCAATACCTTAAAGCAGCCTGGATTAAATTTGCGGCTACGTGGGACAGCTAGGATTCTCGAACAAGCTACATTGGTAAACGAACATCACTGATGCGGTCGTAGAGAGCTAATTGCAACACGTTTTGGCCTAATAATTTCAATAAGGGCTGTGAATCGACACCACCACTAAAAACAATGGTGGTTCATTGGTGCCGCTTCCAAATATACGGACTGCCATGTGCCATGCAAACTAAAAAAAAGAACATTTTTTACACAGGCGCACTGCCAGTTGAAATTGAGACTGTTTCTTCAGCGCCAGAAGAACGCAATAGAAGACGACACACGGGCGCGCTAATCAATAAATGCGCATAATGAGTGCATACTACCCAGGTTCCACAAATTCTACGCAGGCTGCTTCCCGGCTGCGCCGTTAGAGTTCTCTGGTAGTAGCTGCAGCTACGTCGTCCCGCCTCCCCTCTTAGTGGGAACATCATGGTACAATTGTTCAACCACACACTAAAATTCTTGGCTGTTAAACAGCTTACCGAGCTGACACCATATCTCGACCATGCACGGGCATGTTGTTCTAGTTTGTTTAGGTTTGAACAGATGGTCCCTCAGTGATATTGACAAGTAGTGTGAGACGTTAGGCAGCATCTTCAGACTCTTCAGGGGTTACGCTCTGATAAGCCTGTCCTGCCTCGTCCCGCCGAGTCACAACTCCGCCTTGCACTCGCGAATCGCCGACGTGTTCTTGGTAAATATGCATGCCCCTTTTCTTTTTGATTGCCTCGCCAGGATTCTCGTCTGCTTGGAATAACAATGGCCCCGCTTTTGTATTTTATGAGGACGATGAAACGTTAGCAAGCCGTAGCCTCTGCACATTTTGCGAAGCATATTCCTAAATTTCGCCGTCCTCCTTTTTGAACATCCTTCGAGACATTTCTGTGGACATGTGCTCAATAGACGAGAGTCGAAATTCAAGAACTTCCCCTCTACAGTCACCAAGTTTTGGCCTCCTTGGCGCTGATCGAGTATTCAGCGCATTTTACAGAAGAAAAAATTCGGCACTAGCTCTCAAGCTGGAAACCATTCTTGTCCTGTTAGTTCTTAGAGATTATCAATGTATCAAAGTCGCCTATTTATGTCTTCTAAAACCTGTTGATTATTTCTTTCAATGTCGCCCGCGATATAATCGATAAAGTGCCAGTACATATTCCACTGTTATCACATTTTGTGTTTCTGTAAGCAACGTCAATCCTCGAATAGCTGTCGGGAACGCCGTTTTCTCTTTCGTTTTCCACTGTACTTTCGCTTTCGTGTCGATTTTTGGAGAGGCAAGCGTCGCTAATTGTTAGCGAGCGAGAACCAAGTGCGGCAGCCAGCACCCTAAAAATATTGTATTTATTTATTATTGCAGTGATTGCCACGAAGATGTTGACTGACAACTCTTGATGACTTGGTTTTCTGGTAACTCACTAAAAGTAATTATAGCCTCCTCTTAAACCCGCACTACGTCATGCCGAGGGATTGGGTCTTCGCTGTGTCCACGTCAGACGAATTTGCTTAGTCACGTGTGTCAGTAAATATTATCATCGTGAAAATTTTTATCACACCTCGCTGTTTTGTCACGTGGAGTAGAAGTTAGGAACAAGGGCTGCTCACCTTTTTAAACCTCAATCACGAACACCCCGAACAAGCAAAGTCAGGAACCCTTCCGCCGCGACTAGCAGTGGTGCTGACATCCTACGACCAAGGAGAACAACCATGGGCCGTCCAGCAAGCCCAAGAGGTGAGAATGAGGCAGGATTCCGACACATCGCATGTTGGGGAGAAGAAACCTGGCCAAGACGTCCCCCCGACGGTGACCTAGGCCCAGTCGTCTAGCGTGCGTGCACGCGAGTTTTGCAGGCACATAATAATGTTTATTCCACTCCACTCCAGTACGAACAACTGACACTCCAGCATGAAGGCAACATCCTACACTGTTTAGCTTGCTTGAAAGTGTCTGGCTTCAAAATCTTCCTTTAACAATCAACGTTTCTTGAAGTCTGAGGCGAAAACAGCCTGAAACTGCTAAGAAAAGGGCTTTTTGATTTATTTGACTCTTCCACATTACTCGGTATCTGGTCGAACCTCTACCATAAATTTTTTTAGTGGTATATACGCACACTTACACTACTATTCAAGCGTGTCGCCGCTAATTTAGACCATCGACGTTTCGCGATTTTCATGTCTGCGCAGTGACGTTGGCGTGTTCCTCATAGATATTTTACAAACCATTGCAGGCGAATTTGAAGGAGTAAACATTCCGATAACCATATTTCATTCCTCAATACTGAGACGAGTGGCCTCACAACGCTTTGCGAAGTAAATACAAAAGTTCCTTGCACCGCTGACATTGCCAAGCTGCACTCCAAATATACTCCTGGCGCCACACAGCCTTCAGTTGTGTTGTGGACATCGTGATATGTGAAAAACGGTATAGGCACCGCAGCTTACTTTTTCCTAGTGCAAGGCTTGAGCAGCAGGAGCTTAATGAGGTCGACTAGGCGCAACTTATTGAAAAAAAAGTTCCGCCAAGGATACGACGAAAACAATTGTTTCGTAAATTTAAAGCCCCCGTCGCGAAACACCAATGTGTCATGGGAGTACCACAAACGCTTGAGAAAGCATCTAAATTAGTATAAGAACGCATATTCTCAGTAATAAAAGAGTAGTAGCTCTGGCGCGTCTAAGGAAAGTGCTCAGTCAATCTTTCGACCAGAAACAAAAACAAGCTTCTATGTTCAAATAACAAGGTTGAGGAAACTGGGATTCAAGAAGCACATGACCTCCGGCGTTTGTGATAGCCTTCTTTATATAACAAAAAAAGAATGCGCCAGCAAAGGGAAAACAGGTTCACAGAAGGAGTGTACATATTACCACTTATTGGTACTGCTTATATGCAAGCCTTAGAAAGGTGCCTGAAAGGCACATTGTTAATTTGGTTTACAGTGCACCGTGTAAAATGGTGAATTTTTGCCAGGTGATTAACACAGCGAAGTAAAGCTTGCTCAAGTTCAAGTAATGTGCATTAAATGTTGTTTATAAAACGCCACTTAGTTGAAAACATAATTCTATCGGGCAGAGCGTGAGAGCCGAAGTTCGCTGTTAACAATATTAATAATATAAGGAATAAATGCAATATAACGAATTGTTATACAAATATAACAATACGAAGTCCGCTGTTAACCCCCCACACACACCCACACTGTTTTTGTCGGCCGCATCCCGACGAGATGGAAGCAAAGAATACTGGTGTATTTGACAAACATTCAAAAGAAAACTAGTCACCGACAATAAATCCACCTGTACATCTTGTACTCAGCCCCTCTCACCATGATTGAAGTCTCTTGGGCCGCTTCGGCCGCCACTCTCAGTATACCAGTGGAGCACGTCTTATATTCCGTTTAGGTGGTTTGTAATTAAAAACTTCATATATTTATGGGGAAAATGTCATCTCAGGCCCGCTTTTGCACGTATAAAATAAAACTCTGGGTGTTCGCTTAAAAAAGGCGTTCTTAGACTGGCCGACAAATAGCTTTTTTTTCTTTTTTGCCAAAAGTAAAAAACGTTGCATAGACCTGGCGGGGCAAGATGTGGGAGGCCTATATTGGCAAAACCAAGGTATAGTAGAGGAGTGAAGACGCAAGAAAGACTCAAGCATTCTTAAAACGGCTAGGGCATATTATTTGGAGGCGAGAATGTATTCCTGATAACGATTATTGCAACATACCAAGCGTAGATTTAGCAGCGTCTGATCGAGGAAACACCCTGCAGAAACCTACAAAACAAGTTCGCGTTACTTCCGAACCAAAAACGTTTGTCGGCAAAGATCTTACAACCTCCCTTCTCTAAGATGCAGTATCCAAAATTAAAAAAATAATAATAGGAAGCTCATTTTAATGCGCAAAATATAAAATAGGGTATTTGTACCCGACCTTCACGACCAACACGACGTTTTGGATCTACGATTGCAAGCTGATTTCCTTCTTCTTCGCTTCCGCAAGGAAATATACTTCATTATTGTTGCTATACCTTTTTGCTTCTCTTTCTTGACGTAATATTCTTTGCGCATCTTCTTTGAGGGGAGCGCGCTATGACGTGTCTCTTCTTGCGGGAAGTGCTGCACAATTAGGCTCCCTCGTTCGGTGGAAGTGTTGCATCGATAAGGGTGAACTCTGGAGTATTTTTAGCGATTGTTCACCACACTCCCCAAGTGGGTATGCTAGGCTTGACAAACGTGAGCCGGCGAGGTTGGGCGGTAGGTGCGAGGCTTTCACGCACAAGCGCTTGTCATTTTAAGGGTTTTTTTTACCCGCCGTTGGTGGCAGCAATCTTGGACAATCTCCCTCTTCTGGCCTGAAAAATGTGCGCCGGGAACACTCGGCGGTCAACGCGAGGCTCGCGCTCACGGGCAAGCAGTCCCCTGCTCCCGACAGTTTCTTGGTGTAGTTATCTGCGGGCCGAGAAATGGGATGATTTTCTAAAAAGATTTATTTTAAAAAAATAAAAAGCTTCTAATGTTTTTTGTGTTGTTTCTGAACTTTAGCGCCAGCGATGTTTCATTAAAAATATGAATAAGGTAATCAAAAAGGTAGAATATGAAAATTATCTAGCATTTGTTGTGATACTTTTATGTGTAAGTTTGGTATTGCAGAGATTTCCAATATGCAGGCAGGAGTTTTTCTCGCGTCTATGTCGAATATTTTCACGTTTGCGCAGTCTTGTGCCATTGAAGAGTTTAGTTTAGCGGGTAGCCCGCTAATGGTTTTGTGGCGGGTGTTGTGTTCCGGCATGATTCCTTTCGCAGACACGGTGGCCCGCCTTGCGGAGCCCGCACATTCGTTCCAGTGAGCAGCGACCTTCGTGCCCTCCTCTCCCCTCGCGCGCATGCACCATCGCGACCCCATACCACGCCGCCGTAGCGTTGGCGCACGCTAGCCGCTATGCTAAACTACCTTTTCATGTCGCCGATGACGTGATAAGGGCTTGTGAACAGACCTAATTCTATGTTCACAGCAAATACTTTTTTGAAATATGACAACCACGTTTATTGACATTGCAGCACAATAGAGCTATTCTTAAATCCCGGTTTTTGTTGACAATTACACAAGCATTTTCTTATACACTTAACTAAAATTGAAACATGTGCGTGGGGTATAAATAGGGGGTGCAAATATTTGGTATTTTCCTTCACATAAAGCAGCACAAACCAATCTGGAAGTCCGCAATAATATAAAATCTTGTACATGTTAACACGTTATATTATCTTTCATCTGTACAGCATTTGGTTAATAAATTTCCAGTATGAGACGCGTTATATATTATAAAAAATTAGAAATGTTCGCGTGCCGTTGTCTAGATAACAAGTTAAAAGACAATATGATTTTCCACCTGTTCACAACGTCTAATGTTCTTATTTTCAGAAGTGGCTGGTAGTCTAGCAGCTGCCCGTGTTTTTTCAGGAAAGTATCAAAAATGCCCAGACCGGCTACACAGAAAAGTAAGTAATAATTTACAGTTCGCTAACAACTTGACTAAAAATATTTTTTTATATGACATTTTTTTTGAGTTAGGTGACAGAAAATACCGTTTTTGGTTGCCCTAAAACGGTCGCAAGACACGTATCCAAGCTGCATAAAACAATTCCTTTTCTTTGTTTACAAAATCAATTTTCTCTGGCACAAAACTCGGCCTACGTGCCTATAAGCAAAAGTCTTGTTGTAGTAATTTTCAACTCTCTTACTATTATGCCGCGTTTGCTTTGAAGAAGTTTAATATAACATTGTGCTATGGGCTACACATAACAAACAGAACACCCTAGGTTAGGGCTGAACGTAGCATTTCTTCCCAAACAACGGCAGATGCAATGATATTGCAAGCCCGAACAATAAAACATATACTGCTACAAATGTCCAAACAAATTTGTTTGGACCGCGTACCTGCAGGTGGCAGTATCCCAGACTTCTATTTATTTTTTGGCAGCGTGAAGCATGGCTTATTATCCTGTTACCATTTACATGCACTTTAAAAGTTTCAAGAGGAAATGTCAAGTTTTTGAACGTCTAGAAAATTTCCGGAAGGAAGACAAGAGTGTTTCTCAAAACTGAAATAGAGACAAATATAATGACTTATACAAGGCAATCAGGAGTCAGAAAGCGAAATATTTTTACTTTAAGGATAAGCATACCTACAGGAACGATTCAACAAATCAAAGCAAGTAAATTACACATTCTAACTAACAGGAAGGAATAACAAGGATTTTCGCAATTTTGCATAGCAATATGTACCATTTTATTTATTTATTTATGTATTTATTTATTTATTTATTTATTTGAAAATACTGCAGCCCCTGTAAGGCTATAGCAGGAGGGTGGAGGCTGTACAACTTTTTGCGCATGTATGGGTGTATAGCACTTGTACGTAAAACCATAGTAAACAAAAAGCTATATAAACACATTTTCGCTGAACATAAACAAGGTATGCGTATTTGTACATTTATATAACATTTTCACGCTTGTTTATATCATAGTCTAAGACGTTGCGCATGAGCACATAAAAACCGGTGCACATATTAGATATAGACCAGGCGGAAATCACCAAAAATGCAATAACCTTGTTGAGGAAAAAACTAAAAAGCATCATTGATTTCTCTTGAAGTGCAGGTAAAATTTGTTCTGTGTGAGAAAACATACGTGGTCTGGCACACAGCTTCAAAGTGTTATTGTGTGTGGAAAGAAACTGATTTAAATGTGTCAGTGCATGGGTGGTAAGGAGAAACGTTCAGTTGAATATTGCTTCTAGTTGTTGACGGCTTAGCTAGTGTTACTTAGCCGGCAGAGCACAAGCGATACGAAGAGTGAATGATGCAGTGAAAAAAAATGACTGATTCTATGCGTAGGCGCGCAGTGAATTTGTTTAGTTTCAAGGATTAAAGGCCTGAAGTTGGTGAAACATTGCGTTCATATTGGCGGCAGATAAATCGGATGGCTTTTTTTGTATCTCTCTAATACGGTTTAAGTCACACTGTTTGTGCGGGTTCCATACGACCGAAGCGTATTAGTGTTTTATACGTGAGTAGCTTTGTGTCTTGCAGACTTGGGTCAGTGTACGTTTCATATAACCAAGTTTGTTTTGAGTCAGCCGAGATATAACCCATGTGCTTAGACCAAGATGAGCTACCTGTAAAATAAACACCAAGATATTTATATTGCGGAACATTTTGCAGTTGGATATTTCCTGAAGACTATGGGAAATTGAACGGGGATGCAGTGTTGGTAAAAAAATGACTACCGTTTTTCTGAAATTCATGGTTATCTGCCATAATTCGCACAATGCTCAAAATGCAAAAAATGATTCGGTAACACGATGGGCATCTTTTTGCCTTGTAATTGCACCGTACCGGATTTAATGAACCGCGTAAAATATAATGCCGTTACGTAATTCATTTATGTGTAGTAAAAGTAGTAACGGCCCCAGCACTGACTCCTAACAAACACCGGTCGACACGCTGGATAAGAGTCACTCAGCCCAAAAAAATTCGGCAAAATACTTGCGATTGGTTAGAAAGGTTTAGATCCAGTTAAGGACTTTTGTGTTATTCAATATCACTTGTAATTTATAGATGACGTTTGCGTTGAAACTGTGTCGGAAGCTTCCGAAAAGTCAATAAATATGGAATCGGTTTGGGTTCCAGGATAAATATTGTGAGTAGTGTTATGCCCAAATTCTATTTTTGAGTTATAGTACTGAAACCTTGCCTGGACCAGTGGGGAAAGTTACGCAATAAATTACACTTTTCTAGATATTGTATTATGAGTTTGTATATTATATGCTCCAGCATTTTACACGAGTAAGGCGTTAGTGATATGGGCCTGTAAAATTGTTTCTTGTCACCGGAATTATACAAGGCCTTCACTTAAGCTATTTTCCATGAACTAGAAACTCTGCTTGTTACAAGTGATTTATTGAATATAATATTTAGATAGCGGCATGTTCATAAAGAGTAGCCTACAAAAACGTCTTAATAATGCCATCAGGTTCTTGGCATGTCTTCGTGTTAAGGTTAAGTATAAGATTTAGTATGAATTTATCACTGACCGTGATATCACTCATGGCTATAGAAGGTGTAGGACTCAAGAATGTTGGAGATTGGCCTTTATCTCGTCTGATCACTGTATGAAAGAAAGTATTAAATGTGCTTGAGGTTTTTACTGGATAATTTTTTGTTTCTTTTTTTTTCATTTTAAATGAGCTTAATGCTGTTTCCTTAGGCAAAATAGATTACCGAAATGTGCGGGCGTAATTAGCAAGATATGTATCTCCACTCTGAAAAAGAAATCTCAAGCAGATTTTATTTTGTTTCTAAGATTTGCATTGCTTTTTAGTTGCTGGGGTATTTAGAACGTCTTAGTCTATGCACGCAGCTTGACAACTGAAGAATTTTCCAATTTATCCAAGCGGACATTGAACTTCTCAACTTTAGTAGCAACCAAACGCTGCGTACAAGATTTAACCAGGTTTTCGAAGGTGCTGACCAGCGAGTCAATCTCGCTAGTGATAGTAAGCTGTATATGCTTAATCTTCCTGCACTGGTTTTAGCAAAGAAAACTATAAGAAATAACATTGCACCGCAATTAAATCTTCCACCTCCCCTTAGGTGCACTAATGCCTACTTTCGCCCCTGCTCAGATGTGACCACAAACGGCTATAAGTATGCACACCTCTTACTACACCATTTGAAATGTGATAGTCATTGTTAGAGTAATAAAAAGAATAAAAACATTTCCACATCTTGCAATAGTAGTGCAAGGCTAGAGAAACAGCGGAGCTGTTGGCCGTTGCAGCCTTTTCCGCACTGGGATCGTCTGTCCATAAGGAGGACCGACTTAAAAGGCCTTGTAAACGCCAGCTAGGCTTGGCCTCGCCTAGCACGTCTATATTAGCTATAACATTGCAAAACCGGCCAAAACTTATAGAAGCCTAGAAATAACTTAGAAAAAGTTTAGAAATCCGGTACAAGGCAGGTCGACCAGCAGCTCCGCTGTTTCCCCCTCCTCGAACCACTCAATTAGGTGTGTTTCAATAGTTTATAAACACATCAGCAAGGACATGAAGTGAATTCTCACCAAAACTTCTGTGTTTACTTCCTAAATCATCTTCGAAGAAAATATTCTGCATATTATCAAGGTGCACGTGATACCGATTCACTGCTTTCAAACTTCCAGGCCATTACACTGCACGACTGTCATTACTATTGCAAGATAAAAGGCAGATGGTACTTTGGGATATACATGAGCAACGCGACATGTCAGGTACGTTTCTGTAAATATGTATGTTTAAATAAATTTTGTTGCCCAACAAAATATATTTTATTTTAAATGTCACTTTTCTAGTTTTATCTATTCAGCGGGAGTTTGCACTTGCAGCATTTTTTATATTGCTTTCTCAGAAGACCAAAGTTTATGGTTTTGCTCGACCTTTGAGTTACGTCTAAATAAAGATTGCATTAAGCAACGAAATATCTAAACTGAAATCGGTACCGGCGAATTCTGCTTTTTACTGTGAGCCATTTGTATGAATCAGGGTCTAGATAATTATTTTTTTATTTGTGTGTAGTCTGTATTACTACTTTTAAATACGTCTTAGTGTCCTTACCAATAAATATTCAAAGCAGCTAGGCCACATTTATGTTAGCTTATTCAGGTTGGCAAGAAATTTTAACAGTATTGTAAAACGTAATTTGCTCATGTTTTTAACCAAACGTACCCGCAGCTAGCAGGAAGATAATGAGTGATTACACTTGTGACATATACGACACATAGTGGCAGTGGCAGAACCTTTTTTTTCCAATTTCGAGATGTAGCCGAATGGTTGTGATTATCATATCACGTCCTAGCGCAATGATTGCGAAGGCAATATTTCTTAAGTATTTCCCTTATAATTCAGTTCTAGTGTGTTGAATAAATAAACCAAAGTCGGTAGGAATCATTTATTCTGCGTACTTCCGTCTGAGGTTCAGGTACCAGCTCCCTCGGTGTGCTTTAAAATACGTTTAAAGAGAGTTTTCTAAGTATTCGGACGATATAAGGAAGAAACTATTCCGATGAAAAAAGCAAGGAATACACAGGAACCACGGTGCCATTACTACTGCACTGTTCAGCGATAAGACAGTTTATTCGGCGCAAATCGCATCAATACTGCTGTGTTAGGCACACACCGGTGTCCCCTGTTCTGTCTATAATGCAGGGCACACTTTCTCATTATAGCAATTTTATAACAATGAAGTAGACCTCGTATCACACATGGCCCTCCATTCGTTTCCACACCTTAGCAGCACCTCGCAAGGAATGGACGGTTAAGCAAATTGCGGCACGGAGGATAACTGTACAATATTTTTTATTCAAATCTTCCGCAATGATTTGGTCACTACAAAGCGCATACTACATCTGTGGCAGTATCCAATGCAACGTTTATATATTTGAAACCGGTCAGTGCTTTGACCTCTCTACACCATAAACTTGTTAATTGTCAACATTTAAATCAATCAATACTTCTAAAAACAAGTGCTAGGGTTGTATCATTGTGAAATATAACCAGTGGCGAAACCATGTATTTAGAATTTATTTCACTATGTGAAAGTGGTTGAAAAGCGAGTGTTCTTAGCCCATTATATAGAAGTAGCGGAAAATCTCAGTACAATTTTCCGCGGAAAAGCCCGGTGAAGCCACTTTTTATCTAGCGACCATTCTTTTTTGCACCAAGAGCACGCACAGAACACGCCCAGAATTCCAACGGAAGAAAAAGCACTCACGCTGTCACCGATGACGCAGCAAACGCGCAGTCAACTGGATTGCAGCCTGCGCCACCTTTTATTGTTGTTGTGGCACACGCCCTTCTTTTATTTACCTTAGTTTTATCCTCGGATTCACACCCCTCCTCGTAAACGAAACGAACGATTAGACGCTTTCACCGTGCAATCGCAAGAGGCGCTGGGCGCCTCTTTCTATCATTTCCAGATTACATGCATGCGTAATCTTTTCTTATTCTCATCTTACACTTCCTTTAAACTAACAGCCAATTTGTCACAATGAGTGCACAATCGCACCTGGTGCTGTCATACCGTGACTAATTTTCAATTTTGGATGTGCGCTATGTAAGATGAGCTGCTTTCTATCTGGACCCTACAGCAATAACAGCCGCTTAAACAGTGATTTGTTGCTCTTTACCCAAGAACGCTGTTTTTGCAGAGAGATTGGTGTTCAATCGTTTCGAAAATCATTGAGATGAGTTTAGCCCAGCGCGTGTTGCGAGCATTCTAGCATGTGTACTTTTCAAACTTGTGTTTCCAAGGAAGCTGCTGCTACACCACAAATTAAACTTCCTTTTCGTGAAACATTGTATTTTGTCTTCTCCCCCAGTAAAGCAAATACCACAGCTGATATACTGTACTTTTTGTTTTCCACAGCACCCTGAAACTAAACAAACCGGCTGGTGCTGTATGGGAGAATGCCAACGAAGCAATATATGCGGAGGCTTGGCGCCCAGGCTTTTTTAACAAGCTCCCAAAACATGTGTCAGGCCAGAAACCGGAGTGTCTGCCGTTTTATGCATAATAACGGTAATAAACGTACTTACATATTGCCGCGTGGCTTTTTAAACAGCGGCTAAAACTGGTTTAGAATATTTTTCATTATTCTGAGCCTGAGGCCTAATCAATACCATAAACTATTTTTTTCTTACTGTATTGTTCTCTGTAAATCTGTTGCGCAAAATACAGTGATTCACGTCGTAATTGCGCCGTGTTCAGCTATGGCATCACGGTTAGCAATACCTTGGAATAATTAGCAATAACTTGTGGTTAGCAATAAACCACAACAAAAAGAACCGTTGAATAAAAAAACAATGAATTGTGCATAGTAGAAAACACAAAGTTGAAAGGGTAAGCGTCTGCTCTGCGTGCATCGGATCAAACATTCTGCCTATAAAAAGTATGCAACAGTATATATAAACTATAAATAGCGCTGAGTGGCGCACCATTACCGACTTTATCCCCAAACCAAGATTGTAGCGCCACATGAAGCTAGAAGAACAAGAGGACTCTGCCTTTTAGTTTGATATAAAGGAGTCCGGAGCATACTGCAGGTTTCAACCTTTGGTAAACTGCCAAGCCTTCTCTCTTAATTTTGTCAAAAATTGTATAGACCCGAATGTATAACAAATTGTTGAACAAACGAAACAAAACTTGTTATTTGTCATAGGACAGTTTTTTGCCGGTATCCACTACAATGGACAACGCCTCGGCAGGTTTATGTCTCTAATTTATTTCTAGATTCCCGATGGACTAATTCAACAGTGTCGGTCTCTCACATTGTTGTGATTAAATCTAAGACCACATCTCCGAAAACAATTCTCGTATCTCAGCAATGGCACTGGAAGTATTCGGTGACCGGAAAAGTCTCCATTTGTTTGTGGGTGCTTCATATAAATAAAAAAAGAGCAGCAGAGATATGAACAAAGGAAAGAATTGGCAGACACGTGTATTAGTGTGCTTAATGTTACTTTGGTTCTCGTGTTCGCGTACATGTTTTTACGACGTTCACCACCTTCTTTTTATCTGTTATGTTGTGTCCTCCTTGGTATAAAGCCACTACGCTAGGACATCACGTTTAAGGTTATGAATTGATGTATTCACCTCAGATTTAGGTCCTCTTCCGAAGCATCGAATCCTGTTTATAGCATTTTTGTCAGATACGAAAGACCAAGCTGTGTATTGGCGAAGTGAACTGTACTTTCACCTAACATATAACGGTATATACAGTCCAGGCTAGTTGCCAGATGGATGAAACGGAAGTTTCGTTTTCTCTTCGGTATAGATAGCGCCGCATTATTGCGGTTAGAAATTATAATTAACAATAGACAGGATGCTTCGCGTAATGTTCACAACAATCTTTACGAAAAAGATACCAATCAGCTTCGAAGTTTTTCGAAGTGTGCTTCACAGCTTGAGCTTGGCGTGTCTCAAAAAAAGCCAAAGAGCACGTATCCTGCAATACCTGCATTAAAAATAATTAAATATCACCAGGTGGTCTAACCAGAAAGGTACATACAAGGAGCTAAACGATTTAAACGCTTTTGTGTGCGTGCGTGCGTGTATGCGTGTGTGAATGTGTGCGTGGGCGTGTGCGTGCGTGTGTGTGCGTGTGCGAATGTGTGCGTGTGTGTCTGAGGGCGTGAGCGTGTGCATGTGAGTGTGCGTGTGTGCGAGCGTATGTGTGTGAGTGTGCGTGTGCATGTGCATGTGCGTCTGCTTGTGCGTGTGTGTGTGCCTGTGTGCGTGCGTGAGTGTGTGCGTGTGTGTGTGCGTGTGTGTGAGAGTGTGTGCATGTGTGCGTGTGCCTGCGTGTGTGCGTGTGTGTGCGTGTGCGTGACCCGCGCGTGTGTGTGTGTGCGCGTGTACGTTCGTACGTGCGTGTGCGCGGGCACGTGTGCGTGCGCATCTGTGCGTGTGTCTGCGAAGGAAAGTTTGACCGCCACCTAAATGCAGCCATACGGCAGCATTTAGGTGGATGTCAAACTTTCCTTCGCAGAAACTTACTCCACCTTGGCGATTTTACCTAAATCTGGTCGATAACACCTGTGTGCGTGTGTGCGTCTCTGTGCGAGTAGGCTTATTTGTGTGGGTGCGTGTGTGTGCGTATGTGTGTGCGTGCGTGCGTGAGCGCGTTTGCGTGCGCGTGTGGGTGTGTGCGTCTTTGTGTGTGCGAGTGTTCGTGTGTGTGATTATGTGTGTGCGTGCGTTTGTTTGTGTGCTTGTTTGTGCGTGTTTGTGTGTTTGTGTGCGTGTTTCTGTGTGTATGTGCGTGCGTGTGCGTGCGTGTGTGTTTGTGTGTGTGTGCGTGAGTATGCGCGCGTGTGTGTGCGTGTTCGTGCGTGTGTGGGCGAGTGTGCGTGTGTGTGTGCTTGTGCGTGTGCGGGCGCGTGTGTCCTTGTAGGTGCGCGGGTGTGCGTCCGTGCGTATGTGTGCGTGTGTGCTTGTGTGTGCGTGTGTTTGTGTGTGCGCGTTTTTGTGCGTGTGTGTATCTGCGTGTGTGCAAGTGTGCGTGTGTGCGCATGTTCTGTGTGTGCGTGTGCGAATGTGCCTGCAGGCATGCGTGTGCGCGCGTGCATGCGCGCGTATGCACGTGTCACGTGTGTGTTTGGGCGCACGTGTGTTTGTGTGTGTGTGTGCGTGTGTTTCAGTGCTTGTACACAGTGCGTGTGTTTTTGCGTGTGTGCGTGTGCGTGAGCGTGTGCGCGTGCGTGTGGGTGCGTGTGCATGTGCGTGCGTGTGCGTGTGTGTGCGCGTGCGAGCGCGCCCGCGTGTGCGTTTGTGTGTGTGTGTTTGTGTGGGTGGTTTCGTTTATTGTCCAAGAAACAGTAGACGCTTGGCGGTGGCAGTTCGATGTGATCGGAACACGCCCATAGCAGACGCGCGTTCTTCTCGAGCTCCATGCTCATGATGTCAACTGTCCGGTGGCAATGCTGGTAACAGCAGCTCCTTCCCCCAGCAACGCAGAAGCCTTTATAGAAGTGCAAATAAAGATGTTTTCCTCTCTCTCTCTCTCTTTCATTTTCGCCTTTCCTCTCACGCGTACGAGGGCCAATCCCATTGAGTGGTGAACTGTGATTGCTTTAAGTATCACTAACAGTGATCAATCGGCCAGCGTAGTAAAAGTTTCTAGTAGTTTGCCTACTTCGCCGCTATAACATCAAGCGTGGATATTACCGGGTGCCTGGTGTGTGGTTTTACTACTTTCGTCGCTCTGGTGCACAACAACACAAATAAACACCAATAGTCATTGATGCCCAAGAAAGTTAAGGGGACAAAGTTCAGTCATTGTTTGTAGTGATGTAGGTTTGTTATTTTTTATGACAGAGATGGTATACAGAAAAAAAAGCTGTAAGAACAGCAGAACTGGAAATTAACCTGGCTTCTCGGTGCACTCACAGGGGATCTCGGGAGAGAGGGAACAGCCAGAACCAAGACCTGGAAAGCCGTATCGCACAGCACTGTAAGGGATAGAGCAATATATGCTCTACAGGAGATTAATAAGTAGCAATCACCATTGTCCATTTCGTCGCCGTCTTCCGACAGCACATCTATGGTAGACCGCCACTTTATCTTCAGCTGGTGTTGCGGCTGTCTTCACGTGAGGACTGAGAATAGATTGGTCTTCTTCTTCGGCACGGTAGCCTGGTGGCGCGCCCTTCCCAACAAGACGATGAATACAAATTCGGGAGCTCCTCATGTAACGAGCGCCCACATGCAAGCGTGGACGACACGGGGTGGTCAATGCGGATCACGCGCTTACATGCTCTCGGCTTTTGGTTTTGCTGCTAAAGTTAATGCGTGCAGCTGATTGGGTGCGCCTCGCACCGGGGTCACCGGTCGGTCGCCCCGAGGCTTGCGCTCACGTGCGTTCGAGGTGTTCTGTGTGCGGCGGATGACATTGTGTCAGCCTAAACAGCACTGCTGCTAGAAAATGATCCTCTGGTGCGATCCAAGCAAACTACTTCCAGAATACCTGTTGGCTGCAATACCGACGAGGCTACCGGTGACGCTGGTGTTCCCTCAACTCGCATGGGTGTGTACAATAAACTAAGCGTTTCCTGCCACTCTGAGAATGTTGCTTGAGGGAGACATTTTTTGAGCCTCAGGCAGTGAAGCGTGTGTACACGACGTTTTGGGAGCCGTCATTCAGCGTTGAACACTGTTGGGCGTCGTAGGGCACCAAGAATATGGTGACGCATTTGTTTTGAGTGCCACCGACAAGACGAGAAAGGGAAGTCGAGTGTGGGATCATTCTCAATAAGAGACCGCCATCACTTCGAATTTACCTATAAAGAAGAAGGATTCGGCCACAGCAGGAGTTCACGTTGGCCACGAGGGGTATGTGGTAACCCGCCACCAATGAAGCGGGGTTAGCCCGGTGTCGAACGGAAGGTGAAGCTTCGTTGCAGTAGAAGGAGGAGGTGCGAGGACAGCTACACCCACGCAACACAGGTAGAGCTCCTCTGGTTCCCATGACCCGACCTCACGGGAAGTCTACCTGACGCCTTGCCATCCTGCGGCCAACGTGCGGTCCTCCAGAATTTTGGCAAGTGCGAGGCCACGAAGCTTCGGTGTGCCCTGCTCCGGACAGTCCCGCAATCTGCTGGCCGTCGCCCAACATTAGTTGCCAGTTGCGTGCGCGGTCGGGTTTGAGTACTACATTCCCTAAAGGAGCTACGACGGGTCTACCTCAGCCACTTCGCGGTACGCGGAATGTAGCTAGTGTCCATTACGCGCCGCAACACACCGCATCGCATCGAATCGCAGCATAAACACCCCGGTACCCGGACAACTCCACCCCGTCAGGTGAATTCTTTCTATGACGTCTCATTGTAATGGCCTCAAGTGATCGTAGTTCTTGGTGGTTTCCTTAACTGTCAGTTAGTCCTATGTCTCTGCATTAGTTTCCCCATCGTGCTTTTATGGAGAATACGTTTAGCCATGACGTGTCAAAGTGCGTCCCACTGAGTAAACATGCTACTAACCTGCGTGGTTTCCCTAAAAAATTGACGTACGCTACCGGACAACGGTGTTTGTACATTGAAATGTTAGGGCTCGACTGATGCAGTTGAATCGGTGTACCGTGAACGTGTAGGTGTTGCTAGAAGGCAGCGTCTCCGGTTAAATGACACACAGTTGTGGTCATGCGTTGATCAAGCTTTTTCGAGGGCGCGAAACGAGGGAAGTTCAGAGCACGAGCCTGCCGGCGTGCGAATCGAGCTGGAAGAAAATATTTTCGAGTTGAAGCTCTGGTTGGCAGACATTTTGGAGGAAAAAGACTTTGGGAAAGCTGCTTCTGACGCGGCATCCGTGAAAGGCACAGTTTGTAATGTAAATCCCAGTAACTTCATCCGCATTTTCCACTAATCTCGCAATAATCAAGGTGCTTTCTTTAGGTGCTTTGAACAAGTTTTCACCATACAGTTCTAGCTGCAAGAGAATGGGCCAGAGCCATTAGCTTGTGTATAGCACGAGTTCAGCTAACCCATTCACGTACACGGGGCAACTTTGTCTCAAAACCTAAAACCGGTGTATCTAAGAGATTACGACGTGGATGAGCATATAACTGGCGCATGGTTCTATCTTCTATCTTGGGCTGGATATAGCCTTAAAGTAAATTTGATGTGCAAAACCGGCCCAGACGTTCCGCCAAACGGGGTGATTCTGAAGCAGGAGCTCAGCGTTTTTTACCTGGAAACCTAAGTGGTTTCTTTAATTTTTCGGCTGTTATCTATCAAAATCTAACCGATATAATTTAGTTAAACGTTATTATTACCAAGATAAAGAAACCGATTGCAATATACGCGTGCGTTGTACATTAGTTGGAGAAAAACTAACTTAGAATATGGATCCCTATGTACCATGGCAGTCGAAACCTCAGCAGTCATTCAGGCATTATGGAACCAAAGGGTAGATGAGCATTACGTAAGAATACTAGACGATATATACCATGGGTACACAGCTGCCATACCTAAAACCGATATTACCTAAAACATACCTAAAACCGAAAAACATACCTAAAACACATACCTAAAACCGATACTTTCTATTACCCAACGTATACGCTTGCTCCTTATTTTACTTATTTTACTTATTTACGTATTTACCAAAATTTACTTATTTACGAAGGTAATCGCTAACCGAATCTCTGCAACCTTAGATTTCAGTCAACCTAAAGAACAAGCAGGGTTCCGCAAAGATTATTCAACAATGGACCATATTCACACGATCAATCAGGTGATAGAAAAGTGCGCTGAGTATACCGAACCCCTATATATAGCCTTCGTAGATTATGAGAAAGCATTTGACTCGGTCGAAACCTTAGCAGTCATTCAGGCATTACGAAACCAGGGGGTAGATGAGCATAATGTAAGAATACTAGAGGATATCTACAATGCGTCTACAGCTACCATCATCCTCCATAGGGAGAGCAGTAAAATACCTATAAGGAAGGGTGTCAGACAAGGGGACAGAATCTCTCCTATTTTGTTCACACCAGGTTTACAAGAAGTGTTTCGAACGTTGGATTCGTAACAGGTGGGAGTAAGGGTTAATGGAGTAACCTCAGAGTTGCGGATGACCTCGCCTTGCTAAGTAACTCGGGGGACTAATTGCAAAGCAAGCTTTCCGCACTTCACATACACAGTAGAGCCGTAGGCCTGAAATATAATATGCAGAAAACCGAAGTAATCATCAATAACCTCGGGACAGCACATCGGTTTGAGATAGGTGGCGAGGCAGTGGAAGTGCTAAGCGAACATATCTACTTAGGCCAAGATGTGGCCCCTGATCCCAACCATGAGGCAGAGACAATTACAAGGATAAGAATGGGGTGGAGTGCATACGGCAGACATTCTCAGATAATGAATGGCAGCCTAACATTGTCCCTGAAGGAGAAAGTGTATGACAGCTGCATCTTACAGGAAGTCACCTACGGGGCGAGAAACTTGAGGCTCATTAAGAGGGTTACACGTAAATTGAGAACGACTCAGCGGGCAAGGGAGCGGACGATGATAGGTGTAACATTAAGGGAGAAGAATAGAGCGGAGTGGGTCTAAGAACAAACGCGTGGTAAGGACATATTAGTAGAAATTACGAAGATGAAATGGACGGGGGCAGGCATGTAATGCGAAGGCAAGATAACCGTTGGTCATTAAGGGCAACAGAGTGCATCCCTACAGAAGGCAAGTGTTGAAGGGGCGACAGAAAGTTAGAAGGCAAGTGAGTTCAAGAAGTTTGCAGGGACAAATTGGTCACAGTTAGCGCAGGACGGGGTAATTGGGGAATAATGGGAGAGGCCTTTGCCCTGCAGTGGGCGTAGATAAACTGCTGATGGTACCATTGCGGAACTTCGGTACTTTGAATTCACTGGTGTGAACGCTGGTGGTACCACAAGCCTTACCAAATGCCGCGAAAAACTGCATGGTAGTTTCGTCTTTTTCTCTGCATTTCCTTGAGTTGCCACTTTTAGCTTTTCTAACCGCAGTTTTTGGGTCTCAGGAGGATGCCTTCGAAAAGGCACAAACTTATGCTGTCTGAGTGGGAGATCTATCAAGTCTTTTTTGGTACTGACAACGCTGATAAAATTTCATTAAAACTTTATGGAGAACATTTCAAATTTTCGACGAAGACCTGGGTTATATTTGGGCGGAAATTCACATTGAGCAGTAAGCTAAACCCGGCCATTTATATACCCCAATTAAACGCATCACGTGGGCTGTGTCTCCTCCAACACCTACAAACCCGATCAGCTCTACAGAAGTGCGTGCGGCTAACGCCAACAAGAAAATCACGCGCAAGAAGTCCTACAGAGCCATGAGATCCACAAATAATGCTGGATAGGAGTACGAGGTCCTGCAATGCGTACCGAATAAAAGGGAAGCAAGCGCTCTGACACCTATTAAGAATATTTAAGCTGTTATGAACTTACATGCACTGGGTTTCTGACGCACAAATATTGGAGAGCGTTCTTTAATCGCAGCCATATTTAATATTATGCCAACCAAATACGAAGAAATAAAAGCTTTTCTTTGGCTCACCTTAGCAATTAGTTACAACGTGTTGCCAGCTCTGAGAAACGATTGGTGAACGCTGCCTGATATTGGTGTGCCTTTTGTTGCCGGTGTGATGACCATTCACCACTTTGAGGAGCTTCCAGGTAAAATTGACCTCAACTCTGCCAGGTTCTCTAAAGTGCGGCTACTTATTGACCATTCAAGTGAAGAGTTTCTAGCTGGACTTTCTCCCAAAATGCAGTAGTTTGTCGACAAGCACATTGTAAAATTTGAAGGCCACAACTTCATAAAGCCCCATATACAAAACAAACCGATTTGCTGGGGCTTCAATATGTGGTGCCATTGCAAATTAGAAACAGGAAATTTGATTGAGTGCTACATGTACACTGTGAAGAAGAACGTAGGCATGGCCACGAGGGTTGGTGAGTCAGTCATGTTCAAGCTCACAGATCAACTGAAACACATTGGCTATAAAGTTTTTTCCAAAAAATGTATTATAATTTCCAAGCATTGCAAGTCGAGATTTGCGAGCAGGGATTCTAAGTCTGTGGAACCGTGCGCTCGAACCGGAAAGGCATGCCAATCATTTTTACGAGTGACAAAAAAATCAAATAGGTGCTTTGCATCATTGAGTGCTGATGGAATTTCCTGAGTTAAATAATGAATAACAGGACAGCTATTCTGTTATCCCGCTTCATATCGCCGGTCCAATCCATTGTTGTACATCAGTGCGGCGCAGGGAAGAAAAAAAGGACGTCTGTTGCACCTTATTTATCGAAATATAGGATTCTATGTTGCTCCTTATTTGTCGAAATATACGAAATGTATGAGTTGGGTTGACCTTATGGACCAAAAAATTACCTACGATGTGGCCCCACTCTCGAAGATCCAGTTCAACCCTAGGGTATTTTTAAAGGCGGAGCATTTCTTTAACTCACGATGTCACCCGTTCTAGGTGTCCATCGTCGTCCGCACCCCTCCCCCTACACTATATAAATAAATAATACTTACCGGCGCCTGGTTTCGATCCCACGACCCTGCGGGCAGAACGCAAGGTACATGGTGCACTACCCACTGCGCCACAAAGCCGACACAGAATGGAGGGCTACGAACGTGCCTTATATCGTTGACTCATTCAAACTACGTCAAGAAGCTGCTGATACAACGCATTGACTACCTGTGGGCGGAACGCGAGGTACATGTTTTCTTCTCACCGCGCCACAATAATCATACCCACCTGCTAATAAATGATGCCATACCCACCTGCTAATAATGATGTCACGTGACCACGTAATTACGTATCCTCATTTAATTACAATACAACAACCAACAGCAACACGTGCAACAACATTAACGTAATGCAAACTACTTAACGTCGTGCACCCCCGGAAAGGCTCTGCTTTTGATCGTGCCCCTCGCGAGGGGGATGTTTAGTTTCCTGCCGCATCAAGAACCAGGCGGCCTCCTGCGCAGTTTGTGGTGCATACCCACTTGGGGGATTGGCCAGGATCATTTCACTTACTACATGCCGGTTGCGGCAGGTTTTGACTCGAACATTTCTTTTTATGCTGCTAGACATCGGTTTCCACGAGGACTACATTTGCTACATAAAGGTGGAAGAAGACAACTTCAATAATCCTGTTTCAGCTCGCTTTAGTTTCGACAAGCTGTGCCGCGCACTCTGATCGGGAGGTTTTCTATTCGACAACGAGGCTTGTCAGGTCAGGTGCCGGCACAGAGACGCACCGGTGCGTTGGCGCATCCCGTAGCTCAATCGCATCAGATATGGAGTCTAGCAAACGCTGCGCAAATTTAGCCCAGTGAGAAATTGAACGCCGCACATTGAATAGATGCACAGTTTCGCAGTTCTCTTGTTCGTTACGCGGGCAAGAAGTTGTTTTCTGGATTTTCATACCGCGAACAAGTAGTTCCCACTGCTCGAGCAAGTTGGCGACCTGAAGGCAGGAAAGAAGGAAGGGAGACATTTTTCGTCTGTCGGACTCAGGTAATGGGGGTGGAGGAGACTCTAAGGGCCGCCGCGACTGTGAGGGCCCGTGAGGTTGTCACTGCCTGGCCGGACTCCGCCGGGTCGTGCAAGACCTGCTCCCAGAGGTGTGGAGAGGGAACGAGCTACCTCAAAGGCCATGGGGCCGTATTTGCCCTGACATATATCTTCATCTGGATAACAATAGTTATCTTATTCATCAGTTCTTTGTTTGGAAGGCCAAAATAAACGACAAACTTCTTATAAAATTTCGCGTACCTTGTTTTCTTGTGTGCTTGAGACGGTTATGGTCCTTGGTTTACGTTCTCCAGTGGACTCCATAGACTACGCTGGGACTCGAGTGGTGCTACTGTAACGCTTCTGTTTCACCGCGGAAGGGTATTGTGAGAGCATTCGGCCAAGTAAGCCGCACGATGGTTCAACTTCTACGAGATTGAAGAGTTGCTAGACCGCTGGATTCACAAGTCAGTTACGGCCAAAACCTATTCCGTAGTCCGAAACCTAATACTCACAACAATATTCGCTCATGAACTGCCACAGCAAATTAGCAGTGTTTCTTCGGGAAAAGGACGGGAAAAAAACTCTGGGATGTGAGACAGGCTGCCATCACTTTCTGGAGGCTACCACGACAAGCCGGCTTTCGCCACAACCGTCATTTCATCGCTCGACAGCCCTCCCTTGGATGCACTCACAATACATACAACATCAGCTACGGCTGCGGATGAGGCGGCTATCTCCCTCGCCCTAGTACAGTCTCCCACACCCACAGTTGTCCTTTCGGATTCTCAGTCGGCAATTCGCAACTTCTCTGCAGGGGTAATCTCCCCACTCGCCCTCAAAATCCTCTCCCGCCGAACACCATCCCACCCCGTGGCTCTGCTGTGGACCACGGCCCACACGGGAAGAGACGCCAATGAAGCGGCCCACCGTACAGCTCGAGCTCTTGTCACCCGAGCAGGCCCTTCTATTGGCTCTACCCACGGCACCCCCAGCTTCCGGGACGCTCTAGTCTCGTACCTTGACATTACCCAGCACTTCCGCCTCCTCCGCAGGATATATCCTCCCCCACACCCTTCCCTCACCCACGAAGCCGCTCGCCACTGGCGGGTACTACAAACCCACACAACCCCCTGCTGAACTCTCCTACACCGCATCAACCCCAATCTCTACCCTTCGCCTATTTGCCCTCAATGTCTCCAGCCGGATACCCGCTACCATTCCCTTTGCGAGTGTCCCCACGACCCATTTCCCCCTTTTCCTTCCCCCTTACACTGGGAGCAGGCTCTGGAGAGCTCCGACCCGGAAGTGCAGTTGGCACTAACCAACCGGGCCGCCCAGGTCGCGGAGAACATCGCATCCTCCGCCACCCCTCTCCCCTAGACCCAGTTTGCAAATAAAGTGTTTTTCCTCCCGCTCCTCCTCATAACAATCTGCTGCGGTTTAAAGGAAAGCAGTACGCTGGGTCAGCCAGAGTAGAAAATCTTAACAAGCAGAGCTGGGACCATGCCGGTCTTTTTATGGGACAAATTTGTGCACAAATCCTGTGATTTTTACTGAAGGTCAAAGCTCTAGTACTGTTCTGGTTGCTGCCGAGTGGGTTATGACGTCACGTCTCGCGCTAGACGAGCTCAAAGCGTGGAAATGACAAATAAGCTGAAATTCCATTCCCGGCTATTGTTTCTGAACGGGGTACTTTGCAACCCATGGTGTTACGATTCTTAGAAGACTAGCTTGCCAAACTCCGCTTCGTGGAGCCGTTCCTGCGGTGTAACTCGGAGGGTGTTGTCGACTACCTGATAACGGATAACCCGCGAGTATGCAGCGCAGTGAGCATTGATGCGGAGGACTTAATTTATTCTATCCCCCATGACCAGGCGATTGAGTTTGTTAGGCAGTGTATTACTGACAAAAATGACAAGTTCCCCATCCCTACCAGTGGCGTTACGTTTGTCGAATGTTTCCTGGAGCTCTTGTCGTTCTATTAGAATTCTACAGTGGTGGCGTGGAAGATGTGCACTTAGAAGCAAAAACGTGGCATATGCCTCGGTTCAACACTGGCTCCGATCCTTAGCGATATATTTCTAGGCACGGTTGATTGGTATCGTCGATAAGGCCTTCCATTTTGTCTCCGTCTATCTGGTGATTTCGCATACAAGGAAAGAAATGCGCAGCAATCATGTTCTCGAGTTTTTTAAAAGGAGTGAAAAAATCTTGAACTTAACAATGTTAACACCATCAGAAGGCGCAATTCAGTTTCTAGACCTAAGGCTGAAGTTTGGAAAAGACCACGTTTGATGGTCATATGCTTCGAGATCAGTAAACCGTTGCGGAGCTTCACTTCGAACTATTCGGAGTTAGTGAAAAAAGGCTTAGCAATGTCATGCCGCAATGAACAAGGTGTGTGTGCATATGGGGCACGAAGCTTCGAAGTGTAGGTCGAGAGGCTAACAAAAGCTCCTATGATCGTGGTTGCTTCATTACCATAATGACTGTAAGGGCAATTGAAGCTATCGAGTAACGAGCCGCCCTGCAGTGGAGATCTGCAGGGTAGAAGGAAGATGGCGGTGCTGCCCTACATACACGCCGTTTCACATCGCCTTAATATGTCGCAGTAAGCAATGGCACTGGCTTTGTGTTTACCGCTAGGAACAAGCTTGGGAGGATCTGTGGAAGAGTGGCAAGGAGAATAAGTGGCGAGTTAAGAGATTGTGACGACTGCGTCATCAAGCACCAAGACCCCTTTGTAGAGCATAAAAAGGGTGTTGTTTACAACACTTTGTTAGACTTCGCAAAGCACAACCTCTGTGAAACCGGTCGCTGCTTAAACAGTATGCTGCGTGAGCATGACCATATAACAAAAGGGACGCCGAAGTAGAATATTCTATTACATTGTAAAGCCTGCAAAGGGTGCCAACCAGCTTGTAGGAGTGCGAAAGAACAAAATTGCCGCAAAAATGAGCTGTGCCACCTCATTGTTGAAGCTTACAAAATAAGCGAATCAGGAGACTCACGCGTTGCCCATCCGTCGATAACACTACACAAAAATGAAGTTAAATGTCGGTATGAAACAAATCAGGGTCATAGGGATGGTAACGCAAAAAAAAGATATATTTATGTTCTTTTCGCATCTGTTGTGAATTATCGATCGAGTATAAATGTTTACGGACCTTCTTATTGAATAAAGAGTTGATAGAGAGCGCTCGTGTGGTCCTGTTGTGTATCGTCTGCCTGCGCTTTAAACAAGATCCGATCTAACGAGCTCAAGTTTCCATTCATCTAAAAACTTTCGATTCAAAGTTGGACGTGAACAACGGATAATCGCAAGTTACTCTAAAGCAGGCAGCTTGGTTATATACCGCATTCTTCACGAATTATGGGCAATAGCAGTTTAAGTACAGACCTTCCGGTATGAAGACAGCTTCAGAGGTTTTTATACTACAATATATATTACAGAGTTATAGCACCGGGAAAAAAACGGTGTTCATTACAACGAAGGTCTCCTCGTCGCAACAAATAACAGGGAAGATCATCTCACGACTTTCCGGAAAATGTTCAAAAGAATCCTCTCTACTGGCCTGATATTTAGGCCGAACTAATGTGAACTTAGCGGAACGTCATAACACTAATTCTAGGACATCGTACTCAGACAGCGAACGGCAAATATTAGCAGTAGGTGAGATCGTTGAGAAATTAACAAACTTTTGTACGGGGCCACTTCTGCAGTTCAAACTGATCATTAGCCCTTAAAGTGCCCCGCAAGCACAAAACACCTAAACAGTCGAGTGCTCTGCTGGAATCTACCTCTACAAGAATACTCAGTTAGAGTCTGTAATCAAGAGTTCGGAGAACATAGGAGAGAAATACATGTGCCGTTTGTTACCGATGACCTACCAATCATGGTATTAATGTAACAATGGTGTGTCTTGTGCTCCTGTGTATTATTGCTTGTGCTGTTGTGATGAGCCACCACCTGGAATTGGAGTGTTCTGTTTCTTTGAAAACTCGAGTGAAACATTATGTCCGCGATCCTATGGGACAGTTCCCTACTGTGTGTGGTTGTGGTCGTGTGGGGTCTATCCGTTTCGCCACCGAGCAGTGTTTTTTCACCGCCACGTGCAGCTTCTTTTTTCTAAAAGCTTTTGAGGGAACTGATTTCAGGTGACGCGTTTGTTTCGACTAGAACTGAAGACGTCACCACGTTAAAGCGAGCGCGGTAACATTGTCTCAAAAGGGATCGAGTCATTTCGGCCTTGCCAATGAAGCAGAATGAACAGGCCGCCCTAGGGGATGATGTTTACCAGGAGTTGCCTATGATAGCCGGGCGCAACTCAAGAGTGACGACGCCTTGTGGAACCGGGGAAGAGCGTTAGGTGGCAGTGAAGAAGAAGGTACGAGGAAAGCTGAGTTCAAGAGAAAGACCTAGAGCTCGACAGGTTTCTGGGAACCGAGCTCAGGTCTTCCTTGGTGCGGTCCTCCAAACGTGCAGTCCTTTAACAGCAACGTGCAGTCCTCCAAAGTCCTGTGGCATTTGCCAGTCGCCTCCTTTCCGCAGCCTGCTGTCGGTCCCTTTGCAAAGTGCCACGGGCGGGTGTCGAGTGGTACGTTTCCTACACGAGCG
Organism: Haemaphysalis longicornis; assembly: GCF_048455015.1. Taxonomy (NCBI): domain Eukaryota; kingdom Metazoa; phylum Arthropoda; class Arachnida; order Ixodida; family Ixodidae; genus Haemaphysalis; species Haemaphysalis longicornis. The sequence goes on along the minus strand of NW_027526407.1, from coordinate 9,946,008 downwards.
GCAACGGGCGGCAACGAAGTCCCGGCACGCGGGACACAGCAATCGGTCTCCCGTGGCACCGCGTTCCACCCCGCATCCCATCACTGCACAAAGCTATCCCCGACACCCTGACAACCCCGCCATATCACGGGAAATTATCCCGATTAACGTTTCTGATGAGTTAGAACTTTCGTTTTTATTTGATTCCCTGTTAGTGCGTTGTCTGTGTGTTAGTGTATGCTTCGTTATTTGTTTGAGAATGCATGTTTATTCGTCCCCTGTCAAAGTAACCTCGCCATTGTACTAACACTGGGGCTAGTCCCAGTAGCCACTCAGTAAACCTGAAAATAACGTGCGGGGTTCCGCAGACAGACTTACAGAACCGAGTAATTCGTTGGGGGTGTTAGGAATCAGAATGGAAAATTAAGGGCCCGTTCAAAGAATTGCACCGCGCATGAATTGCCGCTACACCTTCTCGACTTTGTTCGTCTACTATGGCTGAAAGATACCACTTTTGATAAAAAATTGCGAACAGTGTTCACGTAACGCACATAATTTCAAAATCGCCGTCCAGTCTATGCGAGTAAGTATTCGTATTAGTGGTTTCAGGAGATTACAAGTTGTTAGACATACGGAAAGAGGAATGGGGCCAATTTTAAAGAATGTAGGCAATATTTTACACTGTTTTCGTGTTAATAATATTAAAGCAACTCTTTATATGCCAAGTAACAAAACATTTCTGTGGTCCGGTGTACCAAGAAAACGTATCTTCTGCAATCCCATTGCGATGCGGACGAACGCAGATTGAAGAAAAGTTATCAATAGTTGAACAAGATTTCCTTCGTTTATACGTAACGTAATTGCGCAATGTGTTGCACCGACACAGATTTCGGGAAAAGCGCGTGCTAGGAAACAAATAACTGTCTCTCTCATAGCAGCCACCGGGCAGAGGGAGCTACTGATCACAATCAGCTAAAACGTCAGCGGGGGGCATGGACAATGCTGGTGCCGGCAAAGCAGCTTCGACGTCCTTGAACTCTTCCTAGCTCACTTCCCTTTCTTTAAAAACAAATAAGCAGTAGGTATTTTATTGTTTGTTTATACAGAATGTTTTAGGATCCCGTCCTTTTTTATAGTCAGTTGCTAGGAGCGCATCCCTGTAGTCTTTTGTCCTGTACGTGTTCTCTTTCTAGCGATGCAGTTATTACGTCGTATTGCAGCAACCAACCTAGCCGCTCTTTTTATCGAGGGGCAGGTCTTGAGGTTGTACGCATCCAGATTCACCGTGTGTACGTTTGCGTTTTTGGTGACTTTGAAGTAAACCGAGAAGATGTTAAAATGGAGTACCTCTCTTTCAAGTGCATTAGCCGGGATGTGGGAAATTTTCACATGAGCAGCAGACTTTGATCTTTTTAAGAACGACGCGACAGAAGAAATTTTCTTTGTGTCGACATTTCGGCATATGTAAAATCTCAGGTTCTTGAACTTATCTCTTAGACCTTCAATATTGCGCTGCTTAAAACAAACCTGTAGCGACGGCGCGTAAAATCCCGATTTTTCTGCCTTTTCAGTACATTCATAAATATCTTACTCGGTCTATATATAAACAGCACAATACAAATGCACTTGATAGCAGGACTTTTATTGCAGAAAAATACAAAGATTCCCATAGCCATCGTATATAGCTGGCGGCATGTTAGCGCCTCTCGCATGTGTAATGGCTCTCATACTACACACACACGGCATTTTTGCATACCTGAAAAGCCATGTGAGAAGTAGGCTCGTCACAAAAAGATTTATTCTACATCAATTTTTAGTAAGACAGTTGTCGTGAAGCCACGTTCAACAGTTATGTGCAGTATACGTTTTTTTTTTCTTTTTGTCTGGTTAAGAAGGTGAATGCAAAAGCAACCTGGTTGCTCGTCACAAAAGAAATATATTTTGAATCAGCCTCCAGCCACAGTGTTAAAAATGATTTTAAAGCTCTATTCTATTTACGTTTCTCAGATATTTTTTACATCCTTTTAGAAAAGCGTTCAAAAAGCAGTGCTAAAGCGAAAAACCCCTAACTGCACTTTTGAAGGTGACGTTAGCGGTTACGAGAAATTGAGGGCGCGGTGGAATAAATAGAAGCAGCTGCGCGGAATTGCAGTTCGGAGAAAAGGCGATGGAGCACAGTGGGAGAGTTGAGGCACACTGTGCCGAAAACAATATAAAAATAAAAAGGAAACGGCTACATTGTCGCTGTAGAAGAAGAGGCAAACTTCAGCGGTTGTGCGGCCGTGAAAAAAAACAAAGCGGCAATGAAAGAAACGGAGGAAAATAGCAGCAAATAAATATGCGCTAGGCGTGAAAGCGCTGTAGCGTCGTGGAAGAAATGCAGCAGTATACTTAACATGGCTTTTGTGAACATCCTGCGCCCGCCTTGTACGCGTTGCTGCATTGGCCAACAGCTTCACACGAATCACACCACTTTTATAGTGATGGTAGCACACAAGCCTTACTCCCGTGAGAAATGAGATAGACTGGCAATGGTGGCCACGGTGGCCACGCTTGAGCTGCTCCTACTGCCGCTCGTAGAAAATTCGCGTCTGTGTATGAAGCCGCAATGGCGGTCTTACAAACGGAAAATAAAAGTTCAGGAGAAACTTCAACTGCACACCATCCTTGGAGAGTTTTGTGTTCGGTTTCATCTTTTCGTAACTGTGTGCTAGTGTCCCTGTCGCTGGTTTCTGTAGTTAGCGTTGCATAGCTATGGTATTTCATTTCGCCAACGTTCAGATACGCTGAAAGATATTCACCCTGGGCTAATACTTTCTCGAGACGGCGTTTAAAATATTGTGCTGGTTTAAAATCATGCATCAATATTTGCGAAAATGTTAATTTGTAATCGTAACTAATTGGACCTACAAATTGTTCTAGCACCCCAAACTACAAACTGACACAGCAAAATTTCTCGACTGTAAATACACATTCTGCAAATTAACAAAACATCAATATCACATACCAACCTTACTGATACTGCTGTCTGTGAATGGAAAGAATAAAATGGTATTTAGGCTGCAATGTTCGCCGTTCCAGTAACAAATTCTTATGCCTTTTTTGTTACACTGTCGATGTCTCCTGTATTCTGCTGCAGGCTCCTCTTTCAAATATACAGGCACAAATTTTGCTAATTTGAAGTACGACGGCAGAAAAATTGAGGAAAGGGCTCTAATATACTGGACATTGCTCACGCCGGTTTTGTAAAAAAATATTGGCAATATTTTACCACCATGCTTATTGGTAGCCCTGTTCGGGCTTCGACCAGTTCTTTGAAAATCACCTATATGCAGTAGGGTGTACAAATAGAATTTTTTACTACTCTGAGGTTTCGACTAAACCGCACATCATATATTCGTAGCCTGCTGTATTACAGGTGGGTGTCAAAATTTCAATCGCAGTCTGTGCTGATGGAGCCCAGCTGCATGTACTGTAGACCATTAGATTGACAATTACCGGCGCTTCGTACTACCAATAAGAGCTCATTTTTTATGCCGACACGAGGTCTTACCGGAATTAAGAACAGAATCCTAAAAACTCAATTCAAACTTCCACTTACAATTTTAGAACAGGAATATTTTCCTACACAGCCTTGGGTTCCTTCTTACCGGTAGGGCCGTATTTGTTCTCAAAAACTGCATAATATTGTAATTCACATTTTATGCGTACAATTTTCTGTCCTACAAACTGTAGGAAAATTCCACCCTTTAGGTACACTGTGCAGTCAGATGCCTTATGTGCACACCTATATTTCATATTTACATGATGGCATTTCATGTACATTCGCTATTCTGCTTTATAAGCAGTGCTTTTTTATGCTTTACCCGTGATAAGTTCTTTTCGTCGCATGGAGATCCGTCGAGGGCCAACTTGAGCTTATGTATCCCTATTCCTTCTTCTGTCCCTTTGCTTAAGTAGCAGCTTATCCGGCAGTTCCGAAAGTCTTCAGTATTCTGTGCAGAGTGATAGAAAACTTGGTATTATGAAGCATGTTTTAGAGTCCTTGAATATTTTTGTTGTTCCAAAATTGCTGCTTTTAAATAACCGAAATTTTAAAAATAGTTTTTTCAAGATGTTTGAGGCTCCATTATAAGTAGTGAATTCTTAGTATACATATCCGGTAAATTGTCAAGGGGTGGAGAAGACATCCCACTTCCAGTGCACTTTTCAAGTCACGTGGAGGTATTGAGCTTGTGCCGGTGTTTAAGGCTCACTATTATACAAAGACCTGGTGCTTTATACCTCTTGAATCAAAAGATAAATTCATGAACTACTTTTAAGTACGATGAATTAGGTATTATAGACTTTTGCGAAAGCGAGTGGGAGATTGGTAAAAAAGAAATCTCGCATGGAGTCCTGGTTGATGAAGTTGCGATGAGGGCAAATACAACTAATGGTCGCGTAGCTCGTTAAAAGGTGCAGGCGACTCACACCGCTCGCGAATGACTACCCTATGGCAAAACAGCTTATTTTTGTAGAGGAGTACCCATGCATAAAACGATCACGCAAATGCGATTGAGCCCGAAACAATACGTGTATCTTTGGTCAACAGTACAAGGCCTACCTGACGCCCCGCAGTTGATTAGGCCTACCACTGGAAACATTTGCGCTGACAGTAGAGGAATCTCACGAATTGGTGGTACACACTATGCTTTATCGTTGTCACACTTAGATTGCCATGTTTGCCCTGTCGTATTTGTTGGTTAAGAATAAAACGCTGGTAACAAGAACGCGTCGAAGGATGTTTTGCCTACCTAGTTATCTTAGCACGTGTATAAGCACATATCTCAATTTTCTAGGTTAAGAAAAGCACACAATACAATTAAACAACACAACACTACTCTAAAAAATTGAATACTATGCTGCAATGCCCAGTGTATGTAAAACGAATTTATAATGCACTGCAATAAAGTTCACCAAGTAAGCAAGTAATCTTGCTTTGGATTAGTTTATGAAACCACCATTTTACCAGCGAACGTTAAAAAATTTTATCTAGGGTGAAATTCCGTCCTGAAAATTAGTAATTTACAAATCGCTATTGTAATTGCTTGTCCACCGGTTACGGTCCGAAAGTCTTTACAAAAGTGCAAATATTCCAGCTTCCTTCACAAAAACATCTTGCCAAACAGTGCGGGTTATAGCATATTTTTCTTCGCCCTGAGCTTCGTCAGTGTCCCGTACTCACTGGATGTCGTCTTTTCAAAAATAGATAATAAAGTTGACATATAAATGCTCCGTTGGGACATACCCTATAGCGGATAATTGATTTTTAGTGTGAACATCGAGCAATACATAGCCTGATATTTACAAACATCTTTTGTTTATGTGTTTTCTATTTTGTGCAATCATTAGGGTATAACTACATTTATATTTACTCAAACTTATTTACAGGCACTCCTGTAAATTTGCCAACATTACGCCTAGTTCTTATTTGCAATGTTTTTCTCGGCATCTACATAAATGGCCGCCACCATTTCCGCTTTAAGATGCAAATTCAGATTGTCGAATACACTGTAATGCCTTGGAAAGGTGGTGTGTGTACTAGGATAAAAGAATAAATAAGAAGAAAACAAAAACAAAGTAAACACACACAGATATATATATATATATATATATATATATATATATATATATATATATATATATATATATATATATATAGTAAGGAAATGAGGGGCTCGTTGAGGAAATACAGATAGGTCAGCAGTCTACGACGCCAAAGGAGGCACAGGGGTGTGGTTAGGCTCCTTTCTTTTTTACTACGTTTAATGAAGTGAACATTCTTTTTAAATATACAGAAGAAAGAAAGAAAAACACGCGCCCAGAGTGGGGACCGAACCCACGCCTTTCGATTACATGTCGAATGCCTTACCAATTCGGCCATCCGGGCGACTGTGTTCTCCCTCACCCCCTGGGCCATCTATACCTACTAGAAGTGTATCTGACACTTGAGGGTGGTAGCCAGTGCCACTCTGACTACACGGGGAGAAGGGAACCTTCTTTTCAACCCCCGGGGCGTGACTCCAACGTCTACAGCCTGTCATGAGCGGGTAACTGGCGGGAAGCCCTCTTATGCTACCTAGGCATCAAGGCTGCCAGAACCGAGACCCTCGCTAGGCTTTCGCAGAATAATATAGTAAGGAAATGAGGGGCTCGTTGAGGAAATACAGATAGGTCAGCAGTCTACGACGCCAAAGGAGGCACAGGGGTGTGGTTAGGCTCCTTTCTTTTTTACTACGTTTAATGAAGTGAACATTCTTTTTAAATATACACAAGAAAGAAAGAAAAACACGCGCCCAGAGTGGGGACCGAACCCACGCCTTTCGATTACATGTCGAATGCCTTACCAATTCGGCCATCCGGGCGACTGCGTTCTCCCTCACCCCCTGGGCCATCTATACCTACTAGAAGTGTATCTGACACTTGAGGGTGGTAGCCAGTGCCACTCTCACTACACGGGGAGAAGGGGACCTTCTTTTCAACCCCCGGCGCGTGACTCCAACGTCTACAGCCTGTCATGAGCGGGTAACTGGCGGGAAGCCCTCTTATGCTACCTAGGCATCAAGGCTGCCAGAACCGAGACCCTCGCTAGGCTTTCGCAGAATAATATAGTAAGGAAATGAGGGGCTCGTTGAGGAAATACAGATAGGTCAGCAGTCTACGACGCCAGAGGAGGCACAGGGGTGTGGTTAGGCTCCTTTCTTTTTTACTACGTTTAATGAAGTGAACATTCTTTTTAAATATACAGAAGAAAGAAAGAAAAACACGCGCCCAGAGTGGGGACCGAACCCACGCCTTTCGATTACATGTCGAATGCCTTACCAATTCGGCCATCCGGGCGACTGCGTTCTCCCTCACCCCCTGGGCCATCTATACCTACTAGAAGTGTATCTGACACTTGAGGGTGGTAGCCAGTGCCACTCTGACTACACGGGGAGAAGGGGACCTTCTTTTCAACCCCCGGGGCGTGACTCCAACGTCTACAGCCTGTCATGAGCGGGTAACTGGCGGGAAGCCCTCTTATGCTACCTAGGCATCAAGGCTGCCAGAACCGAGACCCTCGCTAGGCTTTCGCAGAATAATATAGTAAGGAAATGAGGGGCTCGTTGAGGAAATACAGATAGGTCAGCAGTCTACGACGCCAGAGGAGGCACAGGGGTGTGGTTAGGCTCCTTTCTTTTTTACTACGTTTAATGAAGTGAACATTCTTTTTAAATATACAGAAGAAAGAAAGAAAAACACGCGCCCAGAGTGGGGACCGAACCCACGCCTTTCGATTACATGTCGAATGCCTTACCAATTCGGCCATCCGGACGACTGCGTTCTCCCTCACCCCCTGGGCCATCTATACCTACTAGAAGTGTATCTGACACTTGAGGGTGGTAGCCAGTGCCACTCTGACTACACGGGGAGAAGGGGACCTTCTTTTCAACCCCCGGGGCGTGACTCCAACGTCTACAGCCTGTCACCACCCTCAAGTGTCAGATACACTTCTAGTAGGTATAGATGGCCCAGGGGGTGAGGGAGAACGCAGTCGCCCGGATGGCCGAATTGGTAAGGCATTCGACATGTAACCGAAAGGCGTGGGTTCGGCCCCCACTCTGGGCGCGTGTTTTTCTTTCTTTCTTCTGTATATTTAAAAAGAATGTTCACTTCATTAAACGTAGTAAAAAAGAAAGGAGCCTAACCACACCCCTGTGCCTCCTTTGGCGTCGTAGACTGCTGACCTATCTGTATTTCCTCAACGAGCCCCTCATTTCCTTACTATATTATTCTGCGAAAGCCTAGCGAGGGTCTCGGTTCTGGCAGCCTTGATGCCTAGGTAGCATAAGAGGGCTTCCCGCCAGTTACCCGCTCATGACAGGCTGTAGACGTTGGAGTCACGCCCCGGGGGTTGAAAAGAAGGTCCCCTTCTCCCCGTGTAGTCAGAGTGGCACTGGCTACCACCCTCAAGTGTCAGATACACTTCTAGTAGGTATAGATGGCCCAGGGGGTGAGGGAGAACGCAGTCGCCCGGATGGCCGAATTGGTAAGGCATTCGACATGTAATCGAAAGGCGTGGGTTCGGTCCCCACTCTGGGCGTGTGTTTTTCTTTCTTTCTTCTGTATATTTAAAAAGAATGTTCACTTCATTAAACGTAGTAAAAAAGAAAGGAGCCTAACCACACCCCTGTGCATCCTTTGGCGTCGTAGACTGCTGACCTCTCTGTATTTCCTCAACGAGCCCCTCATTTCCTTACTATATTATTCTGCGAAAGCCTAGCGAGGGTCTCGGTTCTGGCAGCCTTGATGCCTAGGTAGCATAAGAGGGCTTCCCGCCAGTTACCCGCTCATGACAGCCTGTAGACGTTGGAGTCACGCCCCGGGGGTTGAAAAGAAGGTCCCCTTCTCCCCGTGTAGTCAGAGTGGCACTGGCTACCACCCTCAAGTGTCAGATACACTTCTAGTAGGTATAGATGGCCCAGGGGGTGAGGGAGAACGCAGTCGCCCGGATGGCCGAATTGGTAAGGCATTCGACATGTAATCGAAAGGCGTGGGTTCGGTCCCCACTCTGGGCGCGTGTTTTTCTTTCTTTCTTCTGTATATTTAAAAAGAATGTTCACTTCATTAAACGTAGTAAAAAAGAAAGGAGCCTTACCACACCCCTGTGCCTACTTTGGCGTCGTAGACTGCTGACCTATCTGTATTTCCTCAACGAGCCCCTCATTTCCTTACTATATTATTCTGCGAAAGCCTAGCGAGGGTCTCGGTTCTGGCAGCCTTGATGCCTAGGTAGCATAAGAGGGCTTCCCGCCAGTTACCCGCTCATGACAGGCTGTAGACGTTGGAGTCACGCCCCGGGGGTTGAAAAGAAGTTCCCCTTCTCCCCGTGTAGTCAGAGTGGCACTGGCTACCACCCTCAAGTGTCAGATACACTTCTAGTAGGTATAGATGGCCCAGGGGGTGAGGGAGAACGCAGTCGCCCGGATGGCCGAATTGGTAAGGCATTCGACATGTAATCGAAAGGCGTGGGTTCGGTCCCCACTCTGGGCGCGTGTTTTTCTTTCTTTCTTCTGTATATTTAAAAAGAATGTTCACTTCATTAAACGTAGTAAAAAAGAAAGGAGCCTAACTACACCCCTGTGCCTCCTTTGGCGTCGTAGACTGCTGACCTATCTGTATTTCCTCAACGAGCCCTTCATTTCCTTACTATATTATTCTGCGAAAGCCTAGCGAGGGTCTCGGTTCTGGCAGCCTTGATGCCTAGGTAGCATAAGAGGGCTTCCCGCCAGTTACCCGCTCATGACAGGCTGTAGACGTTGGAGTCACGCCCCGGGGGTTGAAAAGAAGGTCCCCTTCTCCCCGTGTAGTCAGAGTGGCACTGGCTACCACCCTCAAGTGTCAGATACACTTCTAGTAGGTATAGATGGCCCAGGGGGTGAGGGAGAACGCAGTCGCCCGGATGGCCGAATTGGTAAGGCATTCGACATGTAATCGAAAGGCGTGGGTTCGGTCCCCACTCTGGGCGCGTGTTTTTCTTTCTTTCTTCTGTATATTTAAAAAGAATGTTCACTTCATTAAACGTAGTAAAAAAGAAAGGAGCCTAACCACACCCCTGTGCCTCCTTTGGCGTCGTAGACTGCTGACCTATCTGTATATATATATATATATATATATATATATATATATATATATATATATATATATATATACAGCAAGAAATGCCGGCAGTCTACAATGCCAAAGAAGGCATAGGGGAAGGTTCGACTATTTTTTTTATTTTTACCGTTAGTGACGTTACATTATTAATAATTTTTATTCATTACGTGAGAAAGAAAGAAAGAAAACACGCGCTCAGAGTGGGGACCGAACCCACGCCTTTCGATATATTTATAAATTTTTGGATACAGATTATATATACTGCTTATCTTCCACGCCAGCGGCTATAATAACATACAAAAGCAATTGGGGTATAAAAAACTGGCAAAAGCTGCAGTGAAGTGAGTACGCGAGGCACGTAGGCTGCTTTTCCTCTGCTTTTTTACTTAGCTTCAAGTAGTCTTCGAATAGACGAAGGCAAGTTAAGTGCTTGGTAAAAAGGTATGCTGCTTCGAGAGGGCAAAGCATGCTGCTGCATGTTTATTTAATTACGTTTGATGCGAACAGCAAAGATTTGTGAAAAGCTGCCGTTTGGAAAAAGTTTGCCTCCACAAGGTGGAGTCCGTTAAGCTTATTGAGTAGATTCATTATTAAAATGTTCTGTTCTAATGCGTCAGCAAGATGTGCGCTCAGTAACATTTTCATTGTTCACATTCTTGGTAAATTGGACATGCACATGGGCATTTTACATGGTTGGTCAGATCAAACAACGGCCTGTAAGCATCTCAGCGTGAAGGTAAACATAAAAAAACGAAAGCACTGTGTGAAGATTTAAAAATTAGAAGCTATTTTATCCTGCAGAACAGATGCATTATAGCTAAGCTATACCACATGAAAAATCTTGTAGAAGAACATATCAATCTTGACTTCTTTGTTATTGTTCTCACATCTTTGTGACAGCTACGAATACAAAAATTGATTATGTTTGGCCTATTGAGAGATTCCGGGCGAAAACGCCTCTTTTTTGTACCGTTGTTGAGTACAAAATAACCTACGATAGTTGTGCACTGCAAAATTAACCCTTTCACAGCGAACGATTGTTTCTCTTGTTTTTAAATGTGTACATTATATTGTCCAACAATTATCTTTGGCCTTGTGATTATAGTAACTTCTCGTCTATTGCGTTGCAATCAGGTTGTGGATATCAGATTAAGCTTTGCACGGAGATGCTTACCCAGTGAACATTATATTTTCGAGATTGTTTTTGCATCACGTGTTCTTATATTAGGTGTAACTGTCATTTCAACTATTTCCGCGTGAAGAATGCTTGGCCGTTTGTGAATGCTCAATTGTACACATATTGAAGGTGCAGCGAATGTTTTCTGACGAAACATTTTCTTGGGTGAAAACTATTGCATTGCGGAATGAACTAAATGAACCAAATCTCTTGTTTCTTGAAGATGTGCTCAATGCAGTTGCCTAACACTACCACCAAAACTGAACTAGCGGACCGATGATGTGGCCAATTGTTGCAGAATATCCCATCACCCTGATTCTTTTTGTGTTTTTTGCAGATCTTCATGAATCCGAACTTGTTGGAAGTGTCCCATTCATAAGACGCAGAGTAGTACACTTTAAATATACAATCATCAGGGGCTATCACCATTTTGTTTCGGTCCTATTTTCAGGGCCACACCTTTTGCCATTTTGGCCAATCATAGCTTATCTTTGCTACAGTACTTCGTCAAGATACAAAAGCAATAATACACAAGGAAATTGCTTTAGTGCCCTGACGAAACAGCTGTTATATTGACTGCGATGTCCACAATGCAGCGTTAGAATTCAATGAATAGAAATTTCTTTCAGGTTTAGTTTACGTGCACATAGAAAATAACGCTAAAAAATTTCAAAAACAGCACTTAAGAATGTGCCGATATTCCCGAACATGTAAATGGCTGCCTAATTTGGAGGGCACACTTCAGGGCGATCTACAAATACGGTCGGCTAAAGGAACTTAGTGTGCAGTCTCACTCGTAAACAAGTTGGGCAGATCACATATACACGATGTACATTTTCACTTATCAAAATCACGTGGTTTATAACGCTGTCACGAGGTGAGTCGCAGAAAATACCACGTAAAATATTTAGCTATAAAACTCCCCAGACTTTTATCACTGTCCTCTCTTGCACGTGAACACAAAATCATATTACACAACAAAGAAAAAGAATTGTAATAAATTTTTGTCGTAAAGGGCTAATCAGGCTGTTACCCAAGTAGAGTTTGTATGGTCATTGTTACGATCTGGGAAGTCGAGCCACAGAGAACTTTGCATCTAAAGGTTTCGGTCATAAAGTGTAGTGGGCGCAGCATTAAAAAAAATTTTGAGTAGTATAACTAAACTTGGTGAGGTTAGCTCATTTAGTTTGTTTGTAGAGTCCACCTGTCTCAAAACTTGGTGGACACTTTGTAGACTGACAGGGACGGAGCGCCCATTTTATAGTCGAGGGTCTGCCCGGGGTGGCTGAATTCGGTAATATTTGCTACCACTGGAAAGGGGAGGGCAACCACGTTGTAATATTGACACCGTTTGGTTTGTAGTTTGTTTCAGGTATCCAAATCGCCTTTTCTGTTTTGTGATTTCTTAAACATACTTTAGGTCTTTTGTTTAGAAGAAACACACCTGCGGTAGTGTATTTTATTTCTTAGCATCTTTTAGAGGATAGTACGCTTTCACATTCCGAAACTCAAGTGAATAACATTATTGAAAGCTGATTAGAAATAATAGATTCGAAAGCGACAAAAAAGAACGCATTAGGTGCAGTGCGTCACGTCGTGCTATCGACTTTTTAGAGTTTCGGCTGGGCACTGGGCACCAGCTCTCGATATTCATGCTTGCGGGATCGAGTGACAAAACTCTACGAATGTGTCTCGCGTTGCAAGACGCGTACTGAAATAAAAAAGCACAGACTGAATCCAGCTTAACTGCCTAAAAGAAAACTCCGCTTACCATCTTCGTCCCCTCATTGCGTATTTGTTAAATTTCTAATTTCTATTCCTGCTGTAGGTGTGGATTCATAATACAAATAATGTTTAGTAAAAATTTATGCAATGCATAAAACTACCAACAGCCTAATGTAGCGCATTTACCAGGCTTTCCAAATACCATGTACACTGTTGGGTATCCTTACTTTACATTTTAAATTAAAAAATTCCCCTGGAGTCGCACTCGACGAACTGCTCTCACCTTTATATAAGTGGCATTGCTGAAATTTTTGAAGTTGTGTTTGCAAAAGGTTTCTCCGTCCATCGTTTCTCCCGGCAACTTGAAGCTTTCCTCTGGCACCGAAACAACACGTGTAGGTTTCTCTGTTAACAGGCAACTTGCATTTGGCTTTCTGTATAGATATGAATAAAAAATCGATAAGGCATAATATGTATCAATCTCTGTCAGATTTAGTTTGCTTTGAACAAAGAACCTTTATTTTTTAGGGTTACAAAAACCTTTATGCCTTCTTTTGGCACCTGCAATCACTATTTTTTCTTCCTCAAATAAAACGAATTTAACTCTTAAACTGTATTAAACCAAGAAACAACGGCTATAAAACAGTTTTTTTATTTAAATTCGCGTTAGACGTTTTTTTCCCAGAAGAAAATATATGGAAAGTCGGCGCTTTATTTCTAAACTGGCAATTTTTTATCCCTCTTTAACAGCTTTTTTCTTCGAAGGCAGTATCTTATAGAGTATTGGACATTCAGGTGTAATTAACGAAAACGATCTTATGGAAAAGCTTTTCCCTCGGACTGCATTTCCTAACATAGGAGACTGAGAGATTTTTATAATTTGTTTTTCAGATTTAGCGAGATAGGACAAGCGGCATAATCTCAAAAAGTAAGTTTTTGTACGAATAACACATGTTTTTGTTAACAGCTGAGCTTACTATCAAAGTAAACATAATACGTAGCGCAATGATCCACAGAGCTGAAAAGGTGGTGCGGTCAGTGGCCTCGGTGAGGAGCTAAGAATGGTATTTTTATGGTAAGGCTAAGTTAAGGTAAGGCTACCATCCCCAAGCGCCGTATACAAAAATACTTTAACATTATTACCACAGAAAGCGGAGCGCAAAATAGCCCCGCGGGTAGCATAGTGGTCATCGCAACAGACCGGTATTCCGGAGGTCGTTTGTCGGGTCCCACCTGGCGGGCATTTTTTCTCCACTCTCTCTCTTTGCAAATTCTGTATCTGTTTCAATCACCTACGCCATCCTCCCCTTTGCTTTCCGAGGTTTTCTTGATTGCCAACTCTTATTTCTTAGTTATTTTCAACGAGCCCCTCATTTCCTGTGCTGATTCGCTATATATATATATATATATATATATATATATATATATATATATATATATATATATATATATATATATATATATATATATATATATATATATAGATAGATATAGATATATACATATATATATATATATATATAGAAATTAGAATTGGCAGTCAAGACAACCTCGGAATGCAAAGGGGAGGATGTAGTACGTCAAGATAAAGAATTTGTAAAATAAGAAAGTGGAGAAAAAATGCCCGCCAGGTGGTATCCGCACCCACGACCTCCAGAATACCGGTCTGGTGCGATTACCACTACGCTACCGGCGGGGCTACTTTAGCCTCCACTTTCTGGGGTATTTGTGTTCACGTGTTTTTGTTTCCTGAGCTTGGGGGTGGTAGCCAGCGCCACTCGGACTACTCGGGGTGAAGGGGACCTTCTTTTTAACCCCCGGGCCGTGACTCGAGCGTCTACGACATGTCGAGAATGGTTGACCAGCGTTGAACCCTCCTAAGCTAACCTTGGCACCAAGACTGCCAGAACAGAGGCCCTCGCTATGCATGTAGCGAATCAGAGTAGGAAATGAGGAGCCCCTCATTTCCTACTCTGATTCGCTATATATATATATATATATATATATATATATAGAGAGAGAGAGAGAGAGAGAGAGAGAGAGAGAGCGAGATAGATAGATAGATATACAATTGGAAATGACGGGTTGGTTAAGGCAATACAGAAATAAAGGCCAGCCTTCTCTGTCATCACAGGAGATAGGGGAATGCTTTTGGATTTTTGTTTACTACGGTTATTGAAGTTAACATTTTTAAATTTACGTGACAAGGAAAGAAAACAAAAAAAAAACGCATGGCTAAAGTGCGAACGAACCCACACCTTTCATCGAACGCGAGGGTTTAATTGCGCATCTACTTAACCCTAGTAATAAAGTGTCGCGAGGGGAGCACACCGTTGGCGTAAATGGTCCAACCAAATAATTTAGTCACCACCCTATTGAGGGCCGGGGATAGTTGACGGGCATCTCAGGAGTCCTAAATATAAGTCACCCTCTAAATGGGAGAGGGTAGACGTGGGCTTGATTTCCGGAAGCGGTGTCCACTGTCCTTATGGAGGCCAAAAGCAAACATGCCCTCGTGTATGAGATTTCGCCACTAGATAAAGGCACCCAAGTGGCGAAAACTAATTCGGTGCCCTCGACTGCGGCACGCCTAATGGCGCCTGCGTTGCGTCGGATAGTTAAACCCTGTGATTAATCAATTAGTCAAGGGGGCCGCCTCAAAATAGCACAAATGGTAGTGCCCCGCACGCGGCCAGAATACGAGGAGGGAATATGTGACGAAAACTCGGTGAACAACGCCCAGCGGCGGACCAAATGTAGTCCGCTGCCGATCTCGCAGAATCACAAAGTTCGTCAACGGAGGAGTAGCGGCAAGCCGCAAAACAAAGCAACTAATCACGTATTTAGATTTCCCCTCCATGACGTACAGCGTGTACAGCACGCCGAAGACGGCCGCTTTGAATTTGTTTGATAGACAAGCGCTTTTCCCGCGCCTTCTGGAGCTAAAAAGACGAATTGTACATCTAACATTTATTGAGGAAAATGGTGCTGCAAGAAGTGAAGTCCGCGGTTCTCTGGTAGCTTAAGCCGCAACCTCAACACGGTCACGACAAAACAAGTACGATGCTTCGGCCGCCGTTATAGGCATGTACGATAGATTTTATTAAGTCAAATGAAAGAAAACTGGCTACATAACTCGTATTAGCAACATCATGGTGCCCGACTGCAGGATCGGCTTATGTCGAATAGATGATATCCCTGCGAGGTCTTCCCAAATACAGCCAAATACTAGAATGTAACCGCCGTATGTATTCAGAGCTGGGTTTTACAAACTCTGCTTGGCATCATTGCGCCATCTCTCGAGATGGAATGGAGGATGAACGCCGGTTGAATGTCCTTGGAGTCGCTTGTTGGAATATCCTCTGGTAAATTTGTTTTTTTTAAACTGCCTCTAATGCTTCTGAAAACTGAACACACATATTTAGACGGAGAAGCGCCCTGAGTCAAGCAGAATCGTCAATTGACGTACAACCCAAATAGAAACATTCTGCACTAGACCTATTTACTTAACGCCACCGTTAATTCTAGGCTTGGAAGTTCAGTTACCCCAGTGGGAGCAACCCAGGTGCGGTGCGGTGGGGGACGCCGTGTTTCCGCTCCATGTAGTTAAGCCCGACGAACATACAGCGTCCTGCCATGGGGGATTCTCCGCTGCGCCAACTTCATCGTTATAGTTCGCTTCATGATAGCTCGCCTCTATGCTGTGGTTATGCGTTCGATTTCCGCTTCGGGACAAACGGCGGATTTTTTCGATTGATATATTTTTGACCTATCTATCTTGATATTCAAGAATAGCCACCATAACTCAATTGTCAGCATAAAGAAAAACACTGTAAGCACTCCATATAACAATGGCAAAAAGGGCTGCTACTTTGACATATGCTCGTCCCGTACGTCACTATTCTACAAAATGCATTATGATGGTTCTGGCGGCTGCAGTCGAAAATACCATTGATAATACCGTCTGTCGACCACATCTTTTGGGGCGTCCGCTGAAAAACACGTTCTACGTCTTCCGCGACGGTCTGAGTGCGGTGATAGTTGACTGGCCTCTGAGCAGTTCCAAACGTAAACCCCCGTTATAAAGTCGGGAGATTACACGTCACGGAATTCCAAAAAAGGTAGTACACCGCACGCGTCATGCGGAGGCTAGGGCGTCAATTCCTTCCTCCGGACAAATGCCGGATTTTTTCTCGACATGCATTGTCACTTATTTATCCAGTTATCACAAAAATGGCAATCATACCACATTCGGCATGGTCCAAAAAACCCTGTAAAAAATCAAATAGTGCTGGCAATGAGGAATTCAACATTACACACACACATATATATATATATATATATATATATATATATATATATATATATATATATATATATATATATATATATAAATAACCGGCATGCTGGCGATGGGGCCGAAGGCGTTGTGAACACATAGTAAGCAACCTCGGTGACAGCAACAGCGGAGGGTTTATTTCGACGTTTCGACTTCTTGACAAGTCTTCTACAAATATATATATATATATATATATATACAGTGTGATCAAAACTAGGTTGACCGGGTTTTTTAAAAGTAGGGGCCTAGATTTCCGTAACGAACCCCTCTACACTGAAGTTTGGCGGCCAGGTGGAGATAGAAATAGGTGGCAATTATTGATGTCACTGGCTTGATTACCTAAAATAAGTATTTAACTCTTTATTCGCTACAGTAAGCAGGCATGTTTGTAATAAAATTGGAGGCAATCTTTTTTCCACGCAGCTTTATTTCGCAGAATTCCAGTGAATTCGTAGTAAGAGATATCGAACTGCGAAGTTTAATTGCCGTTCTCGTGATTACGCATGCTATATATTGAAAACCGGCGCCAAGCTCCTCCATTTTCTTCTGTGTTTTGATAGCGGCTCCGAGTACAGCAGATTGCGATAACGACAGTCATGACTGAAAGGGTGCGAGTTATCACTTTTTGCTATGCTCCCACGCCGCTGTCGGGCAAAACACTGTAAGCAATAGGTACGTCACTAAAAAGAGGAACTTTGGGCCCATCTTCAATGTCTTGCATGCGTAATCAGGCGAACGGCTATTAAACTGCACAGTTTGATATCTCCAAGTACGGATACGCTAGAAAAATTGTGCCATATGAAACTGCGTTGAAACACTATTCCAGCCAACATTTTAATACACAGATGCCTGCTTACTGCAGCCGCTAAAAAGTAATTAATAAATTTTAGTTACTTAATGGACCCCCATCAATATTTACTACGTCATTCAGTGTCTCCTGTGCGCATAACCTCACTGTAGAGGTGGTAGTCACGTAAATTGAAGCCTCTAATTTTTATAATCCTGTTCACTTAACTTTGATAACCCTGTATGTATATATATGTATATACATATATATATATTTATAGAGAGAGAGAGAGAGAGAGAGGCAGAATATACAAAAGCGCGAGATATTGTGATGGCCGTATTGTAACTACAGTTGTTCAGCAGAGAATTCATTTTGTGGTTACTTTTCTTAATCTTTCCCCGACAAGGCAGAATGTTTCGGTGAACAAGTGTCACATGGGTTGTTTTTCGTTTTAAAGGAATGTGTTAGTAGACATCGTGTTGCCATGTTTGTCACGGTGAAAATACATATAAAACAGCGAAAAGTACGAAAATTCACAGAACCTACCTGCTTCCACGTGCCAAGAATCGACCTAAATTATTTGCTAAAACAAACATTTTTGCAGGCACCCAATCGTAGTTTACAAAAATCTACGTTAAAAAATTTACCGGAGCACCACTTCTGATTACAGCAAAATTAAGATGTTAAGTAAAAACGAGCCTACATTTACGAAAATTGCCTTTCTTTTGGTCTGACAGAAGGTTCCTTAACGCTCCACGCACAACGCCCAGCACACAACCTAATTCTCACATCCTGCCGTATATACAACTTTTTTCATGCATGCAGCATTTGTTACCACATAGGTGAGTATTCTTTCGGTGCTTACTTGAGGAAAGAGGCAATTGCTTTAATACTACAAGGAGAGAAGACCTCCTTTGTTTTAGGTTGGGCCGTCATTACAAATCCGTCTTTTTTGGAGCAGTTTTCGGAAGGTGCCACGCCATCATGTTCCGCTCCTAAGCTTTGAAAAGAAAGAAATTGAAAACTGGCGCACATAACTTCGAAAAGATTACTTTTTCAAATATTCAAATTTTGCTGAATGATTGCACTTACAATAAAATCCAAAGTTACAGCTTCAGCCAGAATACACAATGTTCTCCCTTCCAGATATGCGTAAAGACTGTATAATTAGTGTTTAGAGGAGTATAAAAAGGTGTAATTATGCTACAAACAAGAATGCAGGGTAACTAAATTGCACACGTATTAGCAAGTTCTACATACAATGCTTTACACTTGCCGTTGCATAACTCTCGTGTTGTTTTAACAGGAGAGCTCATACCGTCTACTAAATATATGATAACACACGCCCTCAAACCGCTTAAAAGACAATACATTTTAGGCTTCGTAATCACCTATTAGGACCATTGCATCGTAGAAAACCTAAATACAAAACTCAGTTATTAATTTTTTCACTCACATGCCTACCGAGATCTAAATGGCATTTTCGCCCTGAATATCCCTGAACAATAGAAAGTTGATAAAAATAATATATGTATTTTGCAATTTTTTTATTTTGGTCGGAAATCTTGTTATGCCTAGTTGCAACACATCAGCAATTCGGTATAACTCCGCTGAGCAAACTCAGTTTTTAAATGTTGTGGTGGCTACACCTTTCATGAATATGAATTCACTTGACCATAATACTACTACAAGTTGTTGATGTGTCTTTATTCCACCGAATTTTTCTCGTCGCCTGTTTATTAAAGCAAGCAGACCTGCCAATCCTCAACTAAATACTTCAATATAATACTCTAGAGCGGATAAAATTTCTGATATTTTCGATACCGTCCTATCTAGTTTGGTCGCTGGGGCAGCAGATTACATTACTGTGTGCTGGGTGTTCTGGGTTTATAATCTCTTGAATTTAAGGTTCAACAACACAATGAATAATGTCCCCATAATTGGTGTAATATCTACCCTGGTAACATCAAAGTAAAGCTATATTTATAACATGGCAATGCTGTGAGCTAATTGTAAGGGTTGAACGGCAATATTAGTGCGTTGGTTCTACTCATACTACCAATACTACTAAAACACGTGTGACGCGGCTTAACCTAACACGCAGCCGCGGTGGCAACACACTTTTAGCCTTATACTTAGTTTGTTCTGCAGCATAATAAGATAATCCTGCTGTGGCTATTTACATCAATTAACTGCGATCTGTGCCAAAAAGCAATAAAATACGACGGTCCCTCACATCTTGGGTACATAACAAATTGCGACGCACTCTACCGTAAGCACCTGAAAATACTAAAAAAACCTGAAGCAAGTTATATATTTGTCTTGTAATTGTCACTGCGAGCGTTCATTTATTGTGCAATAGTCATAAAAAAACAAATTGAGGCTAGGTGAATTTTGGGTTACGTAAGCAACCTGTGAGTGCCAAAAGATTAATTTATATGGTGCAAATGTATCTTACAGATGGCCTATCTCGTGTGCCATCGTTCTCACTCCTATATATGTCAGGTTCTTGTCTTCTCCCATGGCGATTTTGTTTCCGGTGCAAACGCCTTCAAAATATGCGAGACCTAAGCAATGTTGCAGAGAAAATACACCAAAATATCAAACTTCTTCAGTGCTCAAAAGTTTTATTGTCTTCAGTTTGTTTAAATATACGCTTATTAAGCAATAAATTAGTATCTGACAATTATAACACTTCCCTGCAAAAAGAATTTCTCATGACTTGCAACCAAATACCACAACCCATAAAAGTACCTTTAGGTGGTAAAATACTGAAAGATTACTTGAAAGAGAAAAATATTGCCGCGAACCATGCATTGGGTTAGTATGTTTATGTCTTGGGTTTACTCCCTGGCCGCGTCTCGCGGTGTTATCTGGGTTCCAATCAAAGGGCGTGTTTCATTCTTATTTTGATGCCGCGCGGGTTATCTCATTCTGATTCGGAGAGCGTTTCGCCATAAAGTCACTAGCCTAGAATAATCTTTTAACTACAGTGTTCTGGATTTAAATCGATGGTTCGAGAAAAACTCGCGCCGAAAAATAAAAGCCTGCACAGCAGTCGCCGCGGTATTCAACTCGTCGATGCTCGCCTGGGCATGTCACTTTGTTGACTGCTGATTCGCCGCCGGTGTATTCTTTGAGTTGTTAGGGGAGCACAAGTTCGCTCCAATAAACTTGTTTTCTTTGAAGACAACTGCGTCGTCTTTAGCTTTGTGAAAATATGGAACAATGCGCATTAAACTCATTACAGAACAAAATTCCGTATGCGTTGCCACTAACAACCTTATACGTGGGTCACTGATCAAGTGTTATTTGTGTTTTGGTCCGTATTTAAACAAAAAACAATACACTTTACTACGGAAGCCTTGAAATTAACTCATTCTTAAAAAAATGAATACCAGGTTTCAAAGACAATTGCGCATTAGGGAGAAAAGTTGTTTGCAAGCAAAAACAACAAAGTTCTGAGAGCTGCAAAGGGCTCCTTGTGAATGTTAGCATAGAAAAATTCCCGAAGGGGTCCCCGCAATATGGTTACGTTGCGGCAGGATCAACCCGACACATTTAATAAAACACGTAACGACCAGGTAATGTGCCCTGACCTTCGTAATCGGTCGTCAATGTCGGTGCGCGACCTCAAGGGAAAGATGGTGGTTTTATATTGTCATGGAATGAAAAGACAAGGCAGACCTCGTGGCAGTCTACTTCTTCTCATTCAATTACTATATTAGTACTGTAATCTTTCTATTGCGCCTTTTTTTTCTTCTTTCGTTTGCTCCTATTTGGTTATACCCACGCTTGCATTTTGTTGGAAGAGGAAATTTGCCAGTTACTGTTTTGCAAGTCTTCTAAATGCTTTCGTAGTTTTTACAATCCATAGAAACAAAAGTAGCCCTCATTACGATTACCTAAATCACGTTTTTAGTTAGAATACGACAACGCATTCTCAGCGTATTTCTTTTTTCCGCCATCCTGCCCACTTTTCTTGCCTCTTTCACTATAACTCCGCCCATGCCACCTTTCCCATGAAAAACCTACAATGCCCTTTGCCTGCAATGAATTTTACTCTCTTATAATTTCCAGCGCTGTCGAGTGACTCAACGTATTCAGCAGGGCCCCGTTGAGTCACCCTAATTCGGCCAGGTTTTTTACTGCCAGTTAGGCATGGAAGCCTCGCAAAAGGAGGCTAGTGAACGTAAATATTGTTTGTATATATTTTAACTTTTGTTCGTGCAATTTGTTTTTTTTTGTATTTTATGTCCAATCTGTAGGCCATTGGGTTCGCCGTCAGTGAAACACAGACGCCTGAGTTATAAATTAAGATTTAAGAATTGCTTTCGCAGGACGACGTACAATAGACTACTTTTAACAGTTTTCTATGTCAAGCAGGTAAAGTTGTTGTGGCTTTAGGTGCTATTGTTTAGGTGCTCAAGTTATTGTAGCTTTTAAGGCACAGGGTACTTTCTATACCCGGAATAAATATATTTTTAGGAAAGGTGGTGTAGCCGATTGGGGTAAATAAATAGGTTAGAAAGCAGCAACAAAGTACGCTGCTGCGCTTGGTGCAATAAAAGTTTTTTTTTTATAACAAAACAAAGCAAAATGACTCCCTCTTGACATGTGTATAGGTTCGTACCGGGAAATTTTTATCCTCAAATTATTCGTTACACAAACGCAAGCGTTCCGTGTTCTTCGGAGTAAAATTTATTTTCGGTGAAATTATAAAATATTTACACGTTCATTTTTGAATATTTTATGAATGATGTTTTAGTTTATGACATCTTTTGGAAGTTATTACAAAAAAGTCTGTCCTTTTTAAAACAAATAATGTGACGTTACTTCAAATATATTTAAACACAGTTGCAGAAGTGTATGAACAAATAGTTAGGTATGACCACCAGGCTGAGATCTTCTTGATTTTGTAATTGTGTCGTATTGTATACAGGTATAGTGTTTATTATGATTTATGCCACAAAAATACTGAGTAAACGTCGTTTAAAATTGTCGCAAATACCACGGCGTCTAGTCTACCTTGCAATATTCTCATTTTGGACAAAAAATCAATGGTGAAAGTGATGAATGTTCATAAGCTCTATAACCACAGCCCGCGGCGAAATGCGACCGACAATGTGATGTCTAAAGAAGGTCAAGAAACAAAACAATTATTCGTAGTCTGTGGTTTACGTTACGCTCCTGAAAACTAAATATTATTATCATGTGGACAGCTCCCCACCTCCATTGTTTTGGTGATTGCGACAATCACAAAGGTATGACAAGCTTTTATACATTTGAGGTGTGAGGCTCTTAACAGTTGCCTATAAGATGCAGCACTAGGAATTATTTTTGTCTGCCACGGTCTTAAAGCAGTTTATTTATCTCCTTTTAAAGGGACACTAAAGCGATTTGTAAACATTGCGGAAATACTAGCGCAGATTGTAGTCCTGACCCCATAGGCCATGTTTCGGCCATTCTGATCGAGTTTACGCGAATTTATTTAGTACAAAAATAAATTCGAAAATGCTCCCCTCATCTTTGCATCCTCGCCCATTTTCTGTGGTGTTTTCATGTTACGTCAGGAGAAGATGACTCGGCTTGACTCGAACTACTGGCTCGCTGACCTTCCGGCAGAGTCAGCCGGCCCCCGCGTTTGGTTCGCCGGCCGCCGACGGGTCGTCGCCATTCGTTCGCTCAGTTGAAACGAAGTCACGACACGTTTGTGAATGAAAGAATGTGCCTTTCTTTACTTTGTTAGTGTGTACACTGTATCTAGCTCCCAGTCAAGCTGGCTCCACACAAGCGCTGCACAATTGCACATGCCAGTCTTCGCTTGCTGGTACGATAGTAGGAAAATCTAAGGTCACTTGAACGCGGGAGAAGAGTCAGCGATGTCAATATAGGTATTACGGGAATAAAATCAACTGATGATTTTACCGTGCAGTGTAACACTAGGGACCACGAAGCAGTTTTTTGCGCTGGGAGAGCAAGCGCAGCGGTCAGCAGCATGACCACACATCTGCGAACGCTTTTCTGCCTAAAAAATAAAATTGCTAGACGGGAGATATTGTGGAAATTTCGGCATGCCTACAGCACGAGCGCTATATAACAAATAGTAACCTAAGCTGCTTCAAATGCTAAAACTAAATTAAAGTGTGAACCGGTTATACATTACACACCTTATATTTGTATTGCTTCCAGCGATCCAAGGATTGTTTGGTTTGTGGAAGTGCCGCATGACTGATCGGCACGCGGAACCCCCTAGGCCAACCAGTTGCGTTTTTGGGGAACAGGCAGCGTTTCTGCGAAGCACTTATGCTGCGGTGAGTGATCCACCGGAGTGGCTGCCTCTTTTGGTTGCGTGTGTTTCCTTGCCTGAGTTTTGATCTTTGTTCGACTGATGCCTTTTGCTGTCTGTTAGCGTTAGTACAGTGTGCTAAGTGTCTTGTCTTATAAACTTTCTAAAAGTTCCATTCATTAAAGGAGAAAAACACTGGCCCGTGGCCGAGTGGTCCGGCGCAGTGGGTATTTTGTTTTGCAAGTGACCAGTTCGAATCCCCGCGGTTACGTTGCTTTCTTTGTAAGTTGACTGTTTTCATTTTCGGCCGTTGTTTTCTATAGTGAGATCACCATATTTGGGCCGTAGCGTTCGCTGCTCCAGGAACTAGTTCACAGAATGCGCCCAGGCTGACACTGACGCGTGAGCGAGTTCTCGTTGACGTGCTGTTGCCATAAGCACCGACTGCTTGCGGGCAGTGGGCACAGGCCAGAATCAAGAGACCCTTGGCCTGGTCCGATCACGCTTTTTACGATACAGGCATTAATAAGACCAGCTCCAAATATGAGGGGAAAGCGCATGACATGTGGGCGTCTGCGGTGACGCGGAATGCATTCATCCACTGCATAGGCGTCGGCAAAGGATTGCTACGATGCCAAGCCGTCCTGGGAGGCCTATCTTAGACACTTCACAGCCGACAACATGGCAGAAGCGCGGTACGACGATTATTGCGATATCGAGAGTGCACATCCAATGATACCGTCGGATGTCATTCATGTTTGTTTAGTACCGAAACCGAAACTTGTTTGAATGGAAACCTTGGACATCGTCCAATCAAGGTGCATCTCCTCCTGTCGTCACAGCCATTAGTTGGTGCGGGCGCCGCGTACCGCGCATGGTAGTTTTTCTTCTTTTGCGCTTTATAAAATAATTACTGACTTATCAACCAGATAAACGTTGAAAAGAGCGCTAATTTGAGCCAGTCTACGCAGTGCAAGCCAAACCGGGAGTTTGACAAATTCAATTGAGTGTCCTTGTAACCTATTCAAAACGGCCAATTTATGTTCAGGAAGTGAACGGCAGCGGTTGGAGCCACTTAAAAAACACGGTTTCCACTCGTCTAGCCAGGTGAACTAGTCACGTTCCCCGCTCAAAATTTGTACCCCTCTAAATAAAGTTCCTGAAATGTTGCGCTTTGGTTGAGGGGAGCTTAAAAGTTTGAGTAAATTTGGAGTGGTTTGGATGATGTTCTCTTGTTTACCGGAGTATGAAAGACGAAAGACGACCAATCTCAAAGGACCTAGGTTTATATGCTCCCAAACCTCTACGCTGAGTCGAAAAAGTTGCTGTAGGGGTGTGGGTTATATTTTCCGGAGTTACGTAAGGCCTCAAAATTGCCTGGTCTTTGTGAGGTGTTTTTGAGGTTTTTTTAGGACCGCTGGTATTTAAAAAGCTTCATATAATGACATTATTATAAACAACGCTCGTTCGACTAACTCCAGCGAGGCCTTCTTAAGCCTTCCACGTGAGGATATAAAGATGAATTCGGACCGCTTCTTGTATAGTGTTTCGATAAAATGAAGATGGCAAGCAGTTCTTTACAGGTACAGACGACAGTGGTACAGTATGATCTTTTAAACTCAAGCAGATCAGTGGATGAAATTTAGAGGGGGCACGGATCTTTCTATATCAAAGTAGTTGGGCTTGTCAGTGTTAGTGAAACCTACCACGCACTCATCTTTGGCCGTCAATCTACAGTTGGTACAGTCATAAGCAGTCTTGCTTGGATGCAGCCATATAACATAATTTAGAGCAAAACTAGGCACTTGCACGCGGCATCTAGAACAAACAACTATAGGTACGCGTAGCAGTGGCTCATCCCACCGTGGATTCGAAATTTTTCTAAATATCCCACACTTGCGGACGTTGGAAGAACTCCAGACAGCGTTGCGACTGACACCAAAGTACCGCCTGTTGTAAACCTTCCGGAATCGGAGAGGTTCTTTCAGCACTTGTACCCGGGAGATGACTGCGTTGTTGTGCAATTTATATGATTAAGTATATCTGCATCTTGGAAGCATTCCTCCATGGTGGACGTTTATAATGGTGCGCTCACAAGCTGAACGCATTTATGTGCTAAGCAATGTGCTAAGCAATGTCGCAACGTAAGTCCTTTTTGGCAACAGTGATAATATTTTGTTTCCGCTTTAGACGAATGTGTATGCCTCAATTGCAGCAGAATGTGGCTTATAGGTACACCAAACGGATCAAACACATTACAATTTTGAAGCCTTTTCCTTGTCTTCCTTAAGCCACTTTTGAAAAACTGTCACATCAAACGACAGGGTTTATAGGACACCTACAAAAACACCTAATTTCCAGGACAACCTAACAGAAAATACTCGTAATAAAGATGTTTTTTGTGGCGTCTTAGTTAACTGACGTAAAACTTTTGGTGAGGCTGCCGGATCCACCATTTGTGTCACTGTCATCAATCGGTACAATTCAAGTGCTAGCCCTTACAGAAGTGTTTGGCGGGGCCATGCCAAAAGAAATAGCAAAAGATGGCGCTGTCAAAGGAAGCAGCTCAGGAGAAAGGATAGAAAGCAAGAGGAGAGCAGAATATTTTGTACATACAATGTTTTATTTTAAATAGGTGCGTTGGTTGCAAAAGAAACTTGGCTTCATACCAAAATTAAAAGTTTCCTATCAAGGAAGGTTCATATCTCGGAGTCACCATTTCATAAAAATTCTTACAGCCTTCCCAGAGGGTGAATTAAAGTTGGCTAATTGCCAAAAATCAGTTGTAAGTAATATTCAACAATTCATGAGTGCCTGAAACTAGCGGATGACAGGGTGGTATTCACTAGGACTGGCAATTAAACAGGTCATGCTCTTAATTGTACTCTTAATCTTATGTTACAGTGTTGATTGAATGTGGGGTTTAACGCACCGACGCAACGCAGGCATTGAGGCGAGCCACAGTGGAGGGCTCCGGAATAATTTTGACCACCTGGGCATCTTTAACGTACGCCGAAATCTCGTACACACGGGCGTTTTCCTTTTTCGCCTCCATCAGAAAAGCGGCCGCCACAGGCGGCAAGCGAACCCGCAACCTCGTTCCCAGCAGTGTTATGTTGCATTGTAAAAGGGGAAAAAGGATATAGGTATGACCAATATTTTGCAAAAAGGGGGGCATTCAAGGACGCTGACAAAGTGTGAAAGAAGTTTAGGAATCCTTATTCCTTTCGCTTGTTCTTATTGTGATTCAAACTTTATCAATGTAGAACAGGGTGACCTCAACTGGGAAAGTATTCCGGTATTCTGAGTGCTACACGTGTACGCAAAGTACGACGCGCCCCGTGCTACGCAATGCATGTGTGTTTACCAAAAACGCTTAAGGCGGTGAACATTTAGGTCTTACAATGCACGTTGTAACAACTCCGCTCGGCCTAAACTCTACAAACGTGATTCCAGCGGCTCACGCCTAAAGATAAGAAAACGAAAACGTGAAATAGGTAACACACAATGATTAAAGATACTGGAAAAGGAGGCGAAGAAAGGGGGCAGCGCTGGAGTGGGAACATAATGCAGGGGACGGACAATGTGTGGCGGGCTCAGTTAATACAATAACGGTAAATAGACCCACAGCACGGGATAGTCACACACAGTTTCAAAAGACAGAACTCAGAAAATATGGGGCGACAGTCAGCTCACGGTAGAAGCGGCTGGAAGTCTCTAAGGGCGTTAAGGGAGGCCCTCATCCTACAGTGCACAGAAACAGGCTACCGATCACAGGGATGACGACAAAAATGATAATAAAAACAAACTGGCTAGAAACACTCGTTGCAGAAATTCATGGCCTCGTGAGTAGCCTGTGGAGTCTCCACCTTTGCAAATACCTATGTATGATTTTTCTTCACCTAAAAATTTTAAAACCTACCCAGATAAAATTCCTCAAATATTTAGGTTTTAATGCGCTCAATTCTCCAATGTGCAGGTGTACGCTTGCTTTTGTGTCATTTTATTTCGAATTTGTGCTATATATATATAGTTTGTCTGCGTTATGCTGCATTTCAAAGCGGGTAATGAAAGTACATACCAGAAATTGTTGTACTGATTCCTTCATTAAACTTTCTTGCCATTTCTCGCCTGCAATAGAAACAACAAACATTGGTTTCTATTTGTGTACTCATATGTATTCCAAAAATAGAAGAAAAGCATTTTATTTTTAAAGTGCGACGCGTTACCTTTGATGACAACTTTTTTGTCTAGTATTGGTCAACATGATTTTTAGGTAAGGGGAAGCGTTGTTAGCACTAAACAGATAAAACATCAGACAAGCTCCTTTATGTCAAGTTGAACACATTTGGCTAAAGACTGAATTATTTTTGATCGTTTTGTTGTGAAGTTTCAAAATAATTTATCGACACACTCAGGATAACATAGCGTTCATTTTAGCAAAGTTACCGTGGGCATTTCTGCATAAATACCGTTGTATTTGTCAAGTGCACGATTTATTGTAATAGTAAAAACTGCGTTCTATATTAAATTTTAAACGATGCAAAGGTGTGCCTTTTTTTTACTCCCATATGTACCTAGGCAGGATTCGCAATATTGACTTCAAAGACAGGTTATAAACGAAATAGCTTTTATGGCATTCAACCTGAGAATAATGTTGTTGATTTACAGATAATTGTAATTACAGCCGGATAAGAGCTGCTTACATAACAGTGTCGCATTTTTTGCGATTCCATTCAGGAAAATGCAGAGTTTAAATTTAAAGAGTGATTTCCTGCATTCCTGACATACTTAAGACTGCAAGAAACGGTGATCAACCACCGGCTTTATCATAAATGATAAATCAAAATTTTACTCGTGTTCTGTTTCACTTGATTTCTTTGTTTTCGTGGGATGCCCTGTGGTCAAAACATGCAGATTCATTTTTCCCTGCAAGCTCTTCGAAGCTTACCCTGTAAGAAAGTATACGACGTCTGAAGAATTGGGGATGGAGTTGTTCCAGGCATGGCTTCTCAGCATGGGCAGCGTCTCGTAAGCCAAAAGTTCTCCTGTCGTCCACAGAGCAACATAGCTCTCGTTCTTGCAAGAAACATATATTTTATGTTAATGCTGCGAAGCCAATTAGCGAGAATACTTACAACAGTTGCTGTTTCCAAAGATTTGAGGCAAAGTGCTACTGGTGGATCAAGCTGTTGCAAACGAAGACTTACCTGAAACAATGATTTTATAAAATGCATTTTACCTGCATCGCCGAAGATATTCTGCTTGCTTATACAAAAAATAAATATTTAGCGTTGCTTGCGTGCAATACACAAACAGGGAGAGAAATGTAAACAACCGGCACAAACGTAAAAAAGCACGAAAAACATCCAGGTATAATACATTGACAACTATTAATATTTCGACCTTCATGATGAAATGTAACATTAACGAAGGTATGGTTTGGGAATGGAGGCATTTTGTAAGAATTCGAAAATCATGTCTACGAGGAAACAAATTTTATAAATTTACAATGCATAACATAATTGTGTACATTTGCAAATTTATTACAACTGAAACATTTTATTGGTCGGTCTCACTAACCATGTTCAAAAGAACCTAGGTTTTACCGATAATCCTTGCGAGCGAAAATTCTAGGGGTAACCATTGCCGAAGGAATAATGACCCCATTCACGAAAACATCGTTTTAACTACTGCAGTTGCGTACTACTTAAAGAAAACGCTGTCTCTGGGCAAGACGCTATGCCGACCACATCAGTATCAAATGCATCCCACTAAATGTGTCCTGCGCAGGACGCACTTGCCACATGTGTGCCTGGAGCCTTTCTGATATTTGGATGCCTACCCTATTCTTGTTGCCTTTTTGTTAGTTAGATAAGAATTCTGGTTTTTTCGAAGCAATCTAAGAAGGGACAAAGTCGGGTGCTTTGTGTTGGTCTGTCTGTAGACGGCTATCATTGGTTGAGCTCTTGCAAATAGAACTGCACCCGTCTTTACCTTCTAGCGCAATAAGGGCTGTTTTGCTGCATGTCTTTTATTATTGTCATAATATTTCTAAATTTAAAAAAAGTTCCGGTTGTTATAACCAACGCAATTTCTGGAACGTCCTATAAATGGATGACGCATTTTTGTCTTTTTCTGAAGGAGCGGCTTTAACACAAGTATCTTTGGTTCTATCTTAAAGGGACCCTGCAACACTCTTTGAGCAGTGCAAGTTAACCTGCGCGACGTTTAGATTACACTGCCAGAAATACCTGAGCCAAATATTACACGTGCACGTGAAGCGGTGAGCGCGCAAATCGATGTGAAAGACGAGGAAAAACCAACCGCTCTCTCTTCAGTTGTCCTCAATATGCAACCCCTGGCATGGCCTAAGGGACGTCACATAGGCCATGGCTGCCTGATCGGCTGTCACTGGTCAACTTCGCGGCTAGTTTCTCCCATTTCCGTCGTTGTCATCGCTGTGTACGAACCTCTTCTATGCCTGAACCTGTAGGCACAGTTTTGCCGTTTCTTTTATGTTTTGAGTGCGCGCGGAGTTTGAGTGATGAGCTTAATACTTCGCTTTCAACGGGACCACTTGACTAGAAACGTTTATTGCTTCAAAAACGCCCTACCAGCCCGAGCGCGCACTTGCGAGCGGGCATCCATGCCTGCTTTTTTGTGGCACCAGACCGGAAATAGGCCGCTCCGCGTTGCGGAGAAAAGGAGAAAACTACCCGGCATGTGGTATATCAAAGGCCGCCGAAGAGAACGCCGCAAGCTGCCCCCCTCTCCGGAAGAGAGCGCAGCTTTCGTCGCGTCGTCCGCGGTCGAGTTGAGAGGGAACGATTATGCGCGATTTCTCATCGCGCGTAGTTTCGTAATTTTGAACGTATTTTCATAATTCTTGCGGGAGGAGATTTCTGGGACAATAGACTTTATCCCAAAATACATTACTAGTAGTCGATGGCAAGTGTTGCAGGGTCCCTTTAAGATGGAATAAATAGATTTTAATGCGCCTTATTTTGGCTGCGCCTATATATGCAAATTTCAAATAATTATGATGAAGTATAATAGTCCAGCCTCTTCTCCCTAAAGGAAAAACACGACCCCCCCACAACGTTTTGAAAGGTAGGTACTAAACCCTGGGATGGCGTCTCGCTTCAGTCAATGCCTGAACAAAGTATGTGAAAGCCAGATTAAGCAGTTGTTACACCTACTGCAGTCGGAAACTAAGGCATCGCCTAATATTCCTCAACAACTTGGGCTCGGGCCCTTCGCTTGTAAGCTTTAGCGCCTTCCAAACGGTGCCACGTGTTTTTACAAAAAAAACTGCTGTGTAATTCATTGCATGGCTAAGAAAACCCTCCATTTAAAACCCCGCAGTGGATTTTTTTAGTTGGGGTGCGATCTCTTGTCTAGGATATCTTGCCCGCTCTCAAGCAGTGGCCTCAAACCTAATAAAATTTTGTAATTCCAAATGGCTTCAATACTGACAAGTGACCAGAGAGAAAGCAGTACGTGTTTTTTACGTTTTTACAACAGTTCGGGTGGTTGAGTTGTGGCAACAAAATTCTAGTCTTTTCAATTTGTGGCTACCAAGAAAATGTGGTTTTAGGGTTCTTCACACAACTTTTGTTGTTCTAACCCTAGTTTTTGAGCTTTTTGATTGGAAATTGGGCGCTCAATTAAAGAATATGTTATTGCGTAAAGGGGTCGCTTCACCTTTCCACATAAAAAGATCGGAAAAACCGTATCTTACAGCTTCTTACAGCGGCGTGAACTTCTTAGAATGTACAGTCGCAGCCACAGAGAGGGAACGGGGCGCGAGTGGCCGCGGTTGTCGGACCACCAAGCGGGCGCCGCGCGAAGTATTGCAGCGCAAGCGCAATCAGAGCCAGAGGTGGAGCCCGGCTGCGCGTCGTCTGCTACGGCTCGTCCCACTTCTCTGCACGCGCGGTTTGTGCGGTTTGCGTAGTTCAAAGTGCGCGCGCAATCTTTGCTTCGTCGCTCGCGGCGAAATGGGAGGAGCCGTAGCAGACAACGCTCAGTTAACTACGCCGCTGGCCGCAATACTTCCTGTGGAACCCGTCATGGCGCACCGCAGCACTGCCAGCCGCTCCGTTTTCTCTGTATCAGTGGCCCCAACTGCACACGATCTGGTCATATGAAAAACGTTTAGGAGCTGATAGGACGCCTTTTATAAAAAAAAACATCACTAGAACCCACATATTGCTCCCAAACATGTATACGTTCATTTGTTTATGTTTTGTTTTTACTTCCACCCGCGCCCGGCTGTGTTACCTGTGTCCCAAGCGAAGCGCGTGTTTCATTCTTTATTTTGATGCCGCACGGGCTATCTCGTTGTGATAATGAGAGCGTTTCACCCTACCATCACCAGGCTAGAAGAATATTCTTTCATCTACAAGGTTCAGGATGTGAATCCAGTGTTCAAGAAACACTCACGGCGAAAGAAAAAGCCCGCACAGCAGACTCCACGGTATTCGATTCACCGACATTCCCATGCCCGTGTCACTTTGTTGCCTGCTGTTTCGCCGCCTCTTAATTCTTTGAGTTGTATGGGGCACTAGTTCACGCCAATAAACTTGTTTTTCCTTCAAGACAACTGCGTCGTCTTTGGCTTCGTGACACTGTGCGTTGTATATTGCCTGATAGCTTAAAAACGTTATTCACCTAAGTCCTTCAGCTGTACGCGAATTTTCCAGAATTGAAGATGCCTTTTGTTAAGAGAATAATTTGTTATGCGGTAGAACACCAGATGTTTTGCTTTCAAACGCATAAAGCGCCAGATCATCTGTACGTGTATCCTATGCCAGCCTAGCAGACTATTCTGCATGGCGAGAGCCCACACCTTAACTATGGGGAGATAGGGGGGATGTGCAATTGTATTAAAAATAACAGTCCTACATTGTACAAATAGAGCCAAATAATCCTCTAACAAAGGCTTGAGTAGATATTCACAACTTTAGCATTAACGCACAGGTAAGGTCGTGTTGGCTATTGTGTATCTCATGAAAAAACGTTTCCAAAACGCAACGGCGTACCTCAGCTCACGTATAATGCCCGCCCCACTGTTAAAAGAAGACTCGCGTTCGGAAGCTTTGCATGCCACAAGGTATTGCAAGGCGAGCTGATAAATGGCGCATAGCCAGATACCGTCGTCGTCATCCAGAACACCAGAGATAAAGGAAGC
Organism: Haemaphysalis longicornis; assembly: GCF_048455015.1. Taxonomy (NCBI): domain Eukaryota; kingdom Metazoa; phylum Arthropoda; class Arachnida; order Ixodida; family Ixodidae; genus Haemaphysalis; species Haemaphysalis longicornis. Next base: position 9,912,835 of record NW_027526407.1, on the reverse strand, counting down.
CTACCAATACAGCTTGACCAGTGAACAGAGATGCATGACAAAAATTGGCCTGGGTGAAAATTAAACTTCTGGATGACAAATAAAACTTGTAAGTACATCAATATAACAGTTATAAAGGAACGCCAGTAAAAACGCATACAAGTCGACCGCGCTAGCCACTTTGGACAACGAAAGTGTAAAGTATTCTTCAGTGCATGGTGACTTGGGCTCCAGCTGTAAACTTGGCTTTCCAATAGCATGCAGAACCCTGAATGTTTATCTTTGCTGGATTGGAAGAGGTTTCCCTAATTGGGAAACCGTGTTTGCTCCCACCACGAATCTCTTTTTTGCACTCTTTCTTTTTATGACATTTATTTCATCACTCCAAACGATTGCGGCACAGTTGTAGAAGAGGGCCGCACCACGAATCACTAGCTACACAACAATGAGCACGCTATTGTCAAAAACTGCTCCAAAGCGAAATGAAGCCAGCTACTATAGCAGATGCGGTGCACTCGAAGGAGATGCATGCGACAGAAATCCAGCTCGTGAGCACTTTGTTTTACCTGACTGCCTTGTAGAAAAAGAAAACGGCATGATGTGTACATCCGCAGTGAAACGTTGCCGCAAGAATTCGCTGGAAGTCGTTTTTTGTGTTGCTACCCGCAAGCTGGACAATGATTCGGCATCTGCGACCTATGGTGCTAAAGGTGCTATAAAAAAGATTTTCTCAGTCAAGCGCCCCCCTCAGGGTTGCGACACCCGAGTCACAATATCGGAGAACAACTAAAGAACCCTAAGTTATTAAAACAGCGCTAGCTATGGCCGGAAAATACAAAATAAAGGTGTTATACCCTCAATTCTCTAAACGCTTCAATTAAACTGTTTCCAACATAGCCGAATTGGTAATAATGTATAAGATAGGGTTGGGTTTCAAGTGTAAATAATACTTGCATAATTTCATAACAAAAATACACTATAAGAACAAAAACACTATTATTCAGTGAATCAGTAGTATTCGGAACGCATGTACTTGTTTTTTTTAGTTTAGATTAGCTAAGCATAAAAATAATATTATTCTACCAGCGGACAGCGGGGCCTCTGTTAAGGCGGCCTTGGTACCATAATGTCATTAGTGGTCATCGTGTTAGTCATCTGTGTTTGATGGCTGTAGAGCCTCTATTCACCCCCCAGGTGTCCGAATCTTTCTGTGCGCTTGATAGTGGCCAAGAAAGTAGGTTCAGCGGGGGCTGTTTATCCCTACAGATAAATGTCACAGAACGCACAGGTGTTGCAAGGTAGGCAATGCCACAAGTTTTATTGAAGAGGGATCATTGATGCCTTCTCCGATATTACGGATTGTGACACATCGATAAGCACTTTGCCAATTCAATTGTGGATAAAAGACCACAGCTTAATTCAAAGAAAATAACAGCTTAGAAAAACGCGAGAAACCTCTCACATCATAATTCCTACCCATTGCAAGCCGGTACTTAGTGCAGCATTTCCGTCAATCTAACCATTTGTGTGAAAATGTGCTGTTTTTCGCGTTTATGAAAAACACAACCCCCCAATTGTCGCTTCATTTTATTGTGTACACAACGTTCTGTTGTGTGCACAATAGAAGATGAAGTTGAAAAAAGTTCGTATTAGGCCTCTCCCATTCGTGGTACTGTTTGTCGCCAAAAGCATATTGAGGAAATAAAAATACCGCCGTACTAACTGCCTCACTTGCCTTATTTTGGGTGTCGTTTTTTCTAACGAAAAACGGGCTACCTACTTTTCTCACCGCATTGCCGCAAATATAAAAAGATAAAGTAATGACCATTTATATTTTTCTTACTGCATTGAGAAAAATGGACAAGTATGCCAAATGATCTGGTTCACTTCCAAACGTTGTGGTGTGAACGAGGTCTGCTATCAGGTGCAACTCCATAGTCAAGTTGGAAGAAGTGTTTTTCCCTGAAAAAGAATAAATAAGCCATTCATACTTTTTATATAAAAATGGGAGATAGCTAGCGCAAATCTCACCCTTTTCGTCGGTTCGTTCGTCAACGGTTCTCTTATGTCCTGTAAGAGATGTTTAATACTTTATGCATGCCAGTGGTTGCCTTAAACTTTCACGGCTCCAAAAAAAAACTAGTTCTGATAAAATAAAAATGAAGCAAAAATTTCTTTCCAGCCGATTAAATAGCAAGAGATTTGTGGCCAGTTTTTCTATTCCTCAAGTATGTAAATAAATGTGCCTAACATTTTAAATTCACCACATTATTCTTGTATTAGTAGTGTATTTCTGAATCTTTTCTCTCCATCTGAGAAGATGTCAAATAACAACCTCGACAACTTTAAGTGAGCATGCGTCTAGTAAAGGATCCTCTTACAATCTTCCCCCAGAGAAAACTGCTTAAATACAGGTATCGGTGAACTAAGTGCCCGTGGCAATTTAACCTGTCTGCTCAACATAGCCTAAAAATATGCTGCTTGCTGACACACATTTATTCAAAGTAATGTTTCCTTAAAGCGATAATAAAAAAGTGAAGCTTTTCCCGCACTGTAACCTGTGGCTCCGCCCTTCGGCTCAGCTGAGCCTAACAACGGATGTTCGACCTCGCCTGCAAAACCCATTGTCGTAATTCAGGCAAAGAAGAAAAAACATTTCAATAATTTAGGTGCACAGCATACACCCTCTTTCGTCAGTATTCTACCCAGAACCTACACTGTGGTGCGTGTTATTTGATATTTTGTTTTAAATTATTCATTATTAGAGAAATAAGGCATACATAAAAGGAGTGCATCAAAATTTGTACAACTTAGTAACGAAGTAACAACAGCAAAGTTCACACTGCTAGTAAGAAGCAAAAAACCGAATGGAAAACTACGCACACCTCCGACTAACGAAGATAATGATTGAACGCGAAGCTTTCTCTTGATGTATGGTTTGGTCAAATAATTCCAGACTGCAGTATGTGCGCCACTTTTCGAATACCCACAGCACCTTTTTGTTGCTCACCACGTAGGCCTAATATTTGGTTTTGGCTGTAAGGTGCGAGTCGGTACGTACGGCGTCTCGTTCAGTGAGCAATTTTTTGAGTAGCTACTGGTTTAAGGTGTCACGCCCAAGATGTGACGTTAGGCCTCACGTCCTTAACACAAAAGCGGGAATTTAGGCTTAACGTATCGTGGCGCAGAGAATTACGGCACGCAGAAACGTCATTCCTCTCGTGACGGATTGTTTGCTTGTCGTATTAGTTTCCCAAGCCCCTTCGGCAATGTCAAAATGGAGCAATCCGATAGACGCCGGCTTTATAACGCGAGTGGCACAGTTTTGATTACGGCTACTGGATAAGTGTTTGTTCTTTCACTTCACACCGAATCTTAATCATCATCGTAACAGGAAGTTGGCGTTTCTGCTGGGCCTATTGGCGTACGACAGCAACAGAGACTACCCTAAAGCGAGGCATGAAAACATAAAAAAGCAAAATTATGCGAAGCTATAAACAATCGCGAAGAGTCAGTCGTCGTCTTGTTTCACCATGTCTATCCTCGAAATGTGCTTTTATTGAACCCAAAACTTTTGTATTTAAAAATATCGCACTTCCATTTTTTTAATGTTCGCAATAATGCTGTCACTGGCTAAAATGCATTTTTTTACAATAAATCTACAACTTTTGTATTTCTGTTCTGCTTTAGATGGCGCATTACACATTAAGACAAACCTGTGACGGATAAAAATATTTTGCTTGACACCTCTCAGTCGAGGTGCGTTTATCTGTTCCCAATGAGTTAGTATAAAAACTCCATATTGTTGGAGTAATAAATGCCCCGATTCCCTAATTATGACCTTGAATGTAATCGCAACCGAATGCAGATCGTAGAAAAGGCCAACAGTGAAATGTGGAAACGTATGTAGTTGGAATTATACAATACCGCGCGTCACCATTGCATATTATTATGTTTATCTGGCAGTCGCCTACCTCCGAATGGTTTTGCAATGCTCTAAATAAAAACGTGTACTGGAGAACTTTTCCGGGCTAGGAGTGCTAAAAAGTGTAAATCACGAAAAACGTTTTAGCCAAGCGGAACAGAGAACGACACAATTTGAAAAGAGGTATGGTGACTTATTCGAAGAAGACAGTTGCCTCACTTGACACAATTTTCTCTTGTGCGTTGACTCTGCAATAAACCGGGATACCTTCTCGTCTGCAGGAACTGTGAGATGTGGTTGCCAATAGAAGTGCACTTAGATGCAGTGGATAATTAAAACAAAGTCGCCCACTGTTAAACAGTAAGGCAGGAATTAGATGCCGTTTATATCACCAAAAGCCACCACCCCCCGCATTTTCAGACGGGATGACTACACTGCCAAGATGCGTACCGGAGACATGAGAAAATGTTTTCCAACACAAAAAAATACTTGCAGCGATGTTCCTTCAAGCATAGAAGGCTCGCAGAGCTTGAAGCAAAATGGATCTCTTTGGAACTCCAGCACGTGTCTCTGCAGTTACTTGTGAGTGGTAGGTATTGCAATGCTGTTTCAGGATACATATTCAACTGGTCATCGCTCTTAGCCGTCGTAATGGCATGCTTGACAAATCTACTGGCATTAAGTGTCCAAGTTTATGATTTTTCTTGCATCACGGGAAAATGTGGAAAACTGCTAAGGAGAATGTTTTAAAAAATCGCGGATTCGCGGGAAAAAAGAGGTTGAATGACGGCCGGTAATGTAAAAACCTTGAACTGGAGCACCGATCCAGTGACATACAGCTGGCTTAGCCGTAGTGCAATTTTTAAAGAAAAAGAAAAGGAATTGTGTAGGTAGAGCTTTAGATTGTTATGGTGTTATGGGTGCTTCGACATTGAAACTTATATAAAACTCCTTCTGAGAATATTTTTCGCACACATTCTCAGCTTCACAGCTATTTAAGATACATTTCGTATTATATATTTGCCCAAAGTACACTAATGGTCATTTTATCTGGTTAAGTAAAAAATTATAGCCGTCACAGTAAGACTAAAAATAGCTAGTTCATCTTACTAATATGGTTTTGGACGCACTTCTCTAGCTTACCGTGACCAGACACTTGAAACCGTCCTCTCAACTGCAAATGTTGTACGTCCTTTAGAGATACCTTCAATAATAAACAAATTAGCAAAAAATAGCCATTCAACTTTTTCGTTGTCTCTAAATACAAAACCTATATAAAAGAACATAAAGTAAAGCCAAACACACTTTTTTATTACAAGTACTGTTGTGTATTAGAGATAATCTCTTAGTGTCAGAGCCCATTTTTATATAAAAGACCTACTTTCGATTTCCTACTTGCGAACACCCAAACGAGTTTACGATATAAGACATCCCGGATAAATGTATATTTACTAAGTACAAAGAGTTTCGGGTAAATAATACCACTTTCACTGACTCGAACTCTTGCATCGCTCATTTGAAACCACCTATATCATTCTAGGGAAGTTATTTCCCCAGACAGTGCGGCTTTCGGGCGGTTCAAGAAAACTTGTTCCAAAAATTGTTGTCAAACAGCAAAGGTGTTTGATTCCTATTGCGCGTTTTCCTGCCAAAGTCTATGTATGGCACACGCAGCAATAAATCGGAAGGAAAATATGATGAGAGAATAAATTTTGGCTTGTAAGGTTTTGCAGATTTTCCGCTGAAAAAGCAGAGACACTCTTACCTAAAACGCCACAAGACTCAGCCATATTCGCATTTGTATCAAAATGAAAGATCCTGTGCGCAATTTTTTGAGATCGCTCTGCTGCGCTTCTAAGTACTGGCTTTATTTGGTGAGTATAATTGATAATCCCAGTCTATGCACAAAAAGTAAACAGTTATTTTTAATGAAAATAAACAACACAAATATCACGTATCTACAAACTGTACGCTTAAAATGAGTGAGTGGTTTCAGCAAGGGGTAAAAATGCGGATAAAAATATTTTCAGATTTATTACTTTATACTTTTACCCTATATAACCGGTGTCTCTAACCTGTTGCATTTCTGTACGTCTAGAAAAAAATCTGGTTAGTTGGTTTTGTCTAATAGATATCCATATCCCCCTTGTGCCAAAAAAACACAGTCTGTGTAATTGATGTTATTAAGGTATTTATGTCATGCAAACGATGGCACCGCTTGCATAAGGTACACCCCAAAATGTTTAGTGAAGCTGGAATCAGTAGACACTGCACAGTTTGTTTGAATAGCTTCGTTTTGGTATTACATTTGATGTATGTACACAGCAATTTAAAAATCCCCATTCCTATTCTATCTATATGATTTAACATCAAAGCAACTTTATACTTGTAAGAAGGCAGGAAATCACTTTATACAAAACCTGAAGGGGACGCGTTGGAATAAGATAAAACATCTTCAACCGAAAAATGTTCAGGTTACGCCTACTTTCACAGCAAGGACACAAGTGTCCATTAAACGCTCCGCTTATGCACACAATTAGGTCAGGTAGCCTGAACCCCAAGTGCAGCCATTTCATCTGGTGTGCATAGAGCGTGCACCTTAAACATAGGCCACGGTTTAACTTCATTTTGTATTGTACACTCTAGTTAGCTCCCGGTTGTATAGACTTTTAACCTTTGTTGTAAATTGGTTGATCAAATTGGGTGGACCCCTATTAAACCGTTAAATTTCACTTGAAAATATGAGACAATAAATTATCGGAGCAAGCATGAAGAGATATTAACTGTTGAGTAAACCTTGCTCACGAGAGCAGCCTCAGCATGATGTTAAAGCTTCGACTATATTTAAATGTGCGTCCAGGCCAGGGGAACAAACTACCTTGGAAACACTTTGGCTTTGGAGTCAGGGACAATCCCCTAAATGTTTCTTCGCTAACCACACATCTACACACACGCGCGCAAGCCCCCACACGCTCGCCCCCACACGCCCATGCACGCCCGCACGCCCACCAGCACACGCACACACAAGCACAATCACGGACGCGCATGCAGATGTATATTTTACATATTTGCAACCCATGATAAATAATAGGAAATAGATCTCTTACGACAAAAAAATTGCTTCCCCGTACAGGCTCCAGTAGAAGAGAAGATCCATATTTATGATTGTGATAAAGATGTCGTTCAATATGTGTTCCATTTGCCTGTGTTTGAAAAAAGTGTTGCCTTATTCACTTTTTTTCAAAGTGCCCTGGAAACGCTTACATGGATGTTTTCTTTACCATGTTCGCTTATGCGTTGAATTAATAATACAGGCGAAAGTATGGTGCTTTTCTGCAAAGTAATGTACTGTCTTTTCTGCACAAGTAGTGTTACGTGTCCTTCGTAGCGTCGATGTTCAACAACGAGTGGGTACACTATTTCTCCTTCCTGAACGCCTCCTGACATGATAGTATCTGCAAAGAAGAACCAGTCAAAATGGTGCATATATTCAAACACGGAAATATTCCACACTACATGTTTTGTTATTTATTCTGCTCTGCATTTTTTCGTCAAGGTTATATTACACTGGAAACTGTGAAACACAATTTTCTTGTGCGGCATAATTTTTATTTGTTTTTGAGGCCATTGAAATGTAACCAGCTTTGAACACTACATAAATTATGCAGATAAAGCTGTATAAAATAAAAAAAAAACCTTGCTTGAGGAAACCGAGGGCCCCCAGAGAAAAGACGTAGAGTGGAGCTGTATACTTGGCGCAATTCAGCATAAAGTCTCAGATAATTTCGGCAACGAAAAGAAGAGAATACCTATTTAAAGTCGTTACCACGATTTGTGCAAAATACTGAGTGGCCACCCTCCAAAGGGGTTTGACAATGTGTTTATATATGTGCCTGGCTGAGGACTGCTATCCTTATGTGATACGTAAGCATTGACACTAGCAATCCGACAAAAAGTCTGCATGAATTCGGCGAATTTCTTTTTCTACAATCTGAGTTTTTTTACAGGCATACTTGGCTATGACTAGCCAAAGGTTTTTTTTTCTAGAAATGGGGCGGGCGTGCCCGGTCGACTTCTACAATTTAGGCGACAATTTTATATGTCGACCCTTGTCAACAAGAGAAAGCTTGTGTGAAGATATTTTATGAAAAAATTTTGTCTTGCTCAAAAAAATTCCCAAAACCGCCTGAGCTGCCTTGCGCGTCAAGGGGATCGGGGAAAATTTGGAACTTATAGCGTTATACGTATGAAGCTTCTGCAGCTATCACGATAGTTCTTTTTATGTAAAAATATTATATACTCCTAAAATATCCAACGTATTCTTGTTTGGTTTCAAGGCTAATTCTTTAAATACAATTTCCTAAAACTGGAAGACATGTTGGAAGTTTTCTAATTGTCGTGCATTTTTTTCTCTGCGTCTAAGCAAGCCAAGTAGTTGAAAGTTTAACGCTCTTCTTATATCCTTTTTAAATACTCGTTCCAGTTTTAGTTTATGTTGTCGGACGTTTTATTTTTAAAAAAATGCACTATACTGCAGCTATGCAACGCAAAACAAAATGTTGTGTACTTTGGAAACTTTCAAAAATAAAAGCCCAGGTTGCCCTCTGTCACGTAACTAAAAACCATGATGCAATATGTTTGATGTTGTACGGCTACAAAGCGCCAAATATGGCCCTGCAACAATATTGCGGTGACATAACCAAGTGGTACGTAAGAAGCTTGTGAAGCCAATGTTGGGCGAGAAATGGCCGCTACAAAGAGAAAGTATATAAAGAAACATTGCAGTTCTCATTCCTTGTGTAAGTTGTACGCGTATAGAGTACATTTTACCTAAATCTTCCATTGGAGTTTGGCTTAAGATTTAATGTTTTCTCGCGTGTATAATTATCGACTGGTCATTCCTGAACCGCGCAGTTTCAGACCATGCCTATTTTGGACCACTTGGCTTTAAGTGTTTCTGGTGATATTTTGGTTGCAACACAGCGGAGTTATGAAATGGTTGAAAAACAAGAGTGCAAATTATTCCATGCTCCATCGATATGCATTTAAGTGGTCTAATCTGTAACTCACGCTTTCTTAAAACTTCAGTAATCGCACCCGTTGGCAATTTCTGCTCACTGAAAATTTGAGTACACCTCATCTGATTCCCGAGAATCTCTGTGGCACCTTATGCTACTGCACACCACATAACACACAGGAGCCCGTACGTCTTCACTGTTGGTAAATTGCGGGTTAGTGGCAACCAAAGCGTTGTAGCTGCTAAGACTCCAAGGCTGCCAGCCGTTTGGTGTCTAAATACAGCAGAGTATTTACATGCCGGTTAGTCGACAGAACGGAATCTTTTTTTCGAATGTCCAGACATTTCCCGCTACGAAATTTCCTTGTTACATTGTTCATATCTGTCACGATGTGTGTGTTACTTTCTAATTGACACAATTTTTCGCTTATGTTACCTCAAAATCAGCACAAAGCGCGCACTGCTTACTGGTCTTGCGCTGTTGAGCCTCCATGGGCTTGTCGATGGGCGTGTATTGCTTTCGGCACAGCTCAGGCAGAAACTTCTTAGCTGGGCTTTTTTTTTGAGCCACGTTCCCTTATCTGTCGCGGCGGGTGAGGTCACCGCTATATGTTTTGTTTGATTCTTTTAGTTTTGTAGGAAACATGAGATCATATTTCATTTCAATAAACAAAGAAGTTAAGGCAGCGTCGTACAGTCCCTACTTATTTCTGCCCTAACGCTTCATACGATGCTGCAAGATTGACTCAGCTCCTGCATAGCCTATGCTCCCCAACCGCTCCAGATAGGTCGGAATCTCATCTTATCATATCTGTTAATGCGAATGGACATGCACAGCGTGCACATCAAAACAGTAAACAGTGCATAAAAAGATGAATGCAGAGAGTGAGTGCGCTTGCTGGAACGGTCCAGTAGGGGTCCGTTGTACAACTTGTTAAAACGCTGGCTATTTGGTATATGCCTTATTTAAAGAAAGCATGCTCACAGCAATGTTTCTTTAATAATTTTTCTTTCTAACGGCAATTTCTCCACTTTTGTTGCAGTCATAGGCTTCTTAGAAATCACCTGAATATGTATCCGCAATACTGCTACAAGGCAACATTTGCCGTTTTGTAGGTGCAAAACAACAAAAATAGTGCATTCATTTTTGACATACGGTAAAGAGAGCAACCGTGGCTTTAACTGGTGAAAAATCGAAGAAAAACTAAAATGGATGTTGCTTTATTTGGCTTTCAGAATATACCAACTTATTTTACCAAACCAATATTGCCAGAAGGTTTGAACAAAGTTAGTAGTATAACAATAACAACTTTCACCTACCCAGCTTGCTTTTATTCGGAGATAAAAGGCCAAAGTTTGGGCATACTTGAGTGTTTTTTTTCAAAATTTCGAATTTGAATTAAAAAGCATTGGCTCTGGAAGCAAAACCCCAATACCTGGAATCGTTTTAGATAAGAATACCTGTTTTTTTTAATAAGAACTAGGGTTGCATGCAGTAGTTTCATAGGGTTGCATGCAGCGGTAGACGTTTCCAATTTTTCTTGAGGGTCTCAACGCACCAGTGATGAGAGAAGGCTTTAGAAATTGTTTTGAGCAAGTGATTTCTTTTTTCCTGAAAATAACTTCACGTATGCATTTGGCCTGGCTATATAAAATTGTAGTAAAAAAAGATCCTGGCCAATCCCCCAAGTGGGTATGCGCCACAAACTGCGCAGGAGGCCGCCTGGTTCTTGCTGCGGCAACAAACTAAACACCCCCCTCGCGAGGGGCACGATCAAATGCAGAGCATTTCCGGGGGCGCAAGACGTTAAGTAGTTTGCGTTACGTTAGTGTTGTTGCACTTGTTGCTGTTGGTTGTTGTATTGTAAATAAATGAGGAGACGTAATTACGTGGTCACGTGACATCATTTATTAGCAGGTGGGTATGACATCATTTATTAGCAGGTGGGTATGATTATTGTGGCGCAGTGGGAAGAGCACCATGTACCTCGAGTTCCGCCCACAGGTAGTGAATGCGTTGTATCAGCAGCTTCTTCACGTAGGTTGAATGAGTCAAGGATATAAGGCGCGTTCGCAGCCCTCCATTCTGTGTCGGCTTTGTGGCGTGGTGGGTAGAGCACCATGTACCTTGCGTTCCGCCCGCAGGGTCGTGGGATCGAAACCTGGCGCCGGTAAGAATTTTTTATATAGTGTAGGGGGAGGGGTGCGGACGACGATGGATAACTAGAACGGGTGACATCGTGAGTTAACCAAATGTTCTGCATTTGAAAAGATGTCGACCGGACATGCTTGTTCGGTTTCTCGTGAATCCTCATAATAGGTTGGGTTAACTTATTGTAACAAATTTTCTTTTCTGCCTTTTCTCCAACCATCTAAATATAAACAACATAGTGATTACGTGCATTTTGAACGCGAGTTATGTATTTTCCGCGGATGAGAAACGTAGTGCAGTGTAGGCAAAAGGTGGCTATTTTTGATAAGTATTTCCAACGCACATTTCCTGGCAAACTTAGATTTGTTTTTGTTTTAAGACATGTGTAATATACATGCTTTCAGTTTCGGCAGTTTATTTTCGCAAATTTATTGTTGATTTTATACGTCGTTTTTTTTGTTTTTCAAAATTTACGTAGTCCAATTATATGAAATTAAGCTAATAAAAGTATAAAGGTATTACTCTGCTTTTTAAGCGGTTTTGCAGAAACGTAGGTCGTGTAATGGTTTTCGGTAGTTCTGTATTTTTACACATATTTCTAATGTGATTTTCAAGACTGTTTAGTTTAGGCTTTGGTTTTTGGAGCAGATTTATGGAGTTCAATTTTAATTTTTTCAGTTATATTTTCTAAATATTTTTTATTCAACACTTTTTCATTTGTATTTTTAAATTTCTTTCGGCTAATTTTGCCGGGTTATTTATTTTTAATGTATAAATTCGTTCCTCCCTAACAGTTATTCCTTCTTGAGGAAATGCAGACGGGAAACGGTTCCAGCTTGGGGTGCTGGGCAAATAAAGCCCTGCAATTAAAGGGAAAGGACCATGAACTTGTTGGTGCACAAGTAGACAGGACGATGGCGGTAGCATTGATTTCTATTCGAGTCGTCTGTCACGTGCTGCAACCCCAAAATTCAAGGGAAATGAACCCTCGATCTAGAAGTTTAAACCGATACTTTTGAATTAAATTCTCATCTAACTTTGCAGAAGATACGGACGCACGTTTAAATGGACGCGCGCCCATCCTTTCCTTCACGTGGGGAGTTATAATACGAAATTAGTGCGGGTACAGAGCCGATCACTTATCTGCCGTACACTTCTGTAAAAGAGGATTTTCCAATAAACACGAGTTTAAAGTACTTAACTTGTGGTCGGTCGCTTGTTTTCTTCGCAATTTACGTGGTATGACTCTCGCGATTTACGGTTCCTTGTGGGTACAGTTTGTAGTAAAATAATGACTTCATCATAGAGATTTTTGTGGCATTCTGGGCACGCCGGGAAGCCCTAAATTTACTAGGAGCAGCACCGGTCCTCTTCCTCGCTTTCTCTTGCCGATATAGCAGCAGGACATCCGCGTTCTCACCAGTTCTGACAGCATCAGTACAATCAGAATGCTTTTCGCGAACATGCGGCATTACAAACAAAGCTACGGCCGCCAGCGTCCAGCCACATCAGAACCCCTTTGCACTCAGCTGAGCGCTGTTCGGTGAGCAGGAGAAGGACACTGTTTCCCGAAAAAACCTTTTCCAGGTACAGCTCTCAAGCGAGATTATAAGAATGGAAGCCACAGAATTGGGCACAGCCATTCACTACCTCTCAGAACTTTCAGTGACATTTGGAGAGTCACCGGATGTCCTAGGAAGCATTCTGCACATATTCCGTCAATGCCTACTTGATCCCCTATTTTCACGCAGCATACCCCAAGTGCGACGCACGGGAAGACGAGATGCCAAATCCCGAGAAAAAAAATTAAAGTACTATGAAAACGAACCCTAGAACGCCTTCACGGATCGTTCCACAAACCACCCCTTCAGGCATTGGCTGCTGTTGTAAACAAAAATATAACACCATGCCAGTATCCCTAACTATATCTAAACCCACTGCAACAGGGGAGAAAACGGTAATCACCCTCGTCATGAGTCAAACCAAGCTGCTGCTATCATCACCAACTGGCAGAGGGCCTACCACAATTTCACAAGCTAAGAAAAAAAATTGAGGCTAGTGGTGGGGTGTCAGGCATAGTAAACAAGAACTTTAAATGTGTAATCATGTCGATGTGTTAATTCCATTCACCTGTGGTAGTTCTCAAACTGGTCGGACTGGCAGATGCTGGAATATTCGGCTTCGCGTATCTTTTTCTTCTTTGCAAGGTTTCCCATGTTCACATCTAGGGACGCAATGCAGAAAGTGTGGTTGTACGCCTTTGCGGTAACAGACGGAAACCATAGTTGCACATTATCCAACACACACTCGGGAGTTGGCTCAGGCTTGCTTTTTTGTGTAATCAAAACGGTACGTGTGTCAGCAAGCCGTCCCTCTGCCTTCTTAACGAAGAATTGGGGTATATTCATGGTAGTTTTCACTGAAAATAGTGTCACTTGGCTTTTCGTGTGAAAAGATAGGCTTCTGTTGGTAGTGATAAGCCAACACTCGCGCATATTGTTTGAAACTGTGGCGTGTGTGAACGCGACTGTTGAGTTTTTGCGACTTTGGCGACTGGTGGGTTTTTTGTATAGTGCTTCTGAAGTGTGCTCAGTCTCGAGGTTTTTTTCTCGTTTAAGAAACTTGGCAGATTCTAAGCCCTAGCCTCGGGTTACTATCTTCTTTGTCTTGTGTATTTGTACTTCTTTTCCACCATAATAAATACGCTGCTGCGGGAATGCACGCACGGCTTCCACCCAGTGCCCTAAGGCTGCCGCCAAAAAGGACTGTGCGGCTGTCGCTGTAGTTGCGGCGCGCCTGGTAGAAGGGACAGCGCCTTCTACCCCTTACCACACCATGCGCCGCGTAGCGTCCATTTGTGGCACCATGTCAAGCTGTCCCATAGGGTAATGCAGATGTTTCGTGACCAGAAGAGTGATGAAGGGTTCGGGCAATGCGTATGCAAAACGTGCTTGCCGATATATGACATTGTGCACAACCAAAGCAGGGTATGCATATCGATATTTGGTGCGGAGCACCTATGGACTGCACAATGCCCGTCGGCGTCTGTGCGCATAACAATTACAATCGCAAAAACTCACACAGGCACCGGCAGGATTCGATTCTGTGCCCGGTAGACCAGATAGATTTAGTGCCACTCGTCTTAGCCTTTGTGCTACGACCGTGATGTATAACGCACCTGAGAGTCAAACGGCTTACTCCCTCGTCTGTAACTGTGCGGAGTACTTTCGGACCTCCCAATGTCTGGCCACGTCCATCCATGCGTACTCCCTCGTCTGTAACTGTCCGAAGTTCCTTCGGACCTCCCAATGTCTGCCCATGTCCATCCATGCGCACACCCCCATCAAGCGAAATTCAAGCGCCATTCGATTTGAGCCATGAGTTGCAGTTCAATTTAGGCAATAATCAAGGTGCAGCTGACAGCTAAAATCGAATGACGGTCGTGGCGCAAATCGGAAGTTACTTGGGGCGCAACCTCGATGTCATTTCGAGTACCCGTACTGCGCACCCTCGCCATCATCCATGGAGTAGAGATGCTGCATTTTTGTAAGCACAGCTTTTACCTCTACCAGCCAACGGTTGTTTCGTGGCATGCTGGAAAAGAAACTCCCGATGCGGCTGGAGAGGTGGAGAGCGCTTTACACTAAATCAGGACAGTGTAACTGCCGCGGTGATAAGGTGTATTACCCAGCGTTCCCCGTGCTCTCCCCGGTGGCGGCGTCGGCGGGACATAGCTGTCGGCTTAGTCGCCTCCTTTAGCCATGGTGTTGGACCTGTTTTGGCGCAGCTTTGCGTACATTGTGCACTTACTTCACACGCCTTGATTTACTTGTTAGAAAACACAGCCTGGATACCCAGGCCCGACAGAATTAAGTGGTCGTACGCCAAAGATACGTTAAGGATTGGTTTTCAAGGCGGAAAAACAAAGTGCAAAGACCCCTTACAGACATCTGGGGGCTAGAGCAACGCCACCTTTTGCGCACTCCGTGTCACAAGAGCCAATTGGTTTTTTAAACTAAGAACACCGATTCGGCCGTGTTTTAACGGGTACTAGAAAAGAAGAATAAAATAACTTGTTCTTATTTCCCCGGTTATAAAAGTTTCGTGAGCTTTCTCGCACTCTCAAACTTCCGAAACTACTTACTTTAAATCTGTATAATTGGGAATCCATAGGTTCACATGCCGGGATGTTTTGGTGTTGGCGCTCGTGTAGGGTGCTTCTGTAGCCCCGAACGAGCACATTACAGTGGTGAGGTTCCGCTGTTTCTCCCTTTGAAGCATGCATATCTCCGTTTTCTTTCTTGCTACGCACGGCCGTGCTACAGCAGCGGCGTCCGCCGCTCGAGCCCGGCCGTGGCCGACGCTGCGACGCTGCTTCGTTAAGGATGGCGCTCCCGCTAATCCCAGGTAATGGACAGCAGAATATCTGGTTTCACTCTTTCTAGAACCAGGTCTGCGTATTCAAGTCATGTCGCATGCAGTGGGGTCCTTCGCAGTTTTGCTTTCCAAAAACCTTCACAGTAAAGATTAGTGCTACGTTTTAGTTGTAATAAAGAAAGAGACAGTCAACTCCGCAGAGGATAACTTCAGAGAGCGTTAGTAAACACCAATGTAACAACCGCTTCCAAGAAAACGAGACTGTGTGGGCGCTTGTCCTTGGCGTATAAAAAATCTGGCACTTAGGTAAGGAGTGCTTAGAGCCTGAAAACAAAATCCGCTGGCAGCGAACCCACTCGATGCTAAAATTGCGTCGATTCCGAAACCCAAAACACTGCGTGACACGAGTAAATGTCGGAGTAACCCGAACCTGTAGCAAAAGTTGAAATGAACCTAACAAATTTGTGGCGGCTATAACTTCTACTTGGTAGCGCCTGTTTGAGCGCTTCAGAAAGCTACCATGGTGCGTAAGCTGACAATAAACAAAACAAAAAGACTAGACAGGATGTACACTACTATTGTGTAGAGTTCGTCCAGTCTGTCTTCTCCTCTTTCGCGGTCCTTAGCGCACTAGGTGGTGCCCGAGTTACGCATACAGCAAATATATTTATAAGGTAAATATTTGCGGAACAGCGATGACATCCTGACATGAATGCGCTAAAGTATCAACTAATATTCACAGACTTACTTACTTACACAGTTCAAAATAAACAAATCCATAAAGGTGAGATACTTCAACCCATAACATTGAGCCTAGGGGTATCTATGGGGGACAAGAAGACATGCCAAATGGTCTTAGAGTGTTCTTACTTGCCGTACCCACCAGTTTCTGCAGGTACAGAATATGAAAGCGTGGTATGTCAAAGTTGACAAGTGACATTTGTGAGTGCAAATATTTTGCAGCTGGGTTCAGAAACTATACTGCCGGTAGCGTTTTTGTATGTCCAAAGTCAGAGCGGCTTTTCAGACAAAGAGAAGAACTTGAATTGGAGGGCATGGTTTCGGTGGAAAATTCTGCGCTAACGTAACCGAAGCCAAAAGATGTCTTACTGTTGTTGATCTATGGACGCACGCTTCTTGAGCAGATCTTCCGGCAATTCCGTCATTTTACCGACAAGAAATATTGCAAGGTGGCGGCTGCGCTTTTTTATTAAAAACCAATTATTTCACCACCAGCTGGAGCCCCTCACGCGTGGGGAGCCGTGAAAAGTGGTATTTAAGTGCCTTTAGAATGCAATAAAATGTCAGACTTGTGGGATAAACTGATAGAATCAGACAAAGAAATATTTGTTTGAGTGAGGAAGACGAAAAGAATAAATACTTTGAAAGAAAATTATATTTTAAAGTGCCTTACACCTAACATACTAAAGGACGTTTGCAGCGTCCCGCGGAGCCACATGCCGGTACGCAACGACAGAAAGATCGTTAAAAGTTAGAGCAGTAAAACAACAGCATGCTTATGCGCACGTAGGAACCATGCCAAGAAAGCCAGGCTTATGATAGCCAACTAAGTGAAAAGCTTTCTAATAGCTCAAATGCTAACGAGCAGCTATTTGGACATCCACGTGTTTTGGGCGTTAGAGTTTCACCTCAAGAGAACACAATAAGCAAACACAATCTGCACGTGCGACAACTTCATCGTAACACCACGGCGCCTCACCTCGCATCGTCACCAGAAATCATGATGCCCTGCAGCCAATGCCTCATCGCACTGAATATTGTGTGGATACTTTCGTTGTGTTTTCTGACGATTTGGGATTCGTAGGTTTTATGCAATATCGGTTAACTTTGAGTGGCAATTGCCTGCCGTGTGTGTGCTAGTGGAAAGAATACAAGTTCCTTTGTGTCCTTCACAAACGCCCTCGTCTAGTTATTGGCAATAGGGCAAGTTCAACTCCCACCTGAATACCTAAGAAGAACCTGCTTAAAAGAGTCTTCCCTCCCTCATGACATTTTTATGTATAAACGCGAAATAGGCCTAAATTTGGGCTTCATAGCCTAAGTATAAAGACAGGGGAACATGTGCATTTGCTAAGTGTGTCGCATACGCCATTTTAATTGAAATGTAAAAACACTATAACACACCAGACTGCAGGGGCCTGAAAATGAGTCCTGTAACTCTAGTTAGCGTTGTTAGCGTGTGTATGTAAGAGTGTTTTTACTGACATCATAATTCACCTACTAAAGTTTCGCACTAAGCCAGACTTACAACAATGACTGATAGTGCAAAATATAATCCACATAATCGTTAGTTCCTTCTCCACATGAATGATTGAAGAATCGGCGAACGCATTCAAACACAGGTTTTTATTGTGCTCCAATATTACAACGCCTCATTCAGAAGAGTATTAACAGCTTTCCGAGTAGCTGTTTATATATGTAACCTTCGTACTGATATTTTCCTCTATTATTCTCCCAATCAGATCATCATCATCATCTTCTTCTTCACCAGCCTATCTACGCCCACTGCAGGGCAACGGCCTCTCAAATTATTCTTCAATTACCTCGGTCCTGGGCCAACTGTGACCAATTTATCGCCACAAACTTCTTGATCTCATCTGCCCATCTAACTTTCTGCCGCCCCCTGCAGCGCTTGCCTTCTATAGGGATCCACTATGTTACCTTTAATGACCAGCGGTTATCTTGCCTTCTCATTACATGCCCTGCCCACGTCCATTTCTTCTTCTTAATTTCTACTAATATGTCTTTAACACCAGTTTGCTCCCTGACCAACTCCGCTCTCTTCTTGTCCCTTAATGTTACACCTATCATTTTCCGCTCCACTGACCGATGAGTCGTTCTCAATTTAGGTTGAACCCTCTTAGTGAGCCTCCAAGTTTCTGCCCCGTAGGTGAGTACCCGTAAGATGCAGCTGTCATACACTTTCTTCTTCAGCGACAATGGTAGGCTGCTATTCATTATCTGAGAATGTCTGCCATATGCACCCCACCCCATTCTGATGCTTCTAATTATCTCTGCCTCATGGTTGGGATCTGGGGTCACAACTTAGCCTAAGTAGATATATTCGCTTACCAATTCCACTGCCTCGCCACCTATCTCAAACTGCTCTGCTGTCCCGAGGTTGTTGATCATTACTTTAGTTTTCTGCTTATTTTATTTTCAGGCCCACGGTTCTACTCTGTTCGCCCAGTGCGAAAAGCATGCTTTGCAATTCGTTCCCCGAGTTACTTAGCAAGGCAACGTCATCAGGAAATCTGAGGTTATTGAGGTATTCTCCATTAACCCTTACTCCCACCTGTTCCCAATCCAACGTTCTGAATACTTCTTGTAAGCATGCTGTGAATAACATTGGAGAGATTGTGTCTCCTTGTCTGACATCCTTCTCTAAAGGTATTTTACTGCTCTCTCTATGGAGGATGATGGTAGCTTTACACTCATTGTAGATATCCTCTAGTATTCCTACATAATGCTCATCTACCCCCTGGTTCCGTAATGCATGAATGACTGCTAGGGTTTCGAACGAGTCAAGTGCTTTCTCATAATCTATGAAGGCTATATATAGGGGTTCAGTATACTCAGCGCACTTCTCTATCACCTGACTGATCATGTGAATATGGTCCATTGTTGAATAACCTTTACGAAACCCTGCTTGTTCTTTAGGTTGACTGAAATCTAAGGTTGCATAGATTCGGTTAGCGATTACCTTGGTAAATACCCTTAGACAACTGACAATAAGCTGATGGGCCTGTAATTTTTTAAGTCCTTCATGTCGCCTTCCTTATGGATTAGGATGATGTTCGCGTTCTTCCAAGATTCCGGCACCATTGCGGTCATTAGGCATTGGGTATACAGGTTTGCCAGTTTTTCAAGTACAATTTCTCTGCCATCCTTCAAGAGGTCTGCTGTTATCTGATCCTCACCAGGTGCTTTGCCCCCTTTCATTTCTTTCAAAGCCTTCCTTACTTCTTCGGTCGTTACTGGTGGGATGTCTATCTCCTCTAAACTACTGTTTCGTTCGGCATTATCCTGGATGTCCCGGCTACTCTACAGATCCCTGTAGAACTCCTCGGCCACTGTGACTATTTTGTCCCTGTTTGTGATGTAATTGCGTTGCTTATCTTTAAGTGCATACATCTGATTTTCCCTATGCCAAGACGTATCTTCACTGCTTTCATGCTACCTCCGTTCTTTAAAGCGTATTCAATCCTCTGCATATTATACTTCCGTATGTCAGCTGTCTTACGCTTATTGATAACCTTCGAGAGCTCGGCTATATGTGTTCTGTCAGCTTCGGTAAAGATTCTCATGGTTTGCCGTTTCCTGATTAGATCTTTCGTCTCCTGTGAAAGTTTACCTGTATTCTGTCTAGCCATAGTGCCCCCGACTTCAACTGCACACTCCGTGATAATGCGTGTAATGTTGTCGCTGGCTTCCTGTGTCGTAAGCTCGGCTTCCTCGTTAAGGGCGGAAAATCGGTTCTCCAGCGCGATCCTGAATTCTTCTACTTTACGTCTTACTGTTAGCTCATTTATCGGCTTCGTTCGTACTAGCTTATTGCGGTCCCTCCTCAAATCTAGCCTAATTCGAGATCTCACCATACGGTGGTCACTACACCTTAACCTTCCGAGCACGCCCACATCCTACACGACGCCAGGGTTATCGCATAATATGAAGTCTTTTCCATTTTTGTGCTCCCCATTCGGGCTCCTCCGGGTCCACTTCCGACTCTCCCATTTACAGAAGAAGGTATTCATTATGTGTAGGTTATTCCGTTCTGCAAACTCAACTAGTACGTCCCCCCTGCTATTTGTACAGCCCAGACCATAGTTACCAACTGCCTTGTCTCCATCCTGATTTTTGCTTACTTTAGCATTGAAGTCCCCTATAACTACAGTATACTGTGTTTTTAAATTAGACATTGCCGATTCCATATCTTCATAAAAGCGTTCTACTAATTGGTCGTCGTGGCTGGATGTGGGCGCATAGCACTGCACCACCTTGAGCTTGTACCTCTTATTGAGCCTAATTACAAGACCTGCTGCCCTTTCGGTAATGCTATAGTATTCGTCTATGTTGCCGGCTATGCTTTTATTTACTATAAATCCCACTCCCAGTTCTCTTCTGTCCTCTAGACCAC
This sequence comes from Haemaphysalis longicornis, assembly GCF_048455015.1. Lineage (NCBI taxonomy): Eukaryota > Metazoa > Arthropoda > Arachnida > Ixodida > Ixodidae > Haemaphysalis > Haemaphysalis longicornis. The sequence goes on along the minus strand of NW_027526407.1, from coordinate 9,892,227 downwards.
GATAACAAAGGACATGTCCGTTTGTTAGCATCGTAAAGCCTTCGCCTGCCCTCTTAACCTCGCTAAGCCTATTACATACCATTAAATGCCCTCTAATTCTTCGAACAACACCTCGAGACTTGCTTCAGTAGATAAGGTTCGCGCGCTAAACTTTGCCAAGTTTTATTCCAATCAGATACCTTGCCTTTAAAGTATGTTTACTGTGAATCTCTTGACTCTGTTTTTTACATGATTTACGCCACGCCTAACCTTCCTACTACGCCCTGAAATCTTTTTTTCAAACTGTCTTCGATTCTTGTGATGAACATTATCTATGGTAAGGCCTTTTGAAGCTATCGATCGCGTAATTTTGTTCGGCGGTTTGGTAACCTTTGCTACAAAGGGTGTTTGTTTTTGTTGTAATGCCCTAAAAAAAGGATTAAAAATACCTAAATATTCCGTACGGATATTCAGTGCTTGGGTCACCTTACTTTGGGCCACCGGAGGATGGCGCACTAAACATTCGCTCCCCTGGTATGAGAAAGCTTGAGCACCACGTGTTCGCCCCTTTTGCTGGGGCGCTGAGCAGTTCATTCACGACCAAAGCACAGCCATTTTTGTACGTAGCTCTCCACCTTGGTTTCAATAACTGAGACAAGAGCGACTGAGAGACCCTTACAATTCCGACGGGTAGCTTTCCAGCATCACTTTCGGATTCCTGATAAGGAATGGTAGGAGAATGATGCCTATCCACACGACGTATGAAAAAGTGTAATCGCTCCACTACTTCACGTTTAGCAATTATAAAAATGTTAACAAGGGAGCCTCTGCAACGCAGAGTGTTTTTCAAATTAATTCCATGCTGCTGCCCATGCTGTCGCTATAGTCTAAAAATATATGTGCCATGACCCGAATTGTTACCAATCGTTTTAATAAAATCTTACTTTTGTGGAAGAGTAAAGGCAAGATCAGCAAAATTGAATTGAACAAAATTGCGTGGTTAAACACTGCTGAAGTAATGTTTTCCAGGTATACCTCGCTCTCGCAGTGAGAGTGCTCTAGGGCCCGCGCTCAAACGTCGACTGCCACACGAACCACAGGCTATTCTAGGCGTATGCGGCGCACTAGGGGGAACGCGCAGTGAACTGGGATAGAGGCAGCGCATTATTGCATCTGTTTCTAATGGCACGCGTCCTTACTCCTTCCTCCTTTTCAGATCGGTGCATGCCTCCTAGATATAACTAACCACTACATGGTTTGGCCGCGAAACACCTCAAAGCGTATGCTTCGCCTTCGCTCAGCTTGATGGTGAGATTAATGTTACAACGAGCCAGGAATTGTGTGCCTTGTTATAAGAAGTACTGGAATTATCCGGGAAGTACGGGTGGTGTCAAATCTGCCCTAATATAATAATATATTATATGTCATATACTCCTGCTTGGAAGGAGATCCTTAGAAAAGAACATAATAGCAATAAAATGCCCAAACAATTAGAGCTAGATTGCACATGGCGCAAACTTGATGTTACAGCAGGAGATCCGTGCTAGTCGCACTAAACAAACCTCACGAGCGCCATACAAGTTTATCCAGTCACCGCGTGCATATACAATGCGGTCAATATATATACAGCTATATATATATATATATATATATATATATATATATATATATTTATATATATATATATATATATATAGATAGATAGATAGATATCTAGATATATATAAATTTATATACAGCGAATCAGAATGAGAAAGGAGGGCTAGTTGAATATAAGACAGAAGAAAGATTTGGCAGTGAAGAAAACCTCGCAAAGGAAAGGGGAGGATGTGGTAGGTCATGGAAACAGATAAAGAATTTGGGAAGAAAGAAAGTGGAGAAAAAATGCCGCAGGGGGTAGGTCCGAACCCACGACATCCAGAATACCTGTCTGGTGCGAAAACCACTACGCTACCGGCGGGGCGATTTTCTCCACCACTTTGTGGGGTATTTATATTAACGTATTTTTGTTTCCTGTGCTTGGGGGTGGTAGCCAGCGCCGCTCGGTCTACTCTAATCGAAAAGAAACGCAGATTAAAATTTTTGATATCTTCTGTAACCTTAATGTGTATCTCAAGTTATTGCGAGATTCCAAATGTCCGAAAGTATCCCCCACCTGGCCATGTAATGCTAAAAACACATTTTGAAGCTTGAAGTCCTGGACACAGGTCAAGCAATTTTTTTGAAGGAAACGTCATTGCTTCCAATGAAAGAGTCGGTTTTTCCAAGGTTGTGGCTCCCAGAGATGCGAACACTTGCGCTCTAGTTTTGTGAACATGCGCACTCTCAAAGCAATAACGGCTCTTTTTCAGAAATTTTCGCTGCTCCATGGGACAGAAAAGTGATCCAGTTGGTGAATGTTACCACAAGGCCAATAGATTAAGTCTGGTCATGAGATTGAGGATTCAAATTAGAGAAGAGTACAATAGGAGCGACCTAAGTAGTTTCAAATGAGTTGCCCCTAAGCGACAACTCAGAAAACAAAGACGCCATAAAAGTTAGAATTTTGTTCATACGCAAGAAAGCACGCTCAAACACCATGAAGGTTGCTTGCATTTTTCTACAAACGAAATAAATCTAATTTACTAAGTATGCATTATGTAAATCATGCACTTACAAAAGTAAGCTCCAAATACTGCAGATATATTTGAGTATTATGAATAAATTTACCCAATTGCTTCTACATCAAATACACTTACAATGAGGCAGCCACTGTAATTGAACACGGGAAGGAGCAACAAGCTGCTGTTGTTCGCATATAAAGTACGCCTTTTTTGTTTCTTGCCCTATCCTTCATGGGGTAGCCCTGCCGTTCTACTAAAATTACATGAGTATCCATCCCTACATACCAAGTGAGATGGTGAAGGTCACTATAGTTTGGTTACAACTCTTGGCCATATCCTAAGTGAATAAAAATACCAGTTTGTGCTGTTTTATTATGTGACAAAAAGCCTTCAAAGGAGTTGTTCAAAGCAAAATAATATTTTTTGCGGCGATAATACTTAAATTGTGGACAATAATTTGCACGAGTCCTGCAACGTTTAAGTAAAACGAATCGTTATACTATACACAAAGCAAGGTTTGTGTCTCATCAAAAAAGTTTCTCCAAGAAAAATATCCGGATAAACATTGCTCTGCACCACATTCGTTCGGTTCAAATATTTTCAGGCGACGACAATAGCCTTTGAAATCAATGTTATTAGGATACAAATACAGCATGAATTTTAGTAGAGCAGTTTCTGCTCTAAATATAGTCTGTTAATTTTAGAGATCTGTTAATTTTATACTCCTAAACGAGAGTTTAAAATTAACAGCGAGGTATTTGGAGAAATCACGTAGTGGTGTGCTATTTGCCAAACACTGGTAGTTTTATTCAGAGTATATATATGTAAATGTTTAAATATAAATACAATGTGGTTCTTAAAACACTCGGGCGCCGATAAGAAACAGAACAAAACAATTGTATGTTTTTAAATTTTTTGCCCCGAATTGGTACAAGTCGATTGTCGCAAATGAATTGTCACCCGTTTTTCGTTTATTATGCATGCACTAAAAAGATAAATGACAGATACTTGCCTAAAATTGAAGTGGCAAACACTACTTGAAGGAGAATAAAGGGCATTAAGTAGCAAAGGGGGGAACCTCGTCCCAATTCCGTCACACAAAAAAAGTAACAATGCAGTTCTCTAAAAAAAATTTCTCAGCTTTGCAGAACGCCCTCTCACAGCTAATGAAAGAACAGTCGTACTTTATCACAATAGCAGTAGAGTAATCTGAGACAAAACGCTGTTTCCAGGGTATCAGATATAGAGAACAACTGGAGTATTTTGCTTCGTGCCAGCGATGCGCAGATATTTGTTTTCGCGGAAGCAAAAATGTAGCGTTGGCTCTAAAAGAATTCTTAAGTTCAAAAAATATTACTTGTGTTCACTCATCTTTAAAAATAAGCCGCATACTTTTTTATCTGAATATATTTACTTCAATTTCGTTACGGTATTTGCTGAGTAGGCAAAGGCGCGTATATGTAGTGACCCTTGTATTTTATCTTGCAAATGTTATTGTGTGCATAGCTAAGCCCTTTAGCGAGCATACACCACCTGCCAGCTGTGCGGTAGTGCTATAGAATCCGGGATTTAAAGCCTGCAGGCGTCGCTTCCGACTGATGGAAAAAACAGTACCCCACTGCAAGCGAAAACGCCCTACTCAGGTGATGACTACAAAAGCTACGCCATAATTTTATGATGTTGTACATTGTATCAAAGAAAAAACAAAACCGAATAAAGTTTGAAGCTACAGAAATGAGAACCGATGGGGAACATTATTTTTGTGATATTTTATGAAAAATTCCGAAACCATTTCCAGAAGGATTCACTAAAATTCATACAGGGTTTCAAGGAGCACTGTTTACACATTATGATATGTCATTAACAGCGAAACTTCTAGACGTTTCTGCATTTATTAAGTTCCAAATACGCAGTTGTACAAGGTTCATGCAAGGCTGAATAATTCCTCAAAACTGGCTTCAATTTTGGCTTGCGCAGGAGGTAGATGTTCAACGTAAGGTGCGAGCACCCTTAAGAATCCTTTTGTATCGCAAAAGTGTTACAAGAAATCAGGCAATTTTAGCAAAAGCAAGGTGCCCTAAGTCATAGCTGGATATATTGGTGTCGCGCGAATACGAAGAGCTAGACAAAAGTATTTGCGCCACTTGTTCTGCCAGATAATGGCGTAGTCAAGCTGTAAGCACCTAAACCTTGGCTTCTCGCTCAAAAATAGTGAATGAGCACGCCAAACTAAAAAAAGAACCTGATATATATCCGTAAAAGATGATTCACTATTGCTTTTGAGCCAACCAAGCCGCACAAAGTAATAGATGGCATTGGCTGCATAGTAAGTAAGCAAAGTAAGCATAGGTTGCCTGAAACTGTCAGTGGGAAAGTAGGAAAGGTATAACAGTACGTGCTCTATCCCCCATGGAAATAAAATATCCTAGTCAATTTGTTTCAAATGAGCCCTGGGCGTTTATTTTTGATGTCCTGTAGCCTGGTCAGAAAATATCTGACGCTTTGAATAGCATCTTGGTCAATACTAAAGGAAACGTATGTGTACAACTTTCTGGAGGCTGTTGTTTATCCATGAAGATGAGTGCATTGAATAAATGCGATACCTTCGGTGCTGTAAAATGTTTGTTGTTGTTGTTATTATTACAAGAATATGCTCGCCTGTGGTCATGAATGCTTTGGCAGAAAACATGAGTATTAAGAGTGCGGTTGTAGTGGTCTAGGTGGTGGGTAGTCAGATACGTTTCTTTTGCTTGGCAGAGGCGTGCCCAAGCACGAAATTCTGTAAGGAAATGGTATAAGGATCTGTTTAGCTAATGAGTGACCGCATGGGTGATGCTCTTTTGCTAGGTGTGTTGTAATGTTTTTGCATATTTACAATGCGCGATGACGCGGTGTGGCCGGACATTGGGATATACAAGGTTACAATCCTAGCAAATATAATTTAGGTTTATGAGTACATTGCCAAACTTACACCTGAGCCCATAATGCAGGTTGTGATATTGGAGGGTATAATTTGTTTTGCCTGCATGCACGGAAATGCTTATAAAGCGCCCTAAAAAGGTACGTCGTGCGAAAAAAAAAGATTGAACCATTATCTAATTGTCCTAACTAATAAGAGAAAACAGCGCCGCCTGATAAAAAAAGATGACGATGGAAATTATTTGTAAATGGCATTACCAACGATGCTTCTACACGTAACCAGTGTCATGTATAGCTTTCTCAGCACATTTAAATGGCACCTGTTATGCATGGCTGTAAAGCAAATACAACTGAAATAACTTCCAAGGGAAAAATAAACGCTTCCCGCCGAGCAAGGATCGATCGCTTTATCTCAAAGATTTGCCAGCTCGCGCCACCACAACTTCCGAAGCGTAATGATTTTGCGCCAGCGATCAGTTGCTCATGCAACGATGACATTTTCGTTACGGAAGACCACTTAGTCACTTAAGACATGCCAGAACAGCTAAGGGAATTTACAAATTTAACTAGATTAATTGTTATTGCACTTACGATTCAAACAGTATAGGCCTTCGCAATTTTGTTGTTGTTTTTCTAGTTTTGTAATAAATGCAAGTGAACTAGTGGTCTTTATTGCTGTTTGCAACTTACAGGTTGAGAAATTTATATACAGCTAACTGGTCTGCAGTAAAACCTTCTTGCATACACGAATTAAACAGTTTAAAAATATTTGTGGAAGTGGCTTGAAAAGATAAAGAGCAGCTTCAACGGGCACGATCATAAGGCTGAAACATATAATGACGTTTGTTTGCTCTTGACGCTTTTTTTTTTGGCGCTTTGTCTCGCTGAAGTTTAGATTTACAGCGTAGCAAGCACATGTCTTTGCTATTTTCAGGAATATATTCATTCTTCTGATTTTGGACATTTTCGACATCGAAAAAGCTCTGAAGTTTTATAAATTATGTTAGTCTAATAAGCTTTCGTGAACAACAGCCAGATAGAATTTACAAATTGTAAAGTGTTTAGGTGCCTCCACGACACAGTTTTTGGTTCCCTGCTCTTTAACCCATCTTTGACAAACGTAACTTGATTTCTTGTTGTCTCAAATTGCCACAAGTATTCTCAGCAAATAAAGACCTTGCAATTGATGGTTGAACGGCCGTAAAAGTTTACATATCCCCACAAGTTAAATATATTCCCGAATTGCCGTTCACCTTAAAGAAGTAAAGACATTGACCTTGCATAAGTATAAAGATATTTACTTTGTATAAAGCTTAAGACCTTCTTTGCATAAAGACATTGAAATTGCATTCAGGCACCGCAGGTATGAAATCTGCAATTCTTGAATAGTGTTCGTCAAATGGAGCATTTGAGTCTAAGGGGGAATACTTACACTGCTTTCAGAGTTTCCATTTTTTGTTGTTCGACATTTCTTGTTTGAAATAAACAAAGCGTTTTTTTCGAAAAATCACCGCAGGTTTTGCTTCCAAGCAGGAATTGATGTATTCGGAAATGGCTCAAATTCTTTCCAATTACCACAGTGGGTTTATTTAAAAAGTGGTGCGCATAATATATTGGCTCATATAAAACTCTATCTGCAGAAATCGTTGTGTTGGCTAATGGAAGCATAAAAGACGAAGAATGCAGAAGTTTCTTATTCTTGCGCCACCCTTTCTAAAAAGACGGAGTTTCAGATTTGATTATTTTTTGCGCATGTGTAACTGGGAACTTCAGTTTTCGACGCAATGTTTTCGGAGAACATGCTGTTTTTATTTCCAGACCTTTTCTTTTTGTTCTTACTTGAAGACTGGTATATGTACTTTATTTTGCGTTTTGTGAATATAACCGCGAACAGTTTGTTGAACTCCGTTATCTTATCACAGATTTGACGGTGCTTTAGCAAAAGAAAACGTCTCTACGGCTGCACAGTATTTTAAGCAGTTCCTTTGCATCCCAGATGATAAAAAGGAGCCACACCATTAGGTACATTCATGACAAAAGTGTAGGGTTATTGTTAAAACATTTTAATACGTTCTGTTTTTTTGGCTACACAATTTTGTGCCATCATTGCCTCCTGATTTCAGCGAGTTTTGATTGATAACACTTTTTTGTATACAACCATTGCCTAATGGTCGATAAATAATAATGTGGTATACTTCATTGTCCTCTACACTGAATATATGTCGATAACTTCACCCCTAATGTTGCGTGCGGCGAATCTTTTGAAACAGCGATACTTTTTCTCTTAGCCGACTGGAGCTAGATCTCCTCTGTTGTAGTTTTAACAAAATAGTCTAAGGCAATGCTTTCGAAAGAAATCGGTTACTTTCTGGTATATATTTTTCTCTTTATTGTGTTTTCTTCATTTGGTATGTAACCTTTTTTTTGGGTGTTTTCGAATGAAAACCTTAACGATCCGTGTTTGTTTAAATTAAAAAAAATGTTTTTTGCCACTCACAGGTTTGAACTACACCCATCATGATTGCTTTAAATGCTGTTCAGCGTACAGCGGCGACGTTCAGCGTACAGCGGCTCGTACAGCGGCGACGTTTAAACAACGCCGTGAGGCTAAATCGAGTAAACACGCTACTGTAGCGTCCAGTTTCGCTCCCGTAACGTCTTACGCGTCATAGTGAGGTTTCATTTTTTTATGTTTTGGGGGCTCTAAATTGCATTGCTTGCGTTCTAAAAACATAGGTTGCTAATACACGCAGAGGAAAACCTAAGGGCGATTCCTTGGTTTTTGAATGTCAAATTTTCTTCGGTAGAATTCGGTAGAAATTTTTAATAAGGATCGCAGTGTACAAAAAAATCCAGCTCTGTGCTCACAGGACATTCACCAGGGCACATTCAAATGAACAATGTTTGATTGTTTGACTAGAAATTGTCTTAATAAATTAAGAAAGGCGTAAAACTATCGGCTAGGCAAGGTATGTTTGTTTTCTTTTAGGTGATATTTTGCACTAATTAATGGCCTCTTTAAGAATTCAAACAAATGTTTGGGACTAAAATCGCGTAGTGTTAGGTGTAGCAGAATAAGAATTGTTCTACAATCATGGTGTATGTACATCAATCTAAGTGCGAAAAAAATAATACTGTGTTTCGAAACATAACGGTAGAATTTCAGGTTTCAAAAACAAGACCCGCGCCTGCATTTATTCATGCTTGAATATAGGGGGATCGCCGACAAGAAGTTACGTATGCTGAAAAGCAACAAAAGTGCACGGGGCCAGAAGAAAACCGCACTAAAGAAGTTAGCAAGCACTTTATAGTGGCCATGGTAGCGGGGAATGCGTTGCAGTGACTGAAAATTTTCTGCTTTTTCTCTTCAATCAGACCGTGCTTCCGCTTTCAGTTTTTACGTGAACGGTTTCAACTTCAACGTGTGTGGCCCGCATATATCATGGTAAGCCTCTCCGGGAACCGAGCTTGTGTGACTCACTGCACACTGCAGCTAACACCAGCCACCCACGTTCTCTTTGTTTGCAGAGTTTCTCAAAATGGTTAGTTAATAAAGAAAAGATAACCAATATTGAATGAACAACAATCGAAGTTTAAAAAAACAGCCTTTCGGGGATCCTCTAGCGCACACGCTTAAAGCGACTGTTGGCAGTGATTCCAAATCCACTTTGTTATTTTGCGTGGTGCTGAACAGCAGATCACTCAAGTAAAATAGGGAAAAATGCCGTCTAGCCGCCGCGGTGGCTCAGTGGCTAAGGCGTTGCGCTGCTGAGCACGAGGTCGCGGGTTCGATTCCCGGCCGCGGCGGCCGCTTTTCTGATGGAGGCGAAAAGCAAAAACGCCCGTGTATACGAGATTTCCGCGCACGTTAAAGATCCCCAGGTGGTCAAAATTATCCGGAGCCCTCCACTACGGCGCGCCTGATCGCCTGCGTTGCGTCGGCGCGTTGAACCCTACAATCAATCAAATCAATCAATCAGGAAAATGCTGTCTCTTCTTGCTTCATGTTCGCGGTGTTTCTTAGACGTTTTTCCCTCTGTATTACCACTGGTGGTATTGTGTGTTCGCTGGTTATATCGTTATGAGAGCCCGTCAGAAATACAGGTCCTATATAAATAGAATACCACGTAATACTTCAATAGAGGGACAGGTGAACTCAGTAAGAAAGGACCAAAAAACTTAGCAGATTTAAAGGAACTTTGGTCAATATAAAATGCAATACTAATTAAAAACGGAAATTGTAAATGTTGCCTGGAAGGCTTCTCCTATAGCCAGAAAACATTGATTTACGTCTGCCTAGTTTTGATGCCACGCTTATCTGGTGCTGAAAAAAAGATTCAAAATATCAATGAACTTAACAGACAGAGAGTTCAGCAGATGAAAATCATAAAAACCTTCAGGAAGATATTGTGGGACTATAAATTAGTGTTCATGTGCTAGAAAGCAGATATAGACATAAAAAACTGAATTCTATGCAAGAACTGATGTTAGGAAAGCTTGGCAAAAGAACAAAAATGGGCTCAGCTTGCACTCGTTTCGCACTGCTGGAGAATCACAGACCTCTAGGGGCCCTCGGCCTTCGCCGGAAACCCTGGTGTTGCGCCTCACATTTCTTTCATGACTAGCAGGTCCGGGTTCTTTGGCCCGCAGTCTTTCACGTCTCACTTGATGTGGACCGATTCAGCACACGCCAGGAGCCATGCCACGAAAGCAAACCCCGCGCTGCCAGTCAAAAAGAATTTGCGGTGCGCCAGGTTTGCGATGATACCTCAATAAGATAGAAGCTGGTTTCATAACGGGAGAGACCCAGGTTTGATTCCGAACTCCAGAAGGCATTCTTTGTTGTCCAATTTGCAGCACGTTATTGTTTCCGGCGCTGTTCACTCCGTATTCTTAGCAACTTTCATTTGAACTTGCGGTTAGGTTGCCCGTTTAATGGTTGCCCGTTCGCGTGAGCCGAATTTGGGACCTATGGTCCCAAATTCGGCTCACGCGACCTTCCTAACCATACTTCTTTTCTGAGGCTTTACCCTTTTTTGGTGTGATGGATGGACAAAGCTCGGCCTAAACAGTTCTTCTGTAAAAATTAGCTGGACTCAAATAACGTGCTCTGACACCTAACATGATGATGTCATCAAGAATGAGTCAATATACTTGGACGGGCTTACGACGCGTAGCGCAGTCACTGTTTGGCAAAAGTACTTGTTTTTTTCTAGAAATGTAGAAATATTTTTAAGATTGGAGAAACATTTACAAGGTAAAAATGGTACATGCTGCAAGCAGGTTCCTTCCGCCATAAATCTTTCAACCTTAAAACGGAATTATCGCAACTGTAACACGGACGGCCTTCTGAAATACTCCTTCTGCTAAACGAAGAGGCATAAACTACTGCAGAACAAAAATGATATTAGTTTGTCCAGCTTCAGGACAAAGTCATAAAATCCGGGATGTCGTTATGACCGTTCACACAAAAACTGACCCGTAACCACACTGCTACCCCCCATCCAAAAGCCTCCCACTGTGCGCATTGTAACGAAAACAAGGAAAGCCTGTAACTGAATAAAATTAACCAAATCAGAATTGCCGACGGGTTGGGGTATGCAGCTCTCAGATTATGTTTTGTGTGTTGGTTTTATGAGCCATCGAAGAGTAAAAATAATTCACATTAATTTTAGAAACAATGCACGCGAGTTCTCCTAATATGTTTTTTTTTTCACAAAACATGGCTTCTCAGAAATATAGCGGATTCTAATACCTTCAAAATACATAATACATTTCACATTCATCGCTCGTATGGTTTGGAAATACAAGGAACGGGCATTGTTGTGGTCACAAAAATGCTTTGAAACCCTGCGCGCAATGTTAATCTTGGTGGAAAACAAAAGCGCTCCAAAAACAGGGACGAAGCAAGACGTAGACAGCACGGCGTAGACAGCAAAGCACCGTGCTGTCTACGTCTTCCTTCGTCCATGTTTTGTGAGTGCTTTTGTTTTCCACCAACATGAACATATACCGACTAGCCCAACTTTCCGTTCTCCTTGCGCAATAATAATTCACTTCCTAAGCCTGCATCTTCTTAAAGCAGTCTTATCGTCACATTGTTCTGTTCTGGTGTTGTTCGTAACCAGATGCCTCATCTGGGTTTTAAGTAGATGTTAAACGTCAAAAACCTTTATTAACTCGTTTGCTGTTTCTACCACTTTTGTGTGGCGTTTTATACTTCCTGAATTACGTGAATAGAGCAGAGAATACAATAAAACATTTTGCCCACAATTTGCGAGGAATTTTTGACCCTTGAATATTACTTTTTTTTTAAATTAAGCCATAACCTTGCTTGAGCCACAACTAAGCCACAAAGGTCCGATTAGCGCTTTTCTTATTATCCTACTCTTTTAAATATTGTTGTATACCGTCTTTTATTGTTCTATGGCCGCCCGCTTAACTGCGTGTTTTTTCCCTTCCCCCGAGAGGCCCCACAAATTTGTTAAACCAGACATCAATAATTATCACTCGGCCGCCGCGTCACCAGGATACGCCGATGATACAAGCGCGAAAACGCGAAAGTTAATCACCACAGAAATGATGACCGCCTTGTAGCCACTAGATTTTTCCCACCATCCGGGAAGTCGTGCACCAATACCAATGTAAATCCGCGCCGATCCTTTCAGAAGAGGAAAAGAAGGAAAATAGGCGCCGACTGTGGCGGGTGCTACGGGTGTTTAGTTTATCCTCCGGGTTAGAGGAGTTATAACAGAAGCGCCCACGTAACGAAAAAATCAGTGTCGTTGCAATGTCGCCATGTTGCCGTGGATTTTGGCCGAGGCTGGAGAATGATTGGGATAGCCATGTCTTTAAAGACTCCAACGTGCTCCCGAGTTCTTGAATCACCTGTTCGTCATTGGACGGCCTCGCCTCGCCCAAAGTAACGCGTCGTAAGTAGAACTCGCCTCCGGGCAGTAGTTTATCATTTACCGGGTCGGTGAATGTCAGGTCACTTTTATGTATTGTTTGTATTTATGTTTATGTTTTTATCTGAAGTTTTTTCCTCCACTTTGTAATACTCCTTGTGAACACTCATTGTTTGTATCATTCTATACAGTTTAACTCACGCAATTTGTACTGTTCTTTAGTAGCATCTCGTCAATGTTTGTTTTATACTCTTGTGCCTGGACCGTATTTTGCCTGTTCGAATAAAAGGATCTTTTTGGTTTATTTTGCAACTTAGTGCTCTGCCTCTTTCTATCTGCCCTTGTCGAAGGAAGAAGCGCATCAGATGGCCACGTCCTCGTCACTAATGTCCTGCAAAGTACATGGTGTTCCTTGCCAGAGTCGACTGCCGCATCCTTTATATAGAGCCCACTCAGAAAGAAGCGAGGCGTTGACAGAAGACGGAAATTTTACTTCTATACCTCCAGCAGTATAAAGCAAATTTCTAATTTCAAAACGAATTTACACTTTTGGTATTGACACAGCTGTGTAAGGGCTACTTTTTGGTGAATTCAGGAATGATTTGTTCCGATACATCGTTGGTCTCTCCCGTTTTCTGGAGCTTTACAGTGGGCAAAAGGATTGTCTGTTGCGTGGCGTGCTCAGGGCTGCGCGAGAGGCACCTAGTGATTACGCCTCGTTTGAGATAGGTAGAATGTGAGCATTCGGGGCCCGTATCAGCTCGATGGCTTTTTCTGTTCTCGCTGTGCCCGTCGCCTTATCTTCCACACCTTTTTTTACCGTAATAAGCCCTACATGCCTGCCCTGCCAGGCCAGTAAACGAAATCGGAGATTACCCGCGCTAGCGCGCGCTGCTGCCTTAGATTTAGCGCACAGCTGTTTATTGAGTCATTGTTCTGCAAATACGCTGCATGATTGTTCGCTCTGCCAATACGCTGTCAATACACAACTATCCGGCTTGTTCGCTTGGTTTTGCACATTACCGCAAACGGGCTAATGCCACAACACAATGATAATGCCACAATATAGCAACAAAACTGTGCAAGCGATCACGAACCAATGTCTAGTTACTGAAGAACAACGGCAGCGGTGCGTTTTTTGGCGATTGTTGTTCGCTTTTTCGCATACACAAAAACAACTGTGGTCTTAATTCTGTAGGGAGCTGCGAAAATTAAACGGCGTTGAAGTAATTAAACGCAGCCAACGCTGTACTATGGATCGCTAACTAACCTCCCCTTTTGTTTCCTGGAACGGCAGCGCAGGCAGCGCTTCTCACGGTGAAAGAAGGTATCTAGGCCAAGGCGACGGGCACAGCGTCAAGGCAAACAGCCTTCACACTGATGCAGGGCACGCATGCTCATAAGCGACCTGTCTCAAACCAGGCGTTATCACTACGTGTCTCCCGCGCAAATCGTAGTCTCCGCTAGCGCGTTATATACATAGGTTTTGCCGACTGACTGCCCCTATAAATGGCCGTATATCCGCAGAAGACAAAAAGTTAGGGAATGTTTTTATCGCCAGAAACTTGACCCGGAACTAATCCATCACTCATGCAAATGCAACTTGCATTTTTGATGGTGTGCTTAACGACCGATTATCACGCTAATTTTGCGGGGAGCATTATAATCAAGCAGAGCGGCATACGGTTAGTGACGAGGTAGGACAAGACAAATTCTTGTCGAAAACGTTTTTGTCGAGTGTTTTCAAGCCCCGCACAAATACTTAACACTTTCTTTAAAATTCATTCTTACACTTTCTACTGTATAAAACTTCCACCTCACAGTTTGTACTGCAAGAAGAAACAACGCATAATTTAGGCGAGTTCTGCTATGGCACAGTGAACGTTTTTTTTTCAACGTCACTTCTCTGGCTTGTACTTTATTATATAAGAACGGCGTTACGTGCTGATGATAAACGTTCCCAAACTTGTAAACAGCGTATTGCACCCGATTATCACGATTCCTAATGAAACAGTAGGAAGAGCAAGGGAGAATCATTGTAGGACCCAGATAGATGAGCTGACACAGACGGAGCTCCACCTACCCTGCATGAATGAGTAGCAGGGAACACTGCTTTTGAAATTATTCTCCGTTTACCTCCCCACCCGAAGAAATCGTTAGGGTTTCTTCTGACGGAAACTTATCAATACATACGCGTGTAACATGGTGGTTCCGGGAAAAGCATATTTCTTATTCACAACTTCTCAGGACACAGGTCTCAATGGCCTAAGATAAAAACACACTCAGAGAAAGGGATTGCCTAATAAATGGGACAGGATTCTTTTTTCGGGCTCAATTTCTCACAAATTCCAATTGCACTGGGAGCCCACCATTCCCACCAGTTATCTTTACACACCCACTCAAATGAAGATGACAGCTGTAGCTTGCTTATGGCCAATTATACATAACCGTAGTCATGACGCTTTTGAATTTGTTTTATTGGCGTTCTGAAATTCCCCGAACACTCTTTGTTACCAGAAAAATGAACATCTTTGTCATACTGATGCTTCTCTCCAATCAGCACCGCCGTTTATCGCACTGCGGTGGTACCACGAGCAATTTAGTGTGAACCGCTTGCAAAAAGTTGGTTCCCAGTCGTATATTTGGTAAACCTGGTACACAACTCGTAAGAACTGCTTAATTACTTAAGGCGCTAGCGAGAAAATGAGGCAGGGGAATAGAAAATGTGGTGTGATAGCTCACCTGTACAGTTCATAGTTCCGATAAGCAAATTTCTGCTATTCTTAGTTGTTAAGGCGACCCTTACCTCTTCAAGAGCACTATTTGTAATGCAACCGGAGACTTCAAAGCGCTGCTTCTTGGGGGAAGTTACACGATCGTGTTCCACAGCTGAAAATCACAAATATCCCCTTCGTGAGCATCCTCTTGCTCAACGAAAATTGATGCGGGCTAGTTTGTACGGGACGACAGTGCAGAGTAAAAAAAACACCCTTAAATGGGATTTTGTACTAATGGGTCGAAGTAAAATTACACCTGGTGCCCAAAGGTGGCATAACACCCAGCAAATTTAAGCGAGAATGCCTGAGCGGCGGCCGCAAGTGGTGTTCGTGATAGATACAAGAATAATGTCTGGGCACATGAGATATGGATGTCACCATAATTACCTCTTAGCAAGTGAGCAAGGTTTCAATACTTTGCTCACCTCTATACAGAATAATTATCTAGAAGCAGCTTCTGTTGTAACACAGCAACAAAAAGGAACAAATGGTTGTCCTACCCCTATTTTTTCATTGTAAAAACGAATTCAGTACCCTTTGAATAGGCACAAAAAAGCAATTACACTTTGCGCTTAAGAGAGTAAACGAAATACAGAAAATCCCTTAATATTTCCTACAGACACCGTGTTTATACGAGGTAACGGAAAAAGCACGTAATCTGCCTTTGCCCAGAACTACCTGAATAGGCATAATTGCTTTGAACTTTAGAAGTACCCTGTAGATAACGGCAATTGTCAGTTTTAAAATTGGGCCAATACGATCGGCTTTTCAAACAACAAGTAACAAAAATGTTGGCGCTGACAAAAGCGGAACAATATTGCTGGACCTACTATTTGTTGTGTATCGTGCAAAGATTTAGAGAAAGAATGCTGCTACTGTGAGTAGAAGGAAGTGAGAAAGGAGTTTACTGCTCCGAAAATTATCCCAAGTGATCCTCGACTTCAGCCCTTTCTGTGGTACATAATCGAGGAGCAACAAGTGGTGCCGGAGTTGTGTCATTGTTTAAGACTTAAGTCTCTCGAGGTGTTGCTCACGTTTTGCAAGTGAGTTGTGCATTATATTCGCTTATCGAACCCAGGCACCCCACTATCACACCAGCGCAAGATGGTACCCATTCCGTCATGCTCAAGCGGAACATACCCGGCTTTTGACAACCATAAACTTCGACTGCTGCACGCAAGAAAGAGAAACCTACGAGAAGCACCGGTGACCACCGGCTCATCGGAATAAGTGTGGACGAAGTGACGTGGTTTTTAATGCTCATGTAAGGCCAATGACAACCGCATAGTAGTAACGTTGCGGAAGCATGGCCCTCTGAGTGTCTACGTCAATACGCGGCCAAGCCGGTAGCGAATTATCGGCAGGCCGAGACTAAAAAGACGAGAGGATGGCGAGCGAAGGCCTAGAAGGTAGGGCGCGGTCGCAAAGTACAAGCAAAAAAGGAGGGCCTCCGAAAACTGCTTCGGGCGTCAGTCGGGGTGGGGTCAGGGCCTCTCCTAAGTTTTTCTTTCATAAATAAGGCTGGTATTTCGCATGCACTTTTTGTTGAAGGGACAGCGCCTAATTCTGCCTACAAACGCCAGGTTTCCAAACATCAGTCCCGAACACGTCGTAACTGCAATGGTCCCTCGCTCGTACAGTCACTCTATGATTACGCCTGGTCTCACTGCGTGCGCCATCAATATTTTTCAGACATCCCTGTCGTCGACGTGTCCTGCTCTCACCCACAAGTGGACAATTGCGAAGGGTGAACTACCAGTTGTACTTCGATTTAACAGCAGTTTAATTTGTACAGCAGAAAACAACAGGGACATAAACTAAATGTCTACTCTGAATACAACCCGAATTCCCTAATTATTATAAATTCTTAAGCAAACGACCTGTACCCAATAAGTGTGTTTCAATGCATTTATTTGTATACCGCTTTTGCATATTTCATGCTTGTTCTCAATAACAAAATATTTGGGAGAAGTGGACAAGGTATTTGCGACAATCCATCGGCTCCCTCAATAGCACCTGTTTGGCGGCGGAGAAACTTCGGCATTTGGACACAAGGTCGCACAGGCATTCCTTTCCTTTAACCTTTCCTGAGGCCTAAACAAGAAAACCCCGGAACCAAGTTCAAATAGCGCGCTAGCAGTTTTACCAACACGAAACTAGGTGAGCCCAAAGGACAATATTTCTAAATAAGAGGACAAGACTCCCTGAGAGCGGCTGCATGCAACGACCGAACGGGCTCAGACTGTCAAAGACGAGGCATAACCACTTTGTCAAGAATAATTTGATACTAGGACACGATTCCAGTTGAACACCTTGATTGCTCGCAAATACGTGTCTGCAGCCTGCTATGAAAAACAGAGGCTTGAGGTTCTGAGTGCCTTGCAGTTCCGAGTGGACGACATTGATGTGTGCCGCACGTGCGGGAAACCACCACGACGGTAATATTACGTCTCTTTCCCTATGGCGACTGGGCCCAATATCTGTGCATCAAGACAATTTATGGTAATGTCTGTCAATGAAGTCAGTCTGGTAGTGGTTGAACGGAGCAGTCCATACTAACCGCCTCCTCCTCACAACTGACAATTTTCATTACCTTCGCGACTACCTGGTAGGTGCAGCAGCACATGTGGTTACCAGATTCCAAACAACACAAAAGTGCTATGACAGTGGCATGCAGGTGCTCAAGGAGAAGTTCGGGTACAGGATCCGCATTTTAGAGCTGAAACGCTAAATTACCGCATGGTGCAGACGTACCGTCTCTTTTGGAAACAAAGAAGCTCAGCAGGCTTTTCAACTACGTCCAGATGAACATGCGGTGCCTCAAAGTTCTGGATGTCAAAGAAGAAGGATCTCGGCAATGTTATACGAAGAATTGTAGGAAGCCTTGCACGAGAAGCTGGTTGCAGTGTTTCATCCACAGTTTAGCATTCCAGAGAACGCCCCATGCAAGGCCTTTTTCAATCCTGAGTACCAGAATAAAAGCAGCATGCCGTCAACTGGATTAACTCTTGCTGTAAACGCAGATCGACTTCAGTGGAAGAGATAAATTAGGTCTCGTTTACTGTTAAGGGATTCAAAAGATAATCTGAAATTTTGCATTTTTTATGCCTTGAGGGTGGTTAATCTTTCAGCATTAAAAAATACATGATAATCCTATTCTTCACCGCATGCCACTACCGTTTGCCACTTTAACCAAGGAAAGAATCTATATTGTGTGACTGACGAGGCATCTTCATTAGGACGCAGACGGGCAATAGGCACATATAAATTCGGCCAGGTACGTCACAACCCAACGTTGGCCGAACTTACAGGTGTGTGTTTCTGACGTTTTTCTCTATTCTTCTCAGAGCCATCAAAACTCCCCAAGGGTGCATTTTCTATCTTTTACCATTGCCAAATTCGATTTGTATAAGTGCAGATATAAACACAATGTGACAAAGCTATCGATGAGTCCAGACTAATCTCTACTCGCTTAAAACAGCCCCAGGTTTTTGTCTTTCTGACAAATTCCAGAACTTAGTCAGAGCAGCATATTCTAACAGCAGCTCATTGCCACCCAGATGTATTTATCTCGCTTTCACAAACCCATTTGTAATCGATAGCTGTCCCATTATACTGAAGCCAGAATCGAAGAGGCGCGATTAAATAAAGAGCACAAAAGTACCACGAAACCGTGCCTCTCTTACAGTAACTAAACAGAAAGCACATTTCTCTCCCGTAAGATATTTTGTATTGCATATTACAAAAGCCGTGCACAGTTGCCCCAGAAGTTTCAAGTAATTTGTTCCTAAATGAAAGCACGAATCTCACGCCTCCCAGTTTGATTAATGCAAAAGAAATAAGGATGAGCGAAAGGCAATAGGAGCATTTTCCTAAGGTAACTACGGAGAATACACAGCACGTACGTCTGAAGGCATTAGGTTGGGGTGTGATTACAAAATCCTAATTGGAAATTTTAGGCATAGGTAGCTTTTTTCTTCTAGCTAGAGGGAAATGCAGGCGTCCAGACCTAAATTTCTTGGTTAATTTATTACATCGTGGTAGAAATTGTGCGACCAGTTATGACGTATTTTTATTCTCCTCACATATTGTTTTTTGAGAAAAAGAATTGGCTACCGCCGGAAACCTGATGAGGAACCCTTCTTCCGAGTGACTCTGCTCGCGCTTGCGCTTGTGGTGCTTCCGCTTGTCCTTCAGGTACCCGTGGTTAGGGCTTGGTGGTTGCCCGGGTTGCCATGATCGTTGATTATTTTCTAACGGCTAATCGTGCCTCATAATAACTCTGAGGATTTCTAGGAGGCCGCATGTAAAATCAGGTTGTCGCTTCGGTGACTGTACATAAACTATTGTGGCACCTACTAGCGCAGAAGAGTCGCGAAGAAGCATCTTGCGAAGATCAGCTTGTCGCCTAACTAAGAAGACGCAAAATATAAAAGGCAGTGTCAACAGTAAAAGAGAAATCGCTCTCTAGCACAGCAGCCTTAACACGGCCAAATAAAGGCGTGTGCTGGGACTCTTTTGCTGTCTTTGCTGTCTTTCCTGGAGTGGGTTGTGGAAAGGTGATGATGATGATGGTTGGAGTTTTTTGGCGCAAGGCCAGCTGGGGCAAAAAGCGCCAAACAAAAGTATCTTAAAAAATAGTGGGTAATTAAGCCAGAACAACAATAAAATCAATAACGGCAATGGTGATGGCTTGTGTATAGGGCTAGATTTGATTATGCGTGATAGGAAATAAGGTTTAAAAACTTTACGTCTAATAAATACTCAAACACACGTTTCACGGAAACTATGGCATCGTCACCTATGAACAGCGATGGATGTAGTGGGATATGTTGTCTGTAGAATTCTCTGAAGTGTTGGTGTCGTGTTGTGTGAAGTGCCTTGCGTGTGATTAGTATGTGCACCACGGATAGGGCCTCTCTGCACCTGCTGCACTGGGGTCTAGAAGATCCCGTCAGCAGATACGAGTGCGTTGCATGTGTGTGCCCTATCTGCAGCCTACCCAAGGCGACTTCCGTGTGTCTGTTGTGTGAGTCAGCTGTGTACCGTCCCTAGTGTGGCTTTATTACATGTAGTTTGTTGTCTGTCTGTCCATCTTAGTGTGTTTGCCATGTTCTGTGCAGGTGTTGTCTTATGTGTGGCTTGAGGTCTGTGTAGGGTATCGTTGTAATGTCTACAGTGTTCTGAGTGCAGCAGCAGCGGCCCTCTCGTCTGCCAACTCGTTCCCAGCTATCCCTGCGTGTCCTGGGACCCAGCAGAGGAGCAGCTCATGCTTTTGTGCATACACGTACATGATAGTGTTGAATGCAAGATTAACTATGTGGTTTTTGGGGGGCTTGTGCGATGACATTGCGCGAACAACACTCAAAGAATCTGTATAGATGATGGAATTGGGAATCTGGTTCTCAAGAATGTGTCTTACAATAAGTAAAATTCGATACGCTTCTGCTGAAAAAATTGTTGCGTGCACGCTCATGGTTTCTGGCTGCATTAAAATTCGGACCATGAGCAGCGCACGACACCATAGTGGAGGTTCTAGAAGCGTCACTGTAAAATTCTGCACGTGGGTATTTAAATTGCAAAGAAAGAAAGTGCTGCAGTATTGCAGCTCACGGTACCCCATTTTTGTCAAGTTTCATAAAAGAAAATCGGAGGACACAGGACGAACTTTCCAAGAAGGTAAAATGTCTGCAAAGGATGATCTGTACACATCTAAAAACGAAACGCTCAAATCCGAGGCTCGCTCTCTCACTCTAAGTGAAAAGGGCAACGGAACGAATGGGCGATTTACAAAAAGCACAGATGTTGATGTGTCGTTAAGGGCAGGATAAAAAGGATGATTATTCAGCGATAAAAGTTTAAAAGCATAAAGAAGTCCATGTACTTCCGTTGGTTCTCAAGGCTCCACGTATTACACTCGGCATTCAGACTCTCGACGGGGCTATTGCGAAAAGCACCGGACGCAAGCCGTAGCCCCAAGTGTAGCACAGGGTCAAGCATTCGCAACGCTGTTTTAGTCGCCGACACATATACCACACTGCCATAGTCTAAACGAGACCCAACCAAAGCAGTATAGAGCCGTAGTAGGAGTTCTTTGTCGGAACCATACGATTGGTGGGAGAGAACCTTAAGTACATTCATTGTTTTTAGACATTTATGTTTATGTTCCTTGACGTATGGAATGAATGTGTGTTTCTGGTCAAACACAACTCCTAAGAACTTGTGCTCCTTGTTGACAGGACGCGACACGCCATTCAGAGTAATGTCTGGGTCCGGATGGACCCCGCGCTTCCTGGAGAACACAACTCAGGAGCTTTTTGCAGGATTCAATTTAAACCCATTCTTTTGACGTTCGCATATTGACATATTACATGATTTAAAAGATAATTGCACGTCCTCTACATACATAGAATAAGAGTTTGGTAGTGGCAGTGCCTTTCCAAGAGAGTTCATCTTTACTATAAAGAGATTGGAACTCAACACGCCACCTTGCGGCACGCCATTTTTTTGGACGTGAACCTTTAAAAGTGCACAACCAACTCTTACTCTGAACGTTCTCTCCGACAAATAACTTACAAGGGTGTTCAACATATTATCCGAAACACCGAATGACCTGAGGTCACTAAGGATCCCATAACGCCAAGCGGTGTCGTAGGCCTTCTCGAGATCGAAAAAGACAGGCAAACCGTACTGCTTATGCACGAAGGCATCCTTGATGTATGAGTCAAATGCAACCAGTTGATTGTTTGTCGATCACCCCACCCTAAAGCCTGCCTGGCAGCTCGCGAAAAGACCATTGTACTCGAGGAAGTACACGAGCCTGCGATTGATCATCTTCTCGAAGAGCTCGCACGGGCAGCTCGTCAGGGCTATTGGACGGTAACATGAGGGGGACGACGGGTCCTTTTCCTCCTTCAAGAAACCCACTACAATGGTCTCCCTCCAAGAGTGTGGAATGTGCCCCGAAAGCCATATTTTATTATATAGATGTATAAGTGCTTCCAGTGTGTCTGCGTGTAGGTGTTGTATTATTGTGTATGTAATGTTGTCTGGGCCTGGAGCTGGGGGTTTACACATGCTCAGAGCAGCCCTCAGCTCATGTAGTGAAAACAGGGAGTTGTAAGAAGTCTGTGATTTGTTGTTGTCGTGTAGGGACTTCTTTTCACAAGAGGCTTTATGTTTCAGGAAAGTGTTAGTGTAGTGTGCTTAACTGGACACGTGTTGGAAGTGTGCGAGTGTGTCAGCCTGGTCTTCCAGTGTGTCCCATGTTCTACTGACCAGGGGCCGGCTGTGTGTGTGTTGTCCTTTGAGTTTGCGTGTACGTGTCCATACCTTGCGTCTGTCTGTGTACGAGTTTATAGGTGTTATGAATACGCGCCAACTATCTTTTTTTGCCTCACGGCGCACACGTTTTCCGAATGCCTTGGCCCGTTTAAACAAGAGGAAGTTTCCCGACGTGGGGTACCGGCAGAGGATACCCCACGCCTTGTTCTGGTCCTCTCGCGCCCGCCTACAGTCCTCATTCCACCACGGCCTCCGCTGGTTGCGCTGGGCACCAGAGGAGTGGGGAATGGACTTTTCGGCGGCGTCAAGGATGTGCGCCGTGAGGAGTTGTGCGGCTTCATCTACGTGTAGGCTTATTATAGTTGTGTTGTGTAGTTTCGATGTCTCTGTAAATGTGTTCGAGTTAGCTCGTGCTTCATTGAACCTATTATGAAAAGATGAACTACTTGGGCCTTTACCTATATAAATAAGTGAGGTGGGCAAGTGGTCACTGATATATGGATCAGTTCCCACACCCCACTCGAGAAGAGGAAAGAGAACTGTGAAGCCAATAGCCAAGTCACGACATGAGTATGCGTTGTGTCCTATGTGATGACATGTAGGCTGTTTGTTGTTGAAAAGGCATGCTCCAGAGGATGTAAGAAACCTCTCTATCAGGTGACCCCGGGCATCCGTACGAGAAGTGCCCCAAAGAGAATTGTGAGTATTAGGGTCGCCTGTTAGAATGTATGGTTCGGGCAGCTGGTAAACCAGCGCCTCGATGTCAGAGCTCAAAAGTGTAACCAGAGAAGAAATGTATATGCAGCATACCGTTATCAACCTATTAAATATTATTAAGCGTATTGCTACAGCCTCAAGGATAGTGTTTAAAGTGACAGGGTGGCATGCTAAGAATTTCCGGACGATTATGGCCACGCCGCCATTAGAGTGTGTGCAGCCATCCCTGTCTTTCCTGTATACGAGGTAACTATTCAAGAAATTTGTGTGTTTAGAATTCAAATGTGTTTCCTGAACACACATTACACTTGACTGATTGGTATGAAGAGTCTCATACACGTCGTGAAGATTATTCAAAAGGCCTCTGCAGTTCCATTGAACAATATTTTCTCTTCCCATTATGATGTATTAGAGCTACTGGAGTGTGACTATTTATGTAAGGTCTTTCGGGGCTTGGACTCGTGGACGGGGTTTCTTTTCCTCCTCTGGAGGTTTAGATGAAGGGACCAGCTTCTTCGGCTGAAAAGCAGACAGGAAGGGTCCCGCATCCACCTCATCATCTGATTTGGAAGGGGTACCCGGCGTACCGGACCCCCCGGACCTGGCACTCTTTGCGGTGCCCTTCGTTTTGGCCGCGACTGCCGAGGGCGTCAGGAGCGCCCCGGGTGGCAGAGGCGGTGAGGCGGAGGTGGGAACTGCTGCGGTTTCCTCCGTCTCCGTCTCCTCCGGGCCCTCGCGTGTGCTTTGGGCAGGTGGAGAGGAGGAAAAAGAGGGTGCAGCATCCCCAGCGGATGTGGATGCCACCACAGCCGCTGCTGCCAGAACAAGCGGCGCGGTGGTGGGTTGAGCTGCCGGAGGCAACCCAGGGGTGGGGGCGCCGGCGGGACCAAGTCCGACTCACGGTACTGGGTTCCCGCCGAAACAAGACGCCGCTCCGCCCCCCGGCGTGCTGCGTCGGCGTACCTCCCCAGGGGGAAAGAGGCGAACATCTTTCGCGCCTCTGGGAAGGTGATGTTTTCGGTCACCTTAAAGTTAATGATTTTCTTCTCAAGATGAAACTTTTCACAAGTGCGAGAAAATGCTGCGTGTGGACCCTGGCAATTCGGGCAGATGAAGTTGGTTGCAGTGCAGTTGTCGGAAAGATGATCGTGCTGGGCGCATTTGGCACATGTTGTTCTGCCACGACAGGATTTGGTACCATGCCCGAACGTCTGGCACTTGAAACAGCACCGCGGGTTCGGGATGTACGGCCGGACAGAAGAACGGATGAAACCTGCGTTGACATGCTCGGGCAGTGTGCAGTGGTCGAAATTAAGAATCAGATGTTTGGTGGCTATTTCTTTGTTGTCTCTCCTAATGAAGATTCGCCTTACTGCTGTCACGCCTTGGTCTTTTAGGCCTTCGAGCAGATCAGTCTCTGTCTCGGTTAGGAGATCTGACTCAGATATCACACCCTGGGAGCTGTTGAGGCTGCGGTGGGGTGTGACTCTGATATCAAGGTCTGCCATGCGGGTTTGGCTGATGAGAGTTGTGGCTTGCTGCTGTGCGTTGACCTCAACTAAAACTTCACCGTTTCTTAGTCTTTTAGCATTTTATCTCTTGCCAAGGATGGCTTCAAGAAACTTCGATACCAGGAATACGGATTGTGAAGAAAGACGCTCGGATTTGTCAACAGATTCAACTATCATAAAACGTGGGTAGTTTTCGGGTTTTGTGGAGTTGATGGCAGGAAGAGGTGGAAAAGGTTCTTTGGTGGGGACCCTTTTCAGAGTCCGATCAGGTTTGGAGGCGGTTTTTCGATTTACCATATGGCATAGGAAAAAGCAGGGGACGGGAGTACTTCCTTCGCTCGGGTTACCCTGATACCGAGAGAGGTCCCAGAGCTCCCTGCCTGGTAAACAGACAGGGAGCCAATCCGCCGGAGCTTGACGTGGGCTCCGACGGCCACCATTTGAGGTTTCTACCCTTCACCTTAAAAACACATCACCACGGTAGGTCACAGCTTATGTTGGGGTGCTCGGGGTCCGCGGTACCGCCAGTACCGTCACCATGAATACTCAAGGTGCCCCGTGCGGGGGGTTGTGGGAAGGTAAGCGTGCCGCTCTGAGTCGATGTCTACTTCTGTGGCTTCAAAAAATAGGTGGGATAAGGTAACAGCAAAGTTGCGCTCCAAACACTACTGTGTAGTGGAAACTACCGGCGGCACAAAGTGGGTATGTGACGCAGGGGGAAGATTGAAGTGTGACGGGTACTAATAACAGTCGGGTGTAGTAAGATCTACCTACGTAACACTGTGGTATTCGGCATAATGTGTCGCCTACATAACCCGGCGGTTCCCTCTGTCAGGTGCACTACCATGGATACCTAGAGCTACTATACAGGGCGGCTAAGAAGCCCAAAGAAGCATGACCTTAAGACATTCCCGCCGAATCGTCATCGCGCCTGCACCACGTGTCTTCCCCACGGCCTTCCTCCTACGCGCCCTGCACGCTTCTTGTGCAACCTCCACTCAAACTGTGAGACGTTTCGCCTGACAGATTTATTTTTAGAATTTTAGAATCACCATTCATTGGAACGTCCTGCGCACTTTCGTTGTTTATATCCTCCCCATTTTTTTTCCACTTACCTCCCTGACAACTTTACGCGTCCCCGAAATGTGCAATTTTTCTCATTTTAAGCTCTCTTTTTATTTTAGAATATTAGTGACAGCAATGAGCCTGCGTAATTCAATCATATAGTCAATTCACTCAGAAAACGTGTATTGTAATGCGGTTCAATATGAATTCAAGATGCGTGTTCACTACGTCAGGAACTGTGGGTGGTTCGAACAAACGCTATCTAAAAAGCAAGATCGATATTCGTCCCGTCGCAAGCAGGCGGGGTCGATAGCCCATCCAGTGCTCCTAAACAGGATGTACCCGGCCCACCACGAAACCTCGTGCCCGTTCTGAAAGGAGAAGAGAGGCACTCTGCGCACATCACAGGGGAGTGCACGAAACTCAAGACCCCCCACTGCGCTTCCCCCCACCCCTATCCGCAACCCCCTTGAGCGACGGGAGACCTTGCTGTCCAGCCCCGACCTGGCCACTCAGTACGGACTGGTGGCCAGGGGTAAGGAGCTGCTGGACACATATGGGTCCGGTGACCTGAGAACCACCCCATCTGGTGCCTGCGCGCACACCTTCTTTAAAGGGCTCACTAAACGTTTATTCTCTCTCTCTCTCCCGCAATCCCCCAACCAGTTAAGACGCTACTTGCAAGCTGTCAAGCTTTCAAGCAGTGTTGGGGATACGTGCCGCAATTTGGGGGTATCTGCTACGTTTTATCGCTATCTATAGATTTTGATGACTCTGCCATAAATTTTTTCTAGAATCGCTATGACCACAACAGTACTAAATGGGAATAAAGATCTTCCCTCAATCAGACAAATCCATTACCTCTTGTGTGTATTTTGTGAAGTGCATAAGTGTTTCCAAAAAAAACAGTAACGCTATAGCCCGCAGACCGTGGCTTTGTTTGCATTATGTTTTACGAGCACGTGCATGTAGCTCAAACCCATGTCGCTTACGAAATATTTCAAAAAATGTGCTGCATCTGGCATAAAAATCTATTCTTTACATTTGCACGTGATACAGTGGGCCGGTTTCTTGTATAGGGGCCTGGCCACACAATTTGTCAATAATATAGCTGTTCGGGGAACAAAATAATAAAATGGCCATTTTCGCGCACGTGAGATTACGTTTACCCTATCAATTAAAGAGTGATTGAGAAGACAATTTCGGTACATTAGATGGTTTTTGGAGTATACATCGTCTGGTGAGAGTCACCGTATTTGGTTTGTGTATCGGGCACACCGAAAAAGGAGTATTGTTTCTCGTGCACTGGAGAGGCGAAAAAGGCGCCTGATTTAACGAACCAGAACACAAGTAGAAAACATATAGTTGCATCGACTTTTCTCCTCAGGAAGTGCGGTGACGTGATTAACCAGATACAACCCAAAGTCATTATCACGTATTACTGATAATGAATCTTTTACGTTCCAAGATGTTTTATTGCGGGTTTTAAACATGAAAATAAAATTTTCAGAATAAATGCCTCGCACAAATTGTGTTTTTGTCTTCGTAGTTATTGTTGTTGTAATGGCCAAAAAATTGTGATATCACCATGATGTCTCACTTTCTCAGATTTGATGACGTCTTAAGTTATCCAATATGCCTTATGTAAACGTTTCAACAGGCGTTTTGCAGATACCATCATATGTTTGCTTTGCTGAGCTTGTTCAAATAAATGCAGAAGATTGCAGAATATATTTACAGAAATATTTGAGTTGCAAACGCTGTTGAATAACCAACCGCTTAAATGTTCTAATGCTAAAAAACCTGTAATTTATTCGCCACAGATACGCATTGTTTCCAGTTATTTCTAGCCATGAAATTGAAATGGAGGGTATTGTAGGTTCCGTCCCGTTATTAACAAGTGTCCTTCAATTCGTCCCCGATATCCTGCGGAATTACCATGAGCTTCAAGAAGACAAACGAACGTAGCAATATTTTCCTGCTGTATCATTGTAGGTTGTGGGTATGGCAAAGGTTATGGCCTACTCAGATCAGGCGGGATCGGGAGGGAGGGGGCAATTCTCAAGCTTCCTTTGACAGAGATGACCGCCACTTACCTCAGAACCCCAAAGATTACATGAAGTGAACAGTGTTCGCGGGCTGGTTTTAGCAAGGGTAGAACATTTATTTCAATGAAAATTCCACTCTCTCTCCGTGGATTAAAATGCAGCGAGGGAAAACGTTTTGCTCAGCAAATATGCAACATAGTGGGCATGAATAAATTAGGTTTGTATGTTCTTACTACGGTGGAGCAAAAAGTTAGGCGCATAAACTTTCACCGGAAATGGTGATTACGATTCTGATCTTTTACTTATTATGAAGCACATCTCCAAACCTTGCAACCCGTTTTATTTCATGGTTGTATTCAGATGCCTCCATAATTGGTTTTGGAGTGAACACCACTGTTTTGAAAACCACCATTTTATATTCTTCAAGGACCGTATGAAACATCTCTCTTTGTAACGTTGGAATTGCCATGCTACGCACAAACTCTGTTCCTGCAAACCTGTAAAATATAAAAAAACAGGGCAATCAAGAGAAAATGTTTTTTAGCAAATGCGTGAGAAAGCTGTGCCACAGAAAAAACACAAATTTGCGTTTCATTACTGCGCTGTTTTTAGGTATCAAGAAATTTGGAATGAAGATATGGTCCTAATCTTATCGCATGATCGAGGAAGTGTTGTTTCAGAAAGCATCCTGCTGTTCCCCTTTCCCCAATTCCTTCTTTTGCAATTCAGGGTAACAGATTCAGAAAAAAAAAGTTTCACCAAATGTCAGCTCTACGTAATACGCAGGTTTAAAGAGTGAATACGTGTTTTTCTAATTAAACCATTATTGGTAATTCTGAATTCATATTGAGTAAAATAAAATGTAAGCCTCCGCTATTCATTTCGTGAAATCGCCGCTCCGACTACGACATTTTTAGGCAGATACCGTGAAGATTCTGGTCATTCTGGTCTGGTCTGATCCCGCCAAGATTATTGTCATTATTTATGTTTTACAGAAACTGGATTTAGAGGACGAGTTAGTAAAAAAACTGATTTTGTTAACCCAACTATAAGAGTCAACATCAAATACTGAGACTTGTTCTTTCCGATTCAGCTAGAAAATCAGTAACGTCGGCCAAAATTCGTGATCGCTACTGTTACACTTAGGGAAGGATCAGTAATAAAACTGATACAGCGGATGACCGGGCGGCAAATGTGGGGGGGGGGAAGTTTTCCACACAAAAAATCAGTGGAAATACACGAATTTTTTACAATTATTGCGATATTCAGGTTAAGTGTAAGATTGGGGATAATGCTTACTGCAAGCGATCATTTCTCTGCTCTTGTCTCCCGTCTAACCCTATTTGAGGTGAGAATTGGCTGGCGGGTCAGCCATCAGATAGGAAGTAACACGAGTACGTGGGGATCTGACCAGCCTCATGCGGGCAAATAATATTGCCCGCGGGCTGCACGTTACCCACCGCTGATTTCGGGTATCCTGCACAAAAGGTGTTTTAGTTTCGTCTTTATCAAATTATACCCTTTTGAGTTGCACAAACTTGTAGGGAGGTGTGCCTTCACCCTGCACTCTATTAGTGCAAAGCTCACACTATCTCAACTGGAGAACGTTCACAAATAGGTGAACTATTTTTCGCGCCATTTTTTATCCGAGGGTGGCAATTGCAATATTTGTTATGTTCTCAGAATGGTTTTTATAGGCGTGCCTTTAATCTTAGCTGCAGTATATTTTATTGCGTTCGTTGCATTCATTTGAGCAGTTTCCATTTACGGGTTGCACACAATTTAGGAAAGTTACAAAAGACCCTCTACAAAAGACCCTTGTAAGTTTTAACCAACAGCGGGGCTACGTACCTGCATTAGTTTAGCCGCTATAGTGCGCTTGTTGAAATATATATATCTCGAATTTCGATAAACATATACAATAACTATATTTAATAAAACGCAGGTGCACCCCGGAAATGAGCTAGTGTCGTTTTTTTGCCCATACATCAATGAATCGCAAAGCATAAGCAAGGCCCAAGAAGTCAACACACGGGGAAGTTTCCTCAAAACGCACAAAAATCCCGATAATAAAATTTACCCAAGGTACCCACCTGCACAAATCACTTTTCAACTATGGAATCGCCGTACATATGAACAAAGCCGAACAGTAAATATTACCGGTACATTTTGCTAAGGTATTAATTGCAACTGTCTCCTCATCTTATAACAAGAATTGTTGGTGGAGTTACCCGGGAGGAGTTTTCTGCATCACACGGTGATCCGTCAGGTGCAACTTTGACAACATACTTCCCCTTTTTCTTTAAGGTTCCTTCCACGTAACAGCGGAATATGCAGTTCCGAAAATCTATAGCATTCTGTAAAGATTGAACATTTACACATATATACGTCTTGTTGTAAAAAAACACTTAAGTTAGTTTTACGCTGGTCTCGGAGAATAACTGAATCAACGTTTACCCCTAGTTTCGGCAATTATTTCTTAGTGCAGTAGAATATAACCAAACGGTTCTGAAAGGCATACTGTTAAAGTTTTCTAAAATTTTCAGATATTACGCCACATCAGAACAAGTTGTTCAGAATGTTCACAACTCTGTAAACATAGCGCCTTTTTGTTCTATCGACAACAAAACATTATGCTTGGTTCAGTTTCACTACGATAAGAAGGGCAGTGGTGGCTTCCTGGAACCCTTGACAGGTTAAAATAGTGGATAACGCTTAGTATAATAAAGACGCGGCAAATATATTAGGAACATAAAAACAATGAATAATTAAACAGTACAAATTATACAAGCCTTAGATTGGGAGACTGAAAAAAAGTTGTGGAAGTTAAGCCGTGGTGATGGTAAAGATGGCCTAATCATGCGTAAAGCACACTTTACAGTTATAAAATTGGTTAATTTGTTTATATAGAGGGATTTAAAAGGCACGAGCACTATATTTCAATTTAAATGGTACATTGTAATGTCATTTAACCCTAGTCATTTTGTCAGAAGGTACATGGTCTGGCAGTGAATCTCAAAATTGCTGCTATGTGAGAGACCCTAAAGAAATGTGTCTGTAATCGAGCGCAGGATATATTAGAGCCAAAGAAGGGAAGCAAGTTCAGTGGGTAACCACATAGCAATGAAGACAACCTGACATATTATTGCCATGTACCGATCGGCTGCAGAGACGGGAGAAAAGAAAGAATTATAAGGAGAGAGGAAACATTTGTTGGTAGTGTATTTTCCTCGAAATCCAAACACACGGTTGGTGCTTCACTGGTCTACGAGCCGTTAATTGTCGAGTGAGTATCTAAATGCTTGACGGCTGTTGTACGACGCCCAAGCACCACGTCACTTTGGGCAAGAACTTGCTGAATCCCGTGGCCCAGGTGGTCTCCACTGGTTATCAGTGCGCCCTGAGGTCATTTTCTAACCGACAACTTCATCAAGTTGCATCACATCTACACAACTACCATGTAGAGGTATTAGCTCGGCGGCTGTCCACGTTCCTCTAGCGGCAAAGTGGTCTACAACATCTATGCTGAACTTCCCAACACGCAAAGATTGCGGCAATATCAACTAGAATCAGCCACATTGGTACTATCAAATAGAATCAGCCATAGTCGTGTGTTGTGAAATTTGTTTCCGTATTGCCCTATTAATTCTCTTCTACTCATGGTTCGAATAACTGCTCATATACTGAACTCTGGTAAGATCAGATACATTATATTTATTTCCATCTTTTAAGTTTTTTTGTAAGAAAGCCGTTTCGCTATTTCGGAGACGTGCAACCTAGGTACACAGTCTTGATGTCCCCCGTGTGGTAGTGTGTAATTGTGAGAGTTGACAACGGATGACCGGGATTGAAAGAGATGAAATTGGCGGTTGCGGGATGAAGGGGAATCAGGTAACGGAAGCGGCTGATCCAAGTTTAAAACAAGCGGTAGATGTGTTACGAGGGAAGTACGACTGAAGACAAAGAGCTTTCAGACTCCGCAAGCGACCGTTACCAGTCCTTTCAAGCGGCCTCATTCTCATAAAACCCCCGAAAGCCGGAGCTCACCTTCACCCTCCAGTCAGAAGGTAGTGCTGCTACAAAGAAGCACCTTCAGAACAGCTGTAGCTGAATAGCTGACGCAGCAAAAGTGAAACACATGAAGACATCGTGACCCAACAACAGTCCCCATTCCTTCTCAGCGAGGTGAGACTAACAAGTTAACACTGTGAGAACATCTTTGTTTCTGTCATTGCTCTAACCAGTGTCATTCAATGCTTTCCTGGTAACGAAACGCCAACGTAGCGCTACGGGAGGAGCTTGCAATGTCGAAGAAGACACCACGGGGTGGTGCTGGGAGCACGGAGGGGACCGACGATACTAGGCTCCAACAAAATCCGGCTGCGCCGGGAGGTTGTTTTTGCTGTTTGAAATAGTTAGTCGATGTGACGCCTTTGGTCATATTGTAGAGACTGCTTTTGGCATGCCGCTACGATAGCAAGCTCTTAAACCCAGAGTACATCAATGCTGTAAATATAAATATTGAAGGACATTGAAGGACTCTGGTACAGTGATGAAGTCCGAAACGGCTTTGAGGTGCTGGGGTTAACTATTTTCAGTCTACAGACGATGACATTTGGTTGCAATTTAGGAGACAACAATTGGCGAATGTACACAATGGACACGAAAACACAACTTCCTAAAGGAATTTAGCTAAACCTCTTTAGGTCGCGAGGGTATTCCCACATCTCCACTTGATTGCTCTTCTTCGGTTAACTGATCGTCTTCTGCAGATCCACCCCATAAAACTACACACTCCAGTTTTATTACATTAAAACCACGCCCTCAGGGTAATGTCCTAAAAGAGTCTTAGGAGTAATTACTAACACACATTAGGCCACAGGCTGACCATTTCAAACAAAGTTTATACGCAAACACCCACTTGATCCACACTTCCACTCTAACTCAATCTCCAAGGTATTCATTTAAGCACAAGCACATCCCTAATAAAAACGAACCGATTCATAGCAACTCTGAGCGCTGGCCATCGACCCTCGGGCGTCCTCATTAAAGTAGCGTTCCTACGACGCGCGCCGTCATTATTCTCGGCGGCGACAAAATTGCTGCCTTTGTAAACACGGCGTCGGCATTTGAAAATGAGCCGTCCGTACCTCGTCACTTGTATTTTTTATTGTGGTGGCACTTAGCAGCGAAGAAAGTCGTGGTGCTATAAAGATTTTTTGCAAAAATTTTTTTCAAATCTCTTGCTCTATATCCCGCAATACGGGTTACAATTCACCTTTGCATTTTCCTAACTGGTGCTTTAAAAAGCAGGTACGAAAAACGAATACCGATTTCTCTGATCAGCTTTATTTTCGGTATCGCTTGCCCTCGATACCTGAATGCGCCGGTTCTTGTGGACACACACTCAGACAAATGTTACAAAAGGTAGTGTCGTATGGTTTCCGAAACCGCCATTTTTAGAAGCAGAAATCCTAGGCTTTTGTGCTTCTGATACAGTACTATGCGTGTCTACCAAAGAAGATGGCGTGCTTAGTGTAAAAAATTTCCCCACCTGAATACAAAATTGTTTAACGGTGGTATTCTCCTTCCTCGAGAAACTTGTAGTTCCCACAAGATCGGAGATAGCGAGAAGTTGCACATCCGGTCACCCTTCACACTTTACATATTAGGGGGAAATGTCATTTTCAGGTTCACTCTTAGGTGCGTTTTTTTTTGCGAGGAGTGAGTGGCACATAGCAAGGACATGCACCATGACAAAATGATTTAATTCCGCCGTAGCCAGAACAACTGCTGTTTCGTTTATTTGTGTTAACCTATGAGACTCTAGCAGGGCCCGCTTGTCTTATTCGATTACAAGTGGTGCTTTTGACCTTTTCTCCTTATGTCTGTAAGTGACACAACGTGAGCTTCCCGCCGTCACTACTATTATTTCAACTTAATCAACCCGTCCACCTGCTCCCACAGCTCACATCATTTGTCCCACCCACTCAAATTAAAAAAATTGCAATCTTGACATTTACGCCAATTAGCATTGTTATCAAGTGTAAAGAAAAAATAACCGAATAATCTCGTCCCAAAATATACCGGCGTTTCGAACGACTCTGATTGGTTAAGATCAGGCCTAAGACACTAAGCGTTCTTACCTTAACGTATGTTGCATTGCTGTAGTTGCTAAAGTAGTGCTTGCAAAATCTTGGTCCATCCAAAACTTCCCCAGGCAATTTGACACTTAATTCAGGCAGTGAAAGAGCCCTTGTGAATGTGCTCTGACGTAGGCAATCAGCCTGTGGTGTCCTGCATACAATTCGGTATTCACTTTGTTAACAAACACAAATCATTGTTTAATTTCTTGCTTGGTTTGTGCAGCTATTTCAGTTGTAGTGAACCAAGTAGTTCTGTACTTTTTTAGTCTCAAGCGTTCAGATTTAGGCCTCAGGAAGAAAACCAGCCAACTACAGGAAGGACAAGCACAATAAGCTTCTCCAATGATGATAGACTATAGGACATGAGAAGTGGAGAAAATTCAAAAAGAACACCTTAAGAAAAGACCCTAGTTGCACTAGGTTTGGAATCAGATGGTAACTTTTCTTTGCCAGGAAGCCTTCATACCAGCGAAAATGCGTGAATTTATAATATCTCTGGAACAACAGTGAACACTACATATATACCAGCTAGTTATTATCTATTCTCTGCAGACAATGTTACATTGCAAGGCAATTGAGAGGAAAGCGCCAATGTAACTTTGCTTCCCTGTGTTGCCTACACTCAAAAGTGTTGAAATGCACAACTAAAAATTATGCTTAGCTCACAGTGGTTTTTGCAGACATGGTGAAACTCAACGGTTTTACACATTGTTACCCAAAAGCTCAGTGTAGTTTTTGCAACACTTACTAGCAAAGACAGCTATCCACCCATACACACATCTAACTTGGTACCAATTGCAACAGGAATACGGTAGAGCGGCAAGCCTACAAGTGAACAAGAAAGTAACAGGCGAAGAACTATTTTGTAGTTATTCCAACCAATCCAGTTGATTTTGCCAACCACTTAAAAAGCGAAAAGTGTACAAAGTTATATCAAAACAAACTTTTGTGTTTGTGCCACCACTGGATTTATGTGTCACAGGCCACCTTGCCAAACACCATTGTGAGAGATTGAATAGTTTTTTGGCAAAGTTTACACAGTAGTGTTGTACAAGAAACGTCTTTTGCCATCGGTATGAAAAACATACCCAGCCGCTGTGATGCACGCTCACTATGACCTTGCAGCTTTGCTCATTAGATGACATTACGTTGCACTGCAGGTGATTTTTGGCGACCCTTTTTATTGACTCCATCATTCAGACAACTTAATTTGAGGTGACCATTTATTTGTTGCACAGAGAAAATCTCCCCTGAGTTGTTCTATACAAACTTTAAATGTTTTTCTTGCCGCAAGCACTGTTTAACCTGTCTATGCTTTAAATATACGTATTTTTTATTGGCACTAGTTGTTTTAGTTCAGGAAAATGCATTTCAGTTGGTTCTCGTAAAGATGAGTCCGCGCTAACCGACCTACACAACGCGCGGCAGTAGAGTACGCTGGATCTACGCGCGCGTGGAGGCTCCTACGTGGTTGATCTCCATCTCGGTTATCGTTGTTTGGCCTAAAGGCAGCGGAGTATGTCACAGTAGGTGTATGGCGATGGCCGACTGGGTAGATCTTCATAGTTTATGCGTACGTGCGTTACCCATGTTGCGGCGCAATTGACACGTGCCGTCACCAAACTGTTTCCACGTTCATTCTTTATCTTCCTTGCACATGACTCCAGCAATCCTTGTGCCAGCGTTTAGACTATCACCAACAATGTAAGTTTCAAGTATGCAACCAAACATGCCTATCTGCAATCATCCTCCTTTTCTCGCTGTTGTTGCTAAGACTCTGTAGAATATATTCGCCCCTCAGGCAACACCCCTACGAAACCTTGCTGTTACTTTGAGGTAACAATAAACCCATTTCCTAATAAATGTTTCGGAAGTGTATCCTCGACCATTTGAACGCACTCCCCAGCTTGATGTTAGAAGGTGACATTCCCGAATCGCAAAAAAAAATGTGTCGGGTGTATTGTTGTTTGCTGTTTATTCTTAGAATTTACATCTTTAGGCCCTACAGATTCTGAAAAGTTGGAGTTTGGTGTTTGCGTAAAGTATTTTAAACTATTTTTCATACAAAATTTTCATGGTTTAGTGCAGCAAGTTCCTCAAATTTCTGCAACAATCTTGCAGGAGGAAGAGTTGGAATTTTTGCGGCAACTTTTATTTCCAAGAAGCATGCATTAGTAGCAGACACTAGCGCTGACACTAGACACTAGACACTAGACACTCTCGCTGTCCTCGTTTAAAGCTCTGTTTCACAGTTTAATTATAAACCAACTAGCCCAAACCCAAACTTTATTAAGTAGCAGCCTTACTTGAGAAAAGACGCAACTTGTTCTATGGTGCACAGCGAGAACACCTCTTTTGTTCGAGGAATGGAAGTCATTATATAGCCGTCTCCTTTTGAGCATTTGGTCGCCTTGCCTTCACCGTCATGTATTGCTCCTAAACTAGAGAAGTTTAGAAAACAAGTTGACTTTTGAGAAAACATGAAACTGCAAGATGATAAAAAATGAAGCCTTTTGCAAGCGCAACCCATACCATAAAGTCAAAATGCTCAAGCAATTTGCTAGAATAATCAAACACTAGACATAAACTGAGCCTAGCTTTGGTAAATAATGAATTTGGGCGTATAAAAGTACCCGTGGCTTCTTGAGTTGTCCTGAACAGCAAACTGTTGAGAACTTCCACACCGCGTTTAATTATGATCATATAGAATTCTGAGCTGTGCTCTGTGTGTAGGCATTGTGATCACTTAACCTGATATCTCACCGCTTACGAAAATTCCACCGGAACCTAAATGACGATGATTATCTCTCCTTTCATTATTGGCTCCACGTCTCATATACATGAGTAAATTCCGCCAAAGCTTCCTAAGTCATGTTGGTTATAAAATATCATTTTTAAGAAAAGGCTAAGATAAATAAATTGCATAAATTCCAACTTCGGCAGTGTGTAGTTGATCAGGCAAAGGCCTTTTATTTCTGTAGGAAAAACTTTATTGGGTATTGCTATAAAGTCAAAGCTGAGAATGCTGCACCCATTCTATGCAATAGTATGTGTCTCTTGCGTCCCATATAGCTACAGCAGACGGCCTTGCGAACAGAAGCTTTCGTTTGAGGTTGCTATAGGCGCGCGTAATATGCTTAGCGAGAATCACAACTTTCATTCGCTAATACATACAAATAATTCTGCGTATTTTTAGTTTTATATATTTTAAGCCACTTTCTTTGTACGCGATTTAGCCAAAGCGGGCATTTTTATTGTACTGTAGAGAAATTTGACAGCAAACAAAGGTAATGAACGCAATTTTGTATGCGCTTAGACTAAACCCAATTACCCATGTTTTTCTTTCCGTTTCCAGCAGAACTAGAGGTACCCTGACGCACCCGACGCTTAGATCAAGACAGGTGATGCGGGAACACCGTGCCACAGAAGAAAAACAGGAGCTTATCAGCATATTGAACACCAGTTTTCTAGTACCAGCCCTTATAGTTGTCGAAAGCGGGCTATCGAGTGAAATGTGCGTAAAAGGCAAAGGAAGAAACACAAAACACAGATATAAATACGGTGTAGCCGACAAAAAAGAAGGCCAGGCTTTCACCTTTAGTCTCAAGTGCAGTACACAATACAGGGGTGTGGTGTATGTACGTGGGCAGAGATTGTGCAAACCTTCAGAAAGTTTGATTCACTATACTTCCTGATTAGCGGATGCAATGCCAGTATTTCTAAATTACTAAAAACCAGCGAACTGCTGAAAATGATCATTGGGTTTGGTTAGTGCTATCATCGGTTATAAATGAAAAAAATTACAGGCAAACAGTTTCACAAATAACTAGAGGCACATATTGTAATTTTAACAAAAAACGGCACAGAGGGACGGAACAGACGACAATAAAGTGACAAGCACGGAGCCAACTACCAACTAAATAAATGGATCAGCCGTGTTACAAGCACATAGAGACCACGTAAGTGCTTTCTAGTGTCTGGCTGGATACCCTCAATACCCTCATCGGTAGCAAGTCAAGCAAGTTACTGACTGTAGAGCGTGTAGGAGCATATTCTAAACGACTCAGTGACTACGGGAGCATGGTGGTAATCTGCTATATTCAAGGCATCTTGCACAAGGTAGAAAAGAATTGAAAACCATTCCCGAGTCCGAGATGTATCTTCTCCACGAAAAAGTATGGCAGCCTTTGGAAGAAGGTGACCTCGGAAAAGCGAAGCCGCAATGCTTGTAGCATTAGTCATCAGGCTTTTAATCGAGTGCACTACAGAGACTGTGCAGGAGAACCCATTGTCTTGCGGCAGCTAGTGTTTAGCACAAACTATTCGATGTGCCAATGAACGCTTGCTTGGGCATGCGATTGCGATCAAATTCGCCACTGGCAGCAGCCTTGCCGCGTGTGTTCCTTCATGTGTCCGAAGGGCCCTCGTGTAACATCTTGGTTCAGCCGAGTCATGTGCCTAAGCACTACGGTGAAAAAAGAACACCCGAAATTTATGAGGCATATTATGAGCCCGACAGCGGCCACATGAACTAGTAAATCACCAGTTGAGTTACCACCCTAGGATATAGCACATCTGCGATCATAAATTTCTTGTTTTTGCATTTCTCTTATTTTCTGTGCCCAATAAATTTGTTCAGTTATTCACGAACACTTGTATCCCTTTTTATAGTCATTTCCTCCACTTCTGTGGCTATTTTCGACATGATTGTGAACAAACTACCCCGTCTTCACATCCTAGTATGGCATACTATTATGAAACAGCTTAGCGACTTAGCGACAAAACACTCAATGCTGCTAGTGTTAAAGCACTGCTTACTGAAAGTTGTTGTAATTTTTGGAGCTATGAATTTCGCACACTTAAGGTTTATAATGCCGCTAAGATCAATAAGGAAAAAGGATAAAAAATTGAGAATTCAAGAAAGAACGAGTCTTTCATATATATTTTCAAAGCATAAAATTACATTTGAAATACACATGGGCTTGTTTTCATTTGCAGGATATTTTTGTCACCCGAGTACGCATTATCAGCAGACACCTTTTGTATAAAGCGTCAGCTTACAGATGTGCTATTTCGTGTGCCGCTGTTCTCACTCCTAGAAATGTCCGGGGGTTGTCTTCTCCCAGAGCGACTTTGTTCCCTGTGCAAACGCCTTCTCGGAATGCGATACCTAAGAAAAGTTTGGAAAATAAACAAAGTAAATATTATAAGAAAAGAAATTTTTATCAATGCCGAATGAAACGGCCTTAGCAATCCTGAAGCAGCGTAAATAGAGAAAATATTGATGGTTCTGTTATGAAGACAAATGCTGCAACATTATTTGTGAATACAAGATGGCATATATATATATTTATATATATATATATGTAAATATATAAATATATATATATATATATATATATATATATATATATATATATATATATATATATGTTTGTAAATAAGGGGCTTGTTATGAAATACGGAAAGAAATGCTGGCAGTCAACAACGCCAAAATAGGCATAGGGGAATAGTTAGACATTTTTTTATTATTATTACGTGAGAAAGAAAGAAAGAAAAACACACGCCCAGAGTGGGGAGCGAACCCACGCCTTGCGAGTAGATCTCGAATGCCTTACCAATTCGGCAATCTGGGCGACTATGTTCTCCTTCACTTTCTGGGATATTTTTATTTACTGCAACTCTGTCTGACGCTTGAGGGTGGTAGCCAGCGCCACTCAGACTACACGGGGAGAAAGGGACCTTCTTTTTAACCCCCGGGGCGTGACGCGAACGTCTACAGCCTTTCATAGGCGGACACCCTCATATGCTACCTTGGCATCAAGGCTGCCAGATCCGACACCCTCGCTAAGCTTTGGCACGATAAACGGGTTCGGAAATGAGGGGATCGTTAGGAAATACAGAAAGAAATGCCGGCAGTCTACAACGCCAACGAAGGCATAGGGGAATGGTTAGACTATTTTTTCCTGTTAGTGACGTTACATTATTTTTTATTACCATCACGTGAGAAAGAAAGAAAAACACGCACCCAGAGTGGGGACCGAACCCACGCTTTTCGATTAGATCTCGAATGCCTTACCAATTCGGCTATCTGGGCGACTGTATTCTCCTTCACTTTCTGGGATATTTGAATTTACTACAACTGTATATAGCGCTTGAGGGTGGTAGCCAGCGCCACTCAGACTACACGGGGAGAAAGGGACCTTCTTTTTAACCCCCCGGGGCGTGACGCGAACGTCTACAGCCTTTCATAGGCGGACACCCTCATATGCTACCTTGGCATCAAGGCTGCCATAACCAAGGCCCTCGTTAAGCTTTCGACGATAAACGGGTTTGGAAATGAGGGGCTCGTTAGGAAATACAGAAAGAAATGCCGCCTGTCTACAACGCCAAAGAAGGCAAAGGGGAATAGTTAGACTATTTTTTACCGTTAGTGACGTTACAATATTTTTATTATTATTAAGTGAGAAAGGAAGAAAGAAAAACACGCGCCCATAGTGGGGATCGAATCCACGCTTTTCGATTAGATCTCGAATTCCTTACCAATTCGGATATCTGGGCGACTGTGTTCTCCTTCACATTCTGTGGTATTTATATTTACTACAACTGTATCTGACGCTTGAGGGTGGTATCAAGCGCCACTCTAAATTACATAGGGAGAAGGGGACCTTCTTTTCAACCCCCGAGGCGTGATGCGAACGTCTACAGCCTGTCATCAGCGGGTAACTGGTTGGAAACCCTCTTATGCTACCTTGGCATCAAGGCTCCCAGAACCGACACTCTCGCTAAGCTTTCACACGATAAACGGGTTTGGAAATGAGGGGCTCGTTAGGAACTACAAAGAGAAACGCCGGCAGTCTATAACGCCAAAGAAGGCATAGGGGAATGGTTACACTATTGTTTACCGTTAGTGACGTTCAATTATTTTTTAATATTATTATGTGAGAAAGAAAGAAAGAAATACACGCGCCCAGAGTGGGGACCGAACCAACGCCTTTCGATCAGATCTCGAATGCCTTACCAATTCGGCTGTATGGGCGACTGTGTTCTGCTTCACTTTCGGAGGTATGTATAAATACTACAACTGTATCTTACGCTTGAGGGTGGTAGCCGGCGCCACTCAGACTACACGGGGATAAGGTAACCTTCTTTTCAACCCCCTGGGCATCACGGGAACGTCTACAGCCTGTCATCAGCGGGTAACTGGCGAGAAACCCTCTTATGCTCCCTTGGCATCAAGGCTGCCAAAACCGAGGCCCTCGCTTAGGCTTTGCACAATAAACGGGTTTGCAAATGAGGGGCCCGTTAGGAAATACAGAAAGAAATGCCGGCCGTCTAAAACGCCAAAGAAGGCATAGTGGAACGGTTAGAATATTTTTTACCGTTTGTGACGTTAAATTACTTTTTTTAGAGGAATTGGTAAGGCATTCGAGATCTAATCGAAAGGCGTGGGTTCGGTCCCCACTCTGGGCGCGTGTTTTTCTTTCTTTCTTTCTTACGTAATAATAATGAAAAAAATGTAACGTCACTAACGGTGAAAAATAGTCTAACCATTCCCTCATGCCTTCTTTGGCGTTGTAGACTGCCGGCATTTCTTTCTGTATTTCCTAACGAGCTGCTCATTTCCAAACCTGTTTATGGTTCAATGCTTAGCGAGGGCCTCGGTTCTGGCAGCCTTGATGCCAAGTTAGCATAAGAGGGTTTCCCTCCAGTTACCCGCTTATGACAGGCTGTAGACGTTAGCGTCAAGCCCAGGGGGTTGAAAAGAAGGCCCCCTTATCCCCGTGTAGTCTGAGTGGCACTGGCTACCACCCTGAAGCGTCAGATACAGTTGTAGTAAATATAAATACCCCAGAAAGTGAAAGAGAACACAGTTGCCCAGATAGCCGAATTGGTAAGGCATTCGAGATCTAATCAAAAGGCGTGCGCGCCTGATGCGTGGGGATTGTCCGTGGGGATTGCCCTGCTTCAGCTTGAATTTCGGACTGAGCTTTAGTCCCTTGACCCGGACCTCTCTTCGTTACAATTACCCCCGGGTGACAAGGAGTCATCCTGGCGACTTCATGGCGAGGGCGAGACGATGGGCTCGTGGTAGGGCTTCAAACGGTTGGCGTGAACAGTCTCGCGGCCACGGCGACGAAGGTCGTCAGATGGTGTGAGCGGCTCGACAACGTAGTTTACCGGTGATGCGCGCTCTATGATGCGATACAGGCCATGATATTTGGCGAGGATCTTCGAAGACAGGCCAGGCGTTGTGAGCGGTATCCATAGCCAAACAAGAGATCCAGGGGGAAAAGAGGGCGGAGATGACCCACCAAGGTCATGTTGGTACTTGTGGCGACTTTGTTCACGGGACGTGAAGGCACGAGCTCACTGGCGACATTCTTCAGCGTGTCGCGCTATCTCGGAGACGGGCTTGCTTTCCGAGGCATCGGGGCTGTATGGGAATATGGCATCCATGGTGCATGAGGACTCGCGTCCGTAAAGAAGGAAAAAGGGAGAAAACCCGGTGGTGGTCTGCGTTGCGGTATTATACGCGAATGTCACGAATGGAAGCACCACGTCCCAGTTAGAGTGGTCGGAAGCTATGTACATAGCAAGCATGTCACCAAGCGTGCGATTGAATCGTTCCGTCAAACCATTTGTTTGCGGGTGGTAGGCAGTACACGTCCGGTGAACGATCTTGCATTCACTGAGGAGAGCTTCTAGAACTTCGGATAGAAATACTCGTCCTCTGTCGCTGAGAAGCTCCTTGGGGGAACCATGACGTAGGATGAAGTGATGAAGAAGGAACAGGGCGACGTCACGTGCCGTAGCGCTGGGAAGCGCGGACGTTTCCGCGTAGCGCGTAAGATGGTCTACGGCGACGATAATCCACCTGTTCCCAGAAAGCGTGAATGGTAAAGGTCCGTGAAGGTCAATTCCAACCCGGTCAAAGGGGCGTGAAGGGCACGGTAGCGGTTGCAAGTCTCCTTCAGGCTTTGGATGGGGTTGCTTGCGTCAATGGCAGGCCTCACAGCCACGGGTGTACTTGCGCACAAAACTATACATTCCCTTTCAGTAATACCGCTGACGAAGCCTAGCGTAAGTTTTCAAGACTCGAGCGTGGGCGGATTGGGGGTCAGCGTGGAAAGCTGCACATATTTCGGCTCGTAGATGGCGTGGTATTACGAGCAGCCATTTCCTTCCGTCGGTCATATAGTTGCGATGGTATAGAAGACCCCCCCGCACAGCGAAATGAGCTGCTTGCCGTCGTAGTGCTCGAGGTTGGGAGGTGGCCGTCGGGACCGTAAGGTACTTTATAATAGAAGAGACCCAAGGGTCTTGTTGCTGG
Source organism: Haemaphysalis longicornis (assembly GCF_048455015.1). Classification (NCBI taxonomy): domain Eukaryota; kingdom Metazoa; phylum Arthropoda; class Arachnida; order Ixodida; family Ixodidae; genus Haemaphysalis; species Haemaphysalis longicornis. The sequence goes on along the minus strand of NW_027526407.1, from coordinate 9,848,936 downwards.
TGAAGGGTCAGGTCAGTAAGCGTGAGCGCAGACACGATGGACTCCGGTGAATCGGGCACGTCGTCGAATCTGGCAGAGGCGAGCGAGAGAGGGCATCGGCGTCAGAGTGTTTGCGCCCTGATCTGTAAACGACGCGAATGTCGTATTCTTGAATACGTAGGGCCCAACGTGCAAGCCGTCCCGTGGGGTCTTTGAGAGACGACAACCAACATAGGGCGTGGTGGTCGGTAACAACGTCGAATGCGCGGCCGTATCAGTAAGGCCGGAATTTTGCCAAGGCCCAAACAATGGCCAAACACTCTTTTTCCGTTACGGAATAATTGGACTCCGCTTTCGTGAGGGTCCGGCTGGCATATGCAACGACGTATTCCTGGTAGCCAGACTTCCGCTGTGCGAGAACAGCACCGAGGCCGACACCACTGGCGTCTGTGTGCACTTCGGTTGGGGCGCTGGGCTCGTAGTGGCGCAAAATGGGCGGTGATGTCAGCAACAGCCGTAAAGTAGAAAAAAGCCTTGTCACAGTCTGGCGACCACGAAGTTATTCCATTGTCGCTGCCGAGTGGTCTTGTTAGGGGCGCTATGATGGAAGCGAAATTTCGGACAAACCGGCGGAAATAAGAGCAGAGGCCAATGAAGCTGCGGAGGGCCTTGAGTGACGTCGGCTTGGGAAACTCCGCGACTGCTTGTAGCTTGTTCGGGTCAGGTAGAACACCCTCCTTGGACACCACATGGCCTAAGATTGTCAATTTTCGTGCTCCGAAACGACACTTTTTCAAGTTTAGCTGTAGTCCAGCGGCCGTCAGGCAGGTCAGAATTTGTTTGAGCCGGATGAGGTGTGTCTCGAAATCTGGAGAAAACACGACAACATCGTCTAAATAAAAGAGACACGTGTTCCACTTGAGACCTCTTAAGATGTTGTCTATCATCCGTTCAAACGTTGCGGGCGCGTTGCAAAGGCCAAATGGCATTACATTAAACTCTATAAGCCGTCGGGAGTAACAAAGGCTGTTTTCGGTCGGTGAGATTCGGCCATCGGAAACTGCCAATAGCCGGATCGCAAATCTAATGAAGAGAAAAATTCCGCACCGTGCAAGCAGTCAAGGGCATCGTCAATGCGGGGAAAAGGGTGGACATCTTTGCGGGTCACCTTGTTAAGCATCCGATAGTCAACGCAAAAACGTATGGAGCCGTCTTTTTTAGTGACGAGCACTACCGGCGATGACCACGGGCTTTGCGACGGTCGGATGACACCTCGCCGAAGCATGTCTTCCACTTGCTCACCAATGACGCGGCGTGCAGATGGTGATACTCGATATGGACGCTGGCGCAAAGGTGGCTGTGCGCCAGTGTCGATGTGATGGGCGACAGTTGACGTACGGCCCAGGGCAGTTTGGTTCGAGTCAAAGGAAGAATGGAAGGCGCTTAGCAGTGCGAGCAATTGTGTGCGCTGCGTTAAGGTCAAGCTGCTGTCTAATGAAGAGGCGAAAGCGTCGGCCGGTAGCGGATGGGCATGGGAGGACGGAGTGGTGAGAGCGTTGATGTCCAGGGCAGATGTACTCAATTCGGCACCGTCGAAGTAGAGAATGGAGGCTATGGGTTCAATATTGCCGAGGGATTCGCCGAACAGCCAACTCAAAGGGCAGGGGGTCGGATTCGTAATCCACATTGACGTGCCGCCAGACTGGAGCTCCAAAACAGCGAAAGGAAGGGGTAGGTTTTTCCGGAGGAGGAATACTTCGGAAGGAGTAAACAGAACCGTGCCATCGGAGGTAGAGTAGCAAGACAGAGGTACAAGAATAGAGCTGTACGGCGGAATATGAGCGTCTTCGGAGATGATGATTTTGTCGCTGGAAGCGGACAAACCGGAAACATCGCACAAAGTCTCATCATATTGAGCAGATAACTCGACCTCGGCACGGGCACAATCGACGATCGCGTGATGGCGAGACAGGAAATCCCAGCCCAGGATAATGTCGTGGGAACACGAGGCCAGGACGACGAGCTCAATGGGGTAAATGGCGTCCTGAATAACTACACGGGCTGTACACGTCGCATAATGTTCGATTTGTTCAGCGCTTGCGGTACGAAGCAAAAGTCCTGTGAGGGGTGTGGTAACGTTTTTCAATAGGCGACAAAGTTTTTCACTTATGACAGAAATAGCGGCTCCTGTATCTACGAGGGCGACTGGGCGTATACCGTCAATTGTTACGTCGATGACATTTCTTGGGGGCGATCGAGGTCTTGTGCATTTCGATGGGTGCGCAGTTCGTGCCTCGTGAACTGCGCACGTTAGTTTCTCTCTTGGACATCTCCGGAGCGGCGACGCATGGGCGACAGTGAGCGGCGGCGTGGTGACTGTGAACGGCGGCTGGCGTCAACGGCATGATTGGGCGGAAAATGATCAGGAGTTGGACCAGGATGTGCGCCAGGACGAAGCGGCGGCGGCTCATACATCGATATGGGATGGGGTGAGTAGGCAGCTGCACGAAGTGCGTCGGGACGAGATAGTGGCATACGGCGGCAATAACGTGCGACATGGCCCGGTATGCGGCAGGCGAAGCAGATAGGCCGGTTGTCAGGTGTTCGCCAAGGAGTGGTGACTGGCGGCATCATGTGAGATGGGGGCGGAGAAAACGTTGGCCCCAGACGACGAATTGCGGGGAACTGGCGTGGAGCTCGGGCCGCTAATTGAGCGTACTTTAGCGGTGCGGCGTCTTCAGCAGAAAGTTCAGACGTCGGAAGCGCTTCGGCGATTTGCTCCTTAATAACAGTTTGAAGAGCAGGAGCTAGAGATGATGACGTCTCCGGAACGTGGGGCACGCAAGATATTTGGCGCGCCACCTCTTCGCGCACAAAATCTTGTATTTTTGCCCAAAGGGACGGGCTTTCCGAAGGGAGAGCGAGGCCCGACACGGTATTCACTGGTCCCAAAGGTTGACGGGCCACGACCCGGCGCTGCGCAGTTCGTCATAGCTTTGGCACAGACTTATAACTTGACTCACCGTGGTCGGATCTTTTGCAATGAGCATCTGAAAAGCACCATCGTCGATGCCTTTCAAGATGTGCCGGATCTTCTCGGCGTCAGTCATTGCGGGGTCGACCCGCCTACACAAGACCACGACGTCTTCGATGTAGCTGGTGAAATTTTCTCCCAGCTGCTGGGCTCGTCAGCGAAGGTGCTGTTCGGCGAGAATTTTCCGCACGGCAGGGCGATCAAAAGCTTCCATAAAGCGCGTTTGGAAGTCCGTCCAGGTATGAATGTCGGTCTTGTTATTGTTGTACCACAGCTCTGCGACCTTCTCGAGGGAAAAACTCACGTTGTTGAGTTTCATCGGGTCGTCCCATCTGTTGTAGTTGCTGATGCGCTCGTATGACGAAAGCCAATCGTCAGCGTCATAGTCGCCAGTGCCGGTGAACTTGGCAGGATCCCGCTCCCGGAGCGCGCCAGAACAGATCACAGGCGAGGGTGTCGGCTGCGGTTGAGTGGCGTTGTCGTTACCGGGCATGGTTGGGGTTGGAAGCCGCCCATTTCGAAGTTCCAGGGTGATGGGAGGTGAGCTCGAACCCGCACACTCCACCAAAATGTACTGGGGTTTATTTACACAGCCAAGGAACCGAGGGGATCAAGCGACGGAGGCTGAAGGAGCTCGAGCAGCCGAAGAAGCAGGGGCAGCCAGAACTGAACTCGATCACGCTGCGCATGCTGCGCGCTTGATGCGTGGCGATTGTCCGTGGGGATTGCCCTGCTTCTGCTTGAATTTCGGCATGAGCTTTAGTCTCTTGACCCGGACCTCTCTTCTTCGTTACAATATATATATATAGATATATATTTATTTATAGGAAATGAGGGGCTTGTTGAAAATAAGACAGAAAAGGAGTTGGCAGTCAAGAATACCTTGGAAAGCAGAGGGGAGGATGTGGTAGGCCATTCAAACAGCTAAAAAATTTGGAAAGAAAGAAAGTGGAGAAAAGATTCCCACCAGTTCGGATCCGAACCCACGACCTCCAGAGTACTGGTGTGGTGCGATGACTACTACGATACTGGCGGGGTGATTTCCTCCTCTACTTTCTTGGGTATTTATGCAAAAGTATTATTGTTTCCTGTGCTTGGGGGTGGTAGCCAGTGCCAACCGCACTACTCGGGGTGAAGGGGACCTTCTTTTTAACCACCTGGCCGTGACACGATTGTCTACGACATGGCGAGACTAGACAACCATCTTTGAACAATCTTAAGCTCCCTCTTCCCCCAAGACTGCCAGAGCAGAGGCCCTCGGTATGCATGTAGCGAATAAGAATAGGAAATGAGCGTCTCATGGAAGTAAGACAGAAAGAAGGGTTCGCAGTCAAGAAAACCTCGGAAAAAAAGAAAGGATGTGCTACGTCATTGAAACAAATAAACTATTTGGAAAGAAAGAAAACAGAGAAAAAAATGCCCGCCATTTGGGATGCGAACCCATGACCTCCTAAACACCGGCTTTGTGCAATGACCACTACGCTACCTGCGAGGCTATTTTCCATCCCCTTTCTGGGGTATTTACGTTAAGGTAGTTTTGTTTCCTGCACTTGGGGGTGGTAGCCAACGCCACGCGGACTATTCGGGGTGGAGGGGACTTTCTTTGAACCCGTGGACCTAGCCTGGAGCGTCTACAACACGTCCAGAGTGGACGATTAGTGTTGAAACCTCTTAAGCTCCCTCTTGCACCAAGAATGTCAGAACAAAGGTCCATCCCTAGCATGTAGCGAATAAGAATAGGAAACGAGGGGCTCGTGCAAATGAGACAGAAATTAGGCTTGGCAGTCAAGAAAACCTCGCAAAGCAAAGGGGAGGATGCGGTAGGTCATTGAAACAGCTACATGATTTGGAAGGAAAGAAAGAAAGTGGAGAAAACATACCCGCCGGGTGGGAGCTGAACCCACGACCTGTATAATACTTTTATTTTGCGATGACCACTAGGCTACAGGCGGGACCTTTTTTCCCTGCGCTTTCTGGGGTATTTACGTTATGGTATTTTTGTTTCCTACACTTCGGGGAGGTAGCTATTGCCACTTGGACTACTTGGGGTGCAGAGGACTTCTTTTACAACCCCGGGAAATGACTCGAATGCGTATGACATGTCGAGAGTGGACGACCAGCGTTGAACCCTCTTAACCTCTCTTGTGCACCAAGACTGCCAGAGCAGAGGCCCAAGCTAAGCATGAAGTGAATCAGGATTGGAAATGAGGGGCTCGTTGAAATAAAACAAAAATAACGGTTGGGAGTCATGAAAACCTCGGTAAGCAAAGGGGAGGATCTGGTAGGTCACTGAAACAGATAACGAATTTGGAAAGAAAGTGGAGAAAAGGTGGCGGCTGAGTCGGATGCGAACCCGCGACCTCCAGAATACCAGTCTTGTGCAATGACCACTACGCTGCCAGAGCGACTATTTTACCATCCGCATTCTGGGAAATTTATTTTAAGGTATTTTTGTTCCGTGCGCTTGGGCGTAGCAGCCAACCCCACTCGGACTACTCGGAATGAAGGGGACCTTCTTTTTACCCTCCGAGCAGTGACTCGAGTGTCTACGACATGTCGAGTGTGGACGACCCGCGTCGAACCCTCTTAAGCTCCCTAGTGGACCAAACTGCCAGAACAGTGACCCTCGCTATGCATGTAGAGAATCAGAAGAGGAAATATGGGGCTCATTGAAATAAGGCAGAAGCAAGGGTCGGCAGTCAATAAAACCTCAGAAAGCAAACCCGAGGATTTGATAGGTCACTGAAATCGATAAACAATTCGGAAAGAAAGAAAGGTGGGAAAAATATGCGCCGGGTGAGATGCGAACCCGCGACTTCCCGATTACAGGCCTTGGGCAGTGACCACTACGCTAGCAGCGGGGCTATTTTCCCCTCCACTTTCTGGGGTATTTACGTTAAGGTATTCTTGTTTCCTTCAAATGGGGGTGGTAGCCAGCGCCAGTCGGGCTACTCAGGGTAAAGAGCACTTCTTTTTAACCCCCGGGCCGTGACTCGAGTGTCTACGACAAAAATTTACGACCAGCGTTGAACCCTCTTAAGCTTCCTCTTGCACTAATACTGCAAGAGCACAGGCCCTCGTTATGCATGTAACGAATCAGAATAGGGAATGAGGGGCTCCTTAAAATAGGACAGAAATAAGGGTTCCCAGTCAAGAAAACGTCGGTAAGTAAAGGGGAGGATGTGGTAGATCACTGAAACAGAAAAAAAATTGCAAAGAAAGTGCAGAAAAATTTTCCGCTGGGTGGGTTCTAAACCCACGACCTCCAGAATACCGGTCTTGCGTGATGACCAGTACGCTAGCAGCGGAGCTATTTTCCCCTCAACTTTCTGGGGTATTTATGTGAAGGTAGGTTTGTTTCCTGTACTTGGGCGTGGTAGCTTGCTCTACTCGGACTACTCCGGGTGAAGGGGCCCCGATTTTTAACACCCGGGCGGTGACTGGACTGTCCACAACATGACGAGCGCGCACGACCAGCGTTGAACCCTCTAAACCTCCCTCTTGCAACAAAACTGCCAGAGCAGAGGCCCTTCCTATACATGTACCAAATAAGAATAGGAAATGAGGGGCTCGTTGATACACGGCAGAAATAAGGGTTGACACTGAAGAAAACGTCGGAAAGCAAAAGGGAGGATGTAGTAGGGCATTGAAACAAATAAGGAAGGTGGAAAAAAACAAAGAGCAGAAAAATTTCCTCTGGGTGGGTTGCGAACCCACGACCTCTAGAATGCCTGTCTTGAGCGATGACCACCACGCTGCTAGCGGGGCTGTTTTCCCCTCCACTTTCTGGGGTATTTATGTTAAGGTATTTGTGTTTTCTGCGCTTGGGAGTTGTAAAAGCGGCGTTCGAACTACTCGGTGTGAAGGGGACCTTTTTTTTAACTGCCCCCCCCCCGCCATGGCTCGAGTGTTTACGACAAGTTCAGAGTGGTCGACCATCGCCGAACCCTCATAAGTTCCCTATGGCACCAAGAATGTCAGAACAGAAGTCCTTGATACGCATTTAGCAAATAAGAATAGGAAATGAGGGGCTCGTTTTAATAGGACAAAAAAAGGTGTTGGCATGCAAGAAAATCTCGGAAAACAAAGGGGAGGATATGCCAGGTGATTGAAAGAGATAAAGCATTTGGAAAGAAAAGGGCCCATTTCCCCGCGAGGGGCACTTCAGTAAATGCGTCGCTAAGGGGGTGTGTGTATTGCGTTAACGTTTGGTGTTTGGCGAGTTGGTGGCAGTAAATGCGTTGTATCAGGAGCTTCTTGACGTAGTTTTAATGACTCAATGATATAAGGCGCGTTCGTAGCATTTCATTCTCTGTCCGTTTTGTGGCGCAGTGGGAAGAGCACCATGTACCTCGCGTTCCGCCCACAGGTAGTGAATGCGTTGTATCAGCAGCTTGTTGACGTAGTTTAAATGAGTCAAGGATATAAGGCGCGTTCGTAGCCTTTCATACTGTGTCCGTTTTGTGGCGCAGTGGGTAGAGCACCATGTACCTTACGTTCCACCCACAGGGTCGTGGGATCGAAACCAGGCGCCGGTAAGTATTATTTTTATATATGTAGGGGGAGGCGTGCGGACCTGTTGTTGAGAGCGAGGAGGGTAGCGTGATGCGGGAGAGGAGGAGTGGGGGAGAGGGTGCACCTGGAACGGCTGTTGCGGACGCCGAGGCACGCCGACAACGCCGGGTGACAGCTTGAGTTAAAGAAATGCTCTGCATTTAAAAAGTGGAGAGAAAATGCCCGCCGTATTTGATGCGAACCCACGACCTCCAGAATACCGGTCTTTTTGATGACCACTGTGCTACCAGCGGGGGGACTTTCCCCTCCACTTTCTAGGGTATTTATGTTGAGGTATTTTTCTTTCCTGTGCTTGGGGGTGGTATCCACCGTCACTCGGACTACTCGGGCTGAAGGGAAACTTTTTAAACCACAGGTCTTGACTCGAGCAGTCCGCGGCATCTTAGCCTTCAACCCAGCGTCCCGCCTAATTGTGGTCGTAGCGCCAAATCCTCCCCTGGCGAGCCTGGGCGGGCAAAAGTGAGTTGTAATTGCCATAGCAACGTCACCGCCATCTTGAGCTTGGAGGCGTACTAATTGTCATGGCAACACAGCGAGGAGGCGCGAAATGGGGTGGAGGGGGGGGCTGATGCTTTCCTCCCCCCGCTTCTTCCCGCCGCTCCGCTGCCGGCCTCGCTAGCCCCGCGCCGCCCGCTAGGCCTCGCCGAGACCGGCGCGCCTCCATGCAGGCGTAGGTACGCAGCTGGGACAGTAAGACGGCAGCAGAAATCGCACTTCAACACTTTATTCATGTTACGAAAATAGGACCGAGCACAAACGCAACGTGCCGTGATAAGCACTCATGTTCGACACGGCATAGCAAAGGTTGACATCGAACACGGTACACTTAGTTCTACAGCTCACGACACCGGCGCTATCGTTCAGATTAAATTCACGCTTTACGAACGAGTGTCTCACCTTTTGCTAACACGAAGCAAAATCACTTCTTGCTGCGCTTCATCCCTGTGCGCGGGGCATATAACCGCTCTTGTGTGGTCTTCAGAACGCTGTCACGATATTTCCGCTATGCTACGACTTGCACGCGAGCCATGCGGCTTCTCTCGCGCACCGGCGCCGCTGTTCCTCCGGCAGCTGCGGCGACCGTTACCCCGCTGTCGCGCATGCGCGCCTAAAGTCACGCCGGGAAGAGGTAGAGTGGGAAAAACAGTGAGAGAAGGAGGAGTGTTTTGCTTGCCCCGCGCCGCTGCGACTTGGAGCGCGTAAATCAAAGAGGAACTAGAAAAAAGTCACTTCGGACTGACTCGAGTGTCTACGTCACGTCCAGAGCGGTCGACCAGCGTTGAAGCCTCCTAAGCTCCCTATGGCACCCATACCTCCACAAAAGAGGAACCTCGCTATGCATGTAGGAAATTCCGAATAGGAAATGAGAGGCTTGTTGGAAGAAGGTAAAAATAAGGGCTGGCAGTCAAGAAAACCTCGGAAAGCAAAGGAGAGGATGTGGCAGGTCATTGAAACATAAAGAATTTGGAAAAAAAGAAAGTGTTAAGGACTAGCGTTCATCTCGGGCACCCAGGTTTACACTGTGCCAGAGATGAACCCTGATGCCTTGAAAAACACAAGTCTCCTTGCCAGAACGTTGGCAGTGGTCTGAGGCCAGTCCCTCATCCAAAGTTATATTTCTATCTTTATTCCCTATATATATATATATATATATATATATAAATAAATAAATATATATATATATATATATATATATTTATATTTATATATATATATTGTAGCAAGGATAACGAGCAGCTATTAACGCCATCAGCTTATCCGGGTATGCGCCACATCAAGAAAGAGTGCCATGCGATTGTGGCCAGTCTATGCACGACGGTATGCGCGCACGCTGGTAGCGGGGGAAGAAGAAGTACGGCTGAAGGTGCTTGGCGCGTGTGTTCGGCCATCGTCGGTACGCTTGTACCTGCGCTCGCCTTGCTTCTGCTCCTGCCAATAAACAACGTTCGGTCTACTACCGGAGGGTCAACTATATCCCTTACAAGTGGTGGAGGTCAGGTGTTTCGGTCCCATCCTCGAGCTACGCAACCGAACGCTGTCCACGATGAACCACGAATCCGTCCAGCAGCCTTCGTCGGCGGCACCAACCGTCATCTGCTCGGGCGCACTGCGCGAGCGGGATCCACCCAAGTTCAACGACACCGAGGGAAATGATTCTGAGGGCTGGCTTTCCATGTTAGAACGTGTGAGTAACCACAACCGATGGGATGACAAGAACAAATTGATCAATGTCCCTTTCTCTCTCACCGGCCTCGCGGAGACGTGGTGGAATAATAACGAATCCCGCAACAAGACGTGGTCCTCCTTCCGCTGTAACTTCATGGAAGTCTTCGGGCGCCCTTCGTTGAGGAAGCTTCAAGCCGAGCAGCGCTTACGTGTGCGAGGACAGCAGGCTGGGGAGACGTTCACTAGCTATATAGAGGATGTCATCGACCTGTGCAAACGCGTCGAATCCCTCCATGGCAGAAACAGAGAAGGTCCGACACATCTTAAAGGGAGTCGATGACGACGCCTTCCAGATGTTACTATCCATGGACCCCCGAACTGTCGTTGACGTCGTCCGCTTTGCCAGAGTTTCGACGAGCTGCGCAAGCAGCGAGCCCTCGCACGGCAGGCTTGTGCTCGGCAGCAGCCCGTATCAAGTGTGGAGGCAGTATATGAAGGGGACCCTGCGCTGTTTGCGCGAATCAAAGATTTCATTCGGGAAGAGGTGGCCCGCCAAGTCTCCCTCCTGCCCTACATCTCAGACCCGCCTTCCACCCTGGCGCCTTCACTTCAGAATGTCATCAAGGAAGAGATCGCTGAGGCACTACCATCGGCTCAGCATAACCTGCCCGTAGCTGCGCCCCTGACTTACGCCTCGGTAGCAGGACGGCTATCGCACCAGCCTGCTTCGTTCTCCCGCCGACCTGTTGTATGCCCACCTGCCGCTTCCTTTCCTGCCGCTTCCTTTCCATCAGCGCCCCGTGCTCCATCTTCATTACCAGCACGACCGCCGATAAGCCCGGTGAGCAGTCCCCAGCTAACGGGTGCGTGGCGCACGCAGGACAATCGTCGGATTTGTTTTGCATGTGGCCCGCCAGGGCATGTCGCTCGCTACTGTCGCCGCCGCATATTGCCGCCCGTCGCCAGCTATCCCCAGGTGCCTTTTTACGCCACCCCTTACTTTTCGCCGTATGCCGCTCAACCAGCGCCGTACAATTTGCCCCCTGAGCCGACTGACCGTCCAACTTTCGCTGGCCACCGTTCAGCTTCTCCACGTCGCCGTTCGGTGTCTCCCATGCGTGGCCGCCCTACTAATGCCGAAGAGGAAAACTAAAAGCCGCAGTTCCGGAGGCAAGAACTGCGTCGCCATCGAATCCTAGAAGTCCTTATTTCTCGCCTAAAAATGTTATCGACGTAATTGTGTAAGGTGTCCCTACCATTGCTCTCATCGACACTGGAGCCGCTGTTTCGGTCATCCACGCCGACCACTGCGCTCTATTCGAAATGTCATGACGCCCCTTTCAGGACTCTCGTTACGCACCGCCAGTTCACAGCCCATTAAGCCGCTAGCCGCTTGCACAGTTCGTGTCGTCACCCAGAACAATTCCTACACCATTGAATTCATCGTGCTGCCAGCTTGCTCTCACGACATCATCCTCGGGTGGGACTTTCTTGCCAACAATAATGCTATCAATAATTGTTCCCGTGCTGAAGTCGAGCTTTCTTCTGTTCTTTTCGACGGTTCCTGTAATGCCGCTACAAAATTACTCGTTGCTGAAGACACCGACGTCCCGCCCAGCTCCTCCGTCATCGTGCCCCTGTGCTGTACCTCTGTCCCCGACGCCATTGTTTTGTTTACGCCTTCTGTCATTTTCTTTCGCCGCAAATGCCTTCCACTACCTTCCGCCGTTTTGGCTGTGCGTGATGCCACCACCACTATGTTGGTGACCAATCCGTCAGCGACCCCGTGCGCTCTTCTACAGGGAGAAACACTTGGCTTCGCAGAGCTTGTAGATGCTCGTCTAGTTGTTGACGTACCAGGTGATCTTTCTCATGTTGAGATCAGTGAACTGAGTGCTTCTCCATGTTCGCCCGGGCTATTGCCATCCGATGCATTTGCCCACTGCATCGACGCCAATCTGGATGCAACCCAGCGAGAACGTATTACTTCATTGCTTTCGAAGTTTCGTTCTTCCTTTGATTGCACGCAAACCTCGCTGGCCGCGCGTCTACTGTTACGCACTCAGTCGACACAGGATCACATGCTCCACATCGACAGCGCCCATATCGTGTGTCTCCGACAGAGCGGCAAACCTTTGAAGACCACGTCACAGATATGCTTCAACGAGGTGTTATTCGCCCCTCGAAGAGTCCGTGGGCTTCACCAGTGGTTCTGGTTAAGAAGAAAGACGGCTCTATTCGGTTTTGCGTTGATTATCGCCGCTTGAATACCATCACAAGAAAAGACGTGTACCCTCTTCCGCGTATCGACGATTCGCTGGACTGTCTGCAGGGAGCGGAATTTTTCTCGTCACTCGACTTACGCTCCGGGTACTGGCAAGTTCCCATGGCCGAGGCTGATCGCGCAAAGACGGCATTTGTAACCCCAGATGCCCTTACGAATTTAACGTTATGCCGTTTGGGCTTTGCAACGCCCCCGCCACGTTCGAAAGAATGATGGACAGTCTCCTCCGTGGCCTCAAGTGGAAGACGTGCCTATGTTACCTGGACGACGTAGTCGTTTTCTCCCCCGATTTCGAGACACACCTGATTCGCCTAGAACAAGTCCTGACTTGCCTTGCGAACGCTGGGCTGCCTCTAAACCTCAAAAAATGCCGCTTCGCCGCACGCAAGCTTACCATCCTGGGTCATGTCGTTTCCAAAGACGGCATCAGCCCCGACGCAACAAAGCTTCGAGCCGTTGCAGAGTTCCCGAAGCCGACCACACTGAAGGCGCTTCGGAGCTTCATTGGCCTCTGTTCGTATTTTCGACGGTTTGTTCGCAACTTCGCGACCATCATTTCGCCTCTTACCAAGCTCCTCGGTAACGACAGCGGCATTTCTGCTTGGTCACCATCCTGCGACGAGGCGTTTGCGACACTGCGTCGTTTGTTGACATCCCCGCCTATATTACGGCATTTCGACCCTTCGGCCCCCACGGAAGTGCACTGATGCGAGTGGGATTGGCCTCGGTGATGTGCTCGCTCAGCGGAAATCCGGCTGTGAGGAGTATGCTGTTGCGTACGCAAGTCGGGCACTGACGAAAGCAGAAACAAATTACTCCGTCACAGAGAAGGAATGTTTGGCCATAATATGGGCGCTTGGGAAGTTCCGCTTGTACTTGTATGGGCGCCCATTTGACGTGGTGACCGATCACCACGCGCTTTGTTGGCTCGCCTCCCTGAAGGATCCTTCAGGTCATCTTGGGCGGTGGGCTCTTCGCCTGCAAGAATATGATATCCGCGTGGTTTACTGTTCCGGCCGTAAGCATTCGGATGCTGACGCACTCTCCCCCTCTCCAATCCCGGCTGACGTGTCTCACCTTGCCACAGCGGACTGTAACTTGTCGTCGCTCAGTGTCACCAACATGACTGCCGAGCAGCGTAAGGACCCATGGATAGCTTCCATCATCGGCGTCCTGTCTGGTCCTTCGGCTACCGGCGCACCCAGAGCACTGCGGTGACAAGCCTCTCACTACCAACTGCGTGAAGAGCTCCTTTATCGTCGGAATTACAACTCGGACGGTCGGAAGTGGCTTTTGGTTATCCCACGCCATCTGCGTGCCGACATCTGCTCTGCCTTTCATGCCGACCCGAGTTGCGCGCACGCTGGCGTCCTCAAAACGTACGAGCGACTACGCCTACGTTACTATTGGAGGGGCATGTATACCTACGTGCGGAAGTACGTGCGCTCATGTCCGGAGTGTCAGCATCGCAAATCACCGCCTATTCGCTCTACAGCCCCGTTGCAGCCACTACCGTGCCCCTCGAAACCCTTTGATCGCGTTGGAATCGATCTGTACGGGCCCCTGCCTTTAACGGCTGCCGGTAACCGGTGGATAATTGTAGCGGTCGACCACCTCACAAGGTACGCCGAAACAGCTGCCTTGCCGGCATCCACGGCTCGTGACGTCGCCAGTTTTCTTTTGCGTCACTTTTTACTTCGTCACGGAGCGCCTCGGGAACTTCTGAGTGATCGTGGCCGCGTTTTCCTATCGGACGTTGTGAAAGCCCTACTCGCCGAATGTCACGTGGTTCACCGCACGAGCTCCTCGTACCACCCGCAAACCAATGGGCTCACAGAGCGCTTCAACCGCACCCTGGGAGATATGCTATCAATGTACGTGTCGTCGGATCACTCCAATTGGGACCTCGTACTTCCGTTCATAACGTATGCATACAACACGGCTACGCAGACAACGACAGGATTCTCTCCGTTTTTTCTACTTTATGGACGCGAGCCGACCTGTACACTGGATACCATTCTGCCTTACAACCCTGACGCCACAGAATCTAAACCGGTTTCGCAACTAGCGCAGCAAGCCGAAGAGTGTCGCCAACTCGCCCGTTCCTTTACAACTGCAGACCAACAGCGCCAGAAGCATCGCCGTGACGATTTCACCACCCCTCCGACATTTGAACCCGGCTCACATGTCTGGCTTTGGGTGCCCTGCCCGACACCGGGTCTCTCCTCTAAACTTTTGCCAAATATCATGGCCCTTACAAAGTCATCGCCCGCACTTCGCCCGTGAACTACATTGTGGAACCAGTCACCCCCTCCTCTGATCTTCGCCGCCGGGGGCGTGAAACAGTCCACGTTCAACGACTGAAGCCCTACTACGACCCCCTGGTGTCGTCCTCACCCTAAGTCGCCAGGATGGCTCCTTTTCACCGGGGGCGATTGTAGCAAGGATAACGAGCAGCTCTTAACGCCATCAGCTTATCCGGGTATGCGCCACATCAAGAAAGAGTGCCATGCGATCGTGGCCAATCCATGCACGACGGTATGCGCGCACGCTGGTAGCGGTGGAAGCAGAAGTACGGCTGAAGGTGCTTGGCGCCTGTGTTCGGCATCGTCGGTACACTTGTACCTGCGCTCGCCTTGCTTCTGCTCCTGCCAATAAACAACGTTCGGTCTACTACTGGAGGGTCAACTATATCCCTTACAATATAAATACATACGCCCACTGCACGGCAAAAGCCTCTCCCATTATTTTCCAAATACGCCGGTCTTGTGCCAACTGTGAATAATTTATTCCTGCAAACGTCTTGATCTCATCCGCCCATCTAACATTCTGCCGCCCCCTGCTCCGGTGGCCTTCTCTTGGGATCCGGTCTGTTCCCCTTAATGACCAACGGTTATCTTGCCTGCGCATTCCATGCCCTGCCCACGTCTATTCCTTCTTCCTAATTTCCACTAGTATGTCCTTAACACGCGTTTTTTCCCTGACCCACTCCGCTCTCTTCTTGTCCCTTAAAGGGACACTGAAGTGATATGTAAACATTGCGGGGTAACTTGCACAAATTGTAGTGTGTAGTCCCCAGGCCATGTTTCGACCACCCTGGGCGCGTTTACGCGATTTTATTTAGTAGAAAAATAATACGAAAATGCTGTCCTCCTCTCTTTACGCTCGCCCAATTTCTGCGGCGTTTTCGTGTGACGTCGAGAGGAGCCGACCTCGCAATTGGCTGCGCTACTGCACGGCTCCCCGGCTTCAGACAGAGTCAGTCGGCCCAGCGTTTCGTCCGCCGGCCGCCGACGGGTCGTCGCAATTCGTTCGCTCAGTTGAAACGAAGCCAGGACACGTTTGTGAATGGAAGAATCTGCCTTTCTTTACTTGGTTAGTTTGTACACTGTTTCCAGCTCCAAGTCAAGGTCGCTTCACACAAGCGCTGCACAAGCGCACATGCGACGCTTCGCCGACTGGTACGCCAGTAGGAAAATATAAGGCCTCTTGAAGGCGAGAGAACAGTAAGCGAAGTCAATATAGGTACTAAGGAAATAAAATCAACTGTATTTTTAGCGTAAAGCGTAAAACTAGGGTGCGGGAAGCACTTTTTTGCGCTGAACGAACAAGCACAGCGGTCAGCAGCACGACTACGCATCTGCGAACGCTTTTCCGTCTACGAAGTGCAATTGCTAGACGTGAGCTATTGTGGAAACTCGGGCGACGCTCACTGCACGAGCGCAGTACAACAAATAGTCACCTAAGCTGCTTGAAATGCCAAAACTAAATAAAAGTGTAAACTGGCTGTACAATATATACCCTATATTACCAAGGCCAGCACAGCCCGGCCCGTGGCCGAGTGGCTTGGGGTTATAGGTATGTCACCGCAAGTATTTTGCAAGTCACGAGTTCGAATCCCCGCGGGTACGTGCTTTTTTTCTCTAAGTAAACTTTTTTATTTTCCGCCGATGTTTTCTACTTTGAGTTCACCTTTTTTGGGCCGCAACGTTCATGGCTCCACGAACTAGTTCAAAGAACGCGCGCAGGCTGGCACTGGCGCGCTAGCGAGTTCTCGTTGGCGTGCTGTTGCCATAAGCACCGCCTGCTTGCAGGCAGTGGGCACAGGCCAGAATGAACAGACCCTTGGCCTGGTGCAAACACGCTTTTTACGATACAGGCATGTGGGAGGCAAGCTCGAAATATGGGGGAAAAGCGCATGACATTTGGGCGTCTGCGGGTACGCGGAAAGCGTTCATGTACTGCGTAGGACTCGGCTAGTGAATGCTACGATTCCAAGCCGTCCTGGGAGGCTTATCTTTATGCATTTTTACAGCTGACAACATGGCCCAAGCGCGGTACGATGATTGCTGAGGTATTGAGAAGGCCCATCCAACAACGCCACCGGTTGTGTTTTACAGAACCGAAACCTAAACTTGTTTGGTTGCTCAACTTGGGCATCGTCCAATCACGGTGCCCGCTCCTTCTAACGTCACAGCTTTAGTTGGTGTGGCCGCCGCAAACCGCGCATGGTTGTTTTTCTTCATTCGCGCTTTGTAAAATAATTACCGATTTGTCAAACGGATAAAGGATGAAAAGTGTGCTAATTTGAGCCAGTCTACGCAGTGCAAGAAAAAACGGGAGCTTGACAAATTCACTTCAGTGTCCCTTTAATGTTACGCCTATTATTTTCCACTCCATTTCCCTCTGAGTCATTTTCAAGTTAAGTTGAACCCTCTTTGTGAGCTTCCAAGTATCTGCCTCGTAGGTGACTACCGGTAAGTTGCAGCTGTCATACACTTTTTTCTTCAGGGACAATGGTAGGCTGCTATTATTATCTGAGAATGTCTGCCATATGCACTCAACCTCATTATCATCCTTCGAATTAACTCTGCCTTATGGTTAGGATCCGGGGTCACAACTTGACCTAGTAGATGTATTCTTTTACCACTTCCATTACCTCGCCCCCTATCCCAAACTGTTGTGTTGTCTGGAGAATATTGATCATTACTTTAGTTTTCTGCATATTATTCTCAGTTCTAGTCCGATCTTCAAGTGCGAGAATCATGCTTTCCAATTTGTCCCCGGAGTTACTTAGAAGGCGACGTCATCAGCAAATCTGCGGTTACTGAGGTATTCTCCATTAAACCTTACTCCCACCTGTTCCCAATCCAACGTTCTGAATACTTCTTGTAAGCATGATGTGAATAACATTGGAGAGATTGTGTCTCCTTGTCTGACACCCTTCCTTATACGCATTTTACTGCTCTCCCTATGGATGATGATGGTAGCTGTAGACCCATTGTAGATATCCTCTAGTGTTCTTAGAAAATGCTCATCTACCCCCTCGTTCCGTAATGCCTGAATGACTGCTAGGGTTTCGACCGAGTCAAATGCTTTCTCATAATCTATGAAGGCTATTTATCGGGGTTCAGAATACTCAGCGCACTTCTCTATCACCTGATGGATCGTATGAATATGGTCTATTGTTGAATAACCTTTACGGAACCCTGCTTGTTCTCTAGGTTGACTGAAATCTAAGGTTGCAGAAATTCTGTTAGCGATTACCTTGGTAAATACCTTGTAGACGACTGACAGTAGCTGATCGGCCTGTAATTTTTTCAGCTCCTTCATTTCACTTTTCATATGGATTAGGATAATGTTCGCGTTCTTCCAAGACTCCGGTACGCCTGCTAAATTTAGGCATTGCGTATACAGGTTTTCCAATTTTTCAAGTACAATTTTTTCTTCATCCTGCTGTTATCTGATCCTTATCAGATGCTTTGTCTTCTTAATTTCTTTCAAAGCATTCCTTACTTCATCGGTCGTTACTGGTGGGATGTTTATCTCCTCTAAACTACTTTATCGTTCGGCATTATCCTGGATGTCCTGGCTACTGTACAGATCCTTATAGAACTCATCGGCCACTGTGACTATGTTAGCCCTATTTGTGATGACATTGCCTTGCTTACCTTTGAGTGCATACATCTGATTTTTCCCATGCCAAGACGCCTGTTTACTGCTTTCCGGCTACCTCAGTTATTTAGAGCGTATTCGATCCTCTCACTAATATACTTCCTTATGGCCGCTGTCTTACAATTATTGATTAGCTTCGAAAGCTCGGCAAGTTCTATTCGCTCAGCTGGGGTGGAGATTGTCATTGTTGGCCGTTTCCTAATTAGATCTTTTGTCTCCTGGGAAAGTTTACCAGTATCCTTTCTAACCATCGCGCCCCCGACTTCTACTGCACATTCCGTGATAATGCGTGAAATGTTGTCGCTGGCCTAATGTGTTGTAAGCTCGGCTTCCTTGGTCAGAGCAGAATATCGGTTCTGCAGTGCGATCCTGAATTCTTCTACTTTACGCCTTACTGTTACCTCATTATTCGGCTTCTTTCGTACTTGCTTGTTGCGGTCCCTCCTCAAACGTAGCTTTATTCGTTATCTTACCATACAATGGTCACAACACCTTACCCTTCAGAGCACTTCCACATCCTTCACGACGTAAGGGTTATCGCAAAATAGGAAGTCTATTTCATTTTCATGGTCCCCATTTGGGCTCCTCCACGTCCACTTCCGGCTTTCCCTTTTACATAAGAAGCTATTCATTATCCGTAGAATATTCCGTTCTGCAAACTCAACTAGTAGGTCCCCCCTGCTATTTCTACACCCCAGACCATAGTTCCCAACTGCCTTGTTTCCAGCCTGATTCTTGCCTACTTTAGCATTGAAATCTCCCATAACTACGGTATAGTGTGCTTTTAATTTAGCCATTGCCAATTCCACATCTTCATTGAAGCGTTCATCTACCTGGTTGTCATGGCTGGATGTGGGGGCATAGCCCTGTACCGCCTTGAGCTTGTACCTCTCATTTAGCCTAAATAAAAGACCTGCTGCCCTTTCGTTAATGCTTCTATGTTGCCAGCTATGCTTTTATTAACTAGAAATCACACGCCCAGTTCTCTTCTGTCCTCTAGAACACGGTAAAAGAGGGTGACCATTTTTCACCACCATAAAGGCTTCACCTGTTCTCCTAACCTTACTAAACCCTATGACATCCTATTTGATGCCCTTTAATTTCTTGAACAACACCTCTAGGCTCGCTTCCCTAGATAAGTTTCTCGTGTTAAACGTTGCCAGGTTCTGATTCCAATGGCACCCTCTCCTGGTCCAGATATTCTTAGCACCCAGTGCTGCGTCACAGGTCTGAACACTGCCGTAGTCAGTAGCTTCGACGTCACTGGAGACTGAGGGCCGTGGGATAAATGGCGTATGCATGGGAGGTTGTGGCCGGTACTACACCGGGGTGGGCAATCCTTCTCTGGTGAGGGAGTGCGTTACCAGCAATGGTCACCGGTGTCAGGCCGCACCCCAATCTCCAAGTGAATTCCATATTTGCGCGGTTTTTTTTTCCGGCACTGGGATTCGAACAGCGGTCGTTTTACACGCGATGCGGATACTATACCTCTACTCTCTATTTCTACGCCAAAGCTGCACCGCACGGCGGTGCAGCGGAACATCAAAAGTTGCCCATGGGTACATATCGTAACAAAACATCCAGCTTATTTTCTTCCCGCAGCGGAGACTGAGCTGGCTCACGGAAGTCCGTGCGAAGCGAATACGCTCGTGCTTTCTGAGTAGGCTTTTAAATGCACGTCAGGGGAAGAACGCGCTTTAGTAGTTTACGGATTAGAATTCCTTCGCAGAGAAGCAAGTTACCTACTAAGAAAGAGAAAAAAAAAGTTGCCCGGGAGCTCATGCCATAACGTTTTTCTCTAGACAGGAAGCGTATTTTCTTCCCGCGGCGGAGACTGAGCTGTATCCTGGGCGTCTCTGCGAACGCGAATGCACTTGTGCTTTCTGAGTTGGCTTTTAAATAACGTCAGGAGATTAAAGCGCTCTAGAAGTTTCGGAATTAGAATTTTTTCGCGGGAGAACCAGTCGCCTACTGAGACAGAGAAAAATAAGAAGTTGTCCGGGGGCACATACCGTAACGTTTTTCTCTAAACACGCAGCGTATTTACTTCCCGCGGCGGAGACTTAGCTTGGTCCTGGGCGTTTGTGCGAATGCGAATGCGCTCGTGCTTTCTGAGTTGGCTTTTAAATACACGTCAGGGGATTAACTTGCTCTAGAATATTCGGAATTAGAATTTCTTCGCGGAGGGGCCTGTTGGATAGTAGCGGGCGACGAAGAAGACAGAGCGCTCGAGCGGAGCGTGCACTACCATCGGCATCATTGTACATAACTGATTCATCGCTATTAAAGAGACCTTCGAACATGGCTCCCACGGCTTTGTTTCCTGGCGGTGCAGACGCAACAGGGTGGTCTTTTCCGCAACATTTGTTGCCGAATTCTAAGGGAAAACGAGCGGCTCCCACCGACGTGGGCAACGAGCGATGGCGACGAGGAGATTCTTCTAGAAACGTTCGCCCAAGCAACTTCGTTCTTCTCGGAACCGCACCCAGGGGGACAACGTGCGGACAGGGCTGTCTACCAAGCGAGTAAGGCGGACTTTTTTGCTTAACTATGGACCGGCTGAAGGCGAAACGCGCTGCAAGGTGAGCCAACCGAAAAAAAATTCGACGGAGGCGACAGCGCTCATCGAGAGCGGCTGCTCTGACCGGCTCGCACTCCAAAAGGTAGTGGACAAGCTCATGGCTAGCCGCGAGGAGCTAACCAAGAATGACGCCGAGGTCGAGGCCGCGGTTCCTATCGAGGAGCTGGAAAGGGAGCACGATTCGGCTGCCCGTTACAACGGCAAGACGCTTGAGGCTCTGACTCGGCTTACGTACCGGCTCGAGGAGCTCAGCGTGAGCGGCACGGCGCAACCTGCCCCCTCGGCTGCGATTAGCACGACACCGGCCCCAACGACGGTTCCATCCCAAATCTCTGGACCCCGTCTGCCCATGCTCACCATCTAGCTCTTTCATGGAGACGTGTTTGTAGCTGGACGTAGTTTTGGGAGCAATTCAACGGTGCAGTCCACACCAACCGGGCTCTCATCGCTACCGACAAGTTTTATTACCTCCGAAACTACCGGTCGGGTGAAGCAGCAGCTGCTTTCGCGGGGCTGCCAACAACGGAGGCCTGTTATGAAATTGCCGTCCAGCTGCTGAAGGACTAGTTCGGCGCAAAGAGCCGTATTTTACAGCGGAATTTTCGAAACCTCCGCGAGCTATAAACCTGTGACGTCTCTCTCGGAGGACAAGGAGCTGCGCAGGCTTTATGACTGTGTTCAGCTGAATGTCCGCTGCCTGAACGTACTGGACGTTCCCACGAGCACCTTCTCGGCAATTTAGTAACACGTTTTTCTGGATGCGCTGCCGAACGAAATTGTCTTGGCATTCTACCGCCATGGACGTCTTCAAGGTGATACGCATGGAGCGGTGCCTTCTGCTTCAGTAGATGCGACCAGCGCCACAACGTCTTGCCAGAAGCTAGAGCAGCTCTTGAGATACGTACGGATAGAGCTCGAAGCAAGGGAGCACGGTGTTCCAGTGACGTCCTACCGCGACGGCCGCGGTTACCACAAGAAGCGCGTGCCCTCGTCATCACTCCTGCACGCATCCCAAGGAACGAAGAAAAACCCCACTGCGTGTCTCTTCTGCCTGTCTAACAAACATGCGATTGAGGCATGCAGCGCTACAATAACCGTCGCAGAGAAGAAGAAACGACTATGTAGCGCTAGGCTCTGCTACCGATGCACTGTGACTGGCCATAGTGCGAACGAGGGCCAGCGGAAGGTTGTATGCGAGACATGTAAAGCAGGCATGCTTCGACGATGTGCGATCCCAATTTCAAAGCGAGGCGGAGCGACAAGCTGGACACGAAAATCTCTGCTGCACAAGGCCAGTGAAAGATAAAGGTGCATCTTCGACTGCCCTCACAAGCTGTCAACTTGACGAGGACGTGCACTGACACATTTTCCATTGCTAGATCATCGTCGGGGCCAACGAAGCGTCCTATGTCAGAGGCATTTTCAATGGAGGAATTTAACGTACGTTCGTCAGAGAAGATCTCGTAGCGAGGTTGGGATTAAAACTATTCAGAGAGACATGCCTCGCTGTAAACACTTTTGCGTCCGATGCACCTTTTCTTGCTAGGGTTTGCAAGGTCGTCCAGCTTTGCGTACGTAGCCAGTTTGATGCAAGCGAACACACCATCGAGGCAATAGCCATGCCGACAATCTGCCACGACATCTCTGCTACTACCATGGAATGCGTTTTCGCAGATCAGTTGCGGCGGCAAAGCTACGGCCTGGCAGACCAACTGACTATGCCTCGAGGATGTGGCTAGAAAGGCATCAGTCTACTGGCAGAATCGGACCAACTATGGAAATTTGTGAGCGGCGATATAATACGCAGCGCGGAGGTGCAAGGATTGCTGTCGGTCAAGACCAATCTTGGATGGACATTACAAGGTCCTGCTAAGAAAACAAGCTTCTTAGATGGAACATCTGAGGTCATGCTTTGTGTTATGCGCGTGCAAGCAGAAGCTACAGGAGGGGAGCACGACGTTCTGAAGTCCTTTTGGTCGCTCGACGAAATGAGTATAGCGCCAGATAAAGACGCTTGTGGCAGGGTAGACACATAGTCTGTTTTCAATAAAAAAATCACCAAGATTTGGACTCGGTGTAAAGTTGCCGTGCCTTGTAAAGAACCGGATAGCGAGCTGCTGCAAGATAACTACGGCATAACACTAAACCGTTTACAAAATCTCATGCGACGCATCTTAAAGATCGTAGGTCTTCTCGGGAGATATGATTTTGCAATTCGTCAGTACATTGTATCCGCTCACGCTGAAGATGTACCTGACAAAGACTCGGTAGACAGGCATACCTACTACATGCCGCATAGAGCAGTCATCTGCGAGGACTGACTCACAACGAAGCTATCGATAGTCTTCGATGCGTCTTCGCACGCCAAAGGAGAAAGGTTGTTGAACGGCTTTCTGGAAAGCGGCCCAAACCTGAACCCGGACCTAATTCAAGTTATCGTTTGCTTCTGATAGTACTTATTACTGATGACAGCAGACATCGAGAAGGCGTTCCTGCAGGTAGGGATCCTCAAAGATTACCTGGACCTGTTCAGATTTTTGTGGTTTAAGGAAACACCTGCTGTTCCTTTCGACGAAGATGCCGTAGAGGTTTGGTGGATGACGAGAGTTCCTTTTGGATATACAGCAAGTTCATTCATTCTCACGGCTACTATAAAACATCACTTGAAGGCGCAAGTTGATCCTGACAAATGGAACGTAGGACAACTGCTTCTGAAGTAATTCAACGTAAACGACCTCCTCTTAAGCGCCGATGACTTGGAAACAGCGGCTACTGTTTACATATGCACAAGAGAGCTGATGGACGACGCTGGAATGCCTTTGCGGTAATGGAGTACAAGCTGCAGGCAACTAGAGATGGTATTAGATTCCAACGAAGCTCATGCTTCTTTAAGAATTGCAGAGCTGGATCCCAGTAGAAATTTCTGGGAGAGGGTTGGTCAACGGAAACAGACACCTTCATCTATAACCCGGAAAACATTTTTAAGTTTCTTGGAAAACGCAAGGACACCAAGCCTTTGTGCTTCACACCGTATCGCGGGTCTACGATCCGTTAGGGATTCTCGCACCGTATGTAGTCCGAGGAAAACTTCTCTTTCAGCAGTTATGGCTTATGAAGGTAGAGTGAGACGAAGAGCTTCCTGTTGATATTGCAGATAAGTGGCGTGACTGGAGAAACGATTGGATACATAGGCCAAAGATCGAAGTTAACGAAGCATCAAGCCCACAGTTACCGAACCACGTGACATGCAGCTACATGTTTTCGTCGATTCGAGCCTGAAAGCTTACCAACCTTGTGCGTATCTGCGGGTAGAAGATGCAAGTGGCAAAGTGACTAGCCCTCTAATAGCCAAGGACGCTTCAATCGCGTTCCTCGAAGAAACGTAACAAACAAGTGACGTGATCGCAGTCACCGATTTTGAACGCGCACCCAACGATACCTTCTAGCTTCCGCATCCCTTCGACGTCAATCCAGTGCTACCGCAAGAATAAAGGAACAAGTTATTACCTTGGCTGCGTCGCTACAGCGAGTTTTTTCGTCGAACGCATAATTACGTCAGACACCTCTAACGAAGCACCGGGTAATAACCGAGGATAGAGCCTGACCTACCCGACAGTTACCGTATCGCCTCTCTTCAAACGAGCGCGAAGCCATCGGGACTCAAGTCGGGATGTATATATATATATATGTATATAAATATATCGCGAATCAGAAAATGGAAAAAGAGGGGCTCCGTGAAATAAGCCAGAAAATAAGGGTTGGCAGTCAAGAAAACCTCGGAAAGCAAAGGGAGGTTGTGGTGGGTCAAAGAAAGAGGTGAAGAATTTTTTGAGTCGAAAAGAAAGTGGTGAAAAAATGCCCGCTTGGTGGGATCCGAACCCACCACCTCCAGAATACTGGTCTGGTGCGATAACCACTACGCTACCGGCGGGGCTGTTTCACCAGCACTTTCTCGGGTATTTATGTTAAGTAATTTTTGTTTCCTGCACTTGGGGGTGGTAGCCAGCGCCACTGGGACTACTCGGGGTGAAGGGGACCTTCTTTTTAACCCCGGGGCCGTGACTCGAGTGTCTACGACATGTCGAGAGTGGTCGACCAGCGTTGAACCCTCTTAAGCTTCCTTTGTCACCAAGACTGCCATAACAGAGGCCCTCGCCAAGCATGTAGCGAATCATAAAATGGGAAATGAGGGGCTCCGTGAAATAAGACAGAAAAAAAGGGTTGGCAGTGAATAAAACCTCAGAAAGCAAAGGGAAGGTTTTCGACTAAAAAATTCTTCTCCTCTTTCTATGACCCATCACAACCTCCCCTTTGCTTTCCGAGGTTTTCTTGACTGCCAACCCTTATTTTCTGTCTTATATAAATAAATATATATCTATATATGAACCCATATATTCGGCACAGCTCGCGCAATTTTCTGCCTTATTTTATATAGCTAGGCACATTCCCAAAAATCTTGATACAATGAAGCGACGAATATTTGCGCTTTTTTCGAAAATAACTCCTACATCTTTACTATATGGTAATATGAATGGTAGGTTGAATATGTTTAATATGGTGTGAAATACACCACCGCAGATTAAATACCTCCCGTATAAAAGTTTCTGTCGAGTTTATTGCCTCTAACCCCATCAAACTCATTTCTTTGATTTTGTTTTTCATAATTGAAACCTTTCAATTCAGGGTATTCGGATTTTTTTTCAGGTATTTAGCTATATAAAATTGCAGATGCATGCGCAAACATCATTCGGTAAATGTTTCTATAGTGGGTAAAAACACTTACCTGCTACTCCCGAGGTGAAGCCTTCTTTGTAACGCTTAACCATATCTCGCCTGCAGAAATCATAAACCAATGAAATAAATAATATAAACTACCAATCTACTCGCAACAGTGGTTTTAACTATTTTTCGGGGGATCCTTTCTTATTCAGTTTTTATAATTGCTGTTCCTCTTTTATGATGCGTAAAAACAACCTTCGCAAAGTGCTGCGCAGTTTTAAATATTACTAGTGAGTAAGCAGCAAAGCGTAGCAGCACATATTTTTCTTGAGAACTTCGGATTTTTTGGCCATATCAGTTTTCTAAATAGGTTCCTGTTTTATTGTGAATAAAGTTACCTGAGATGGCTATTACTACTTCTTAATTACAAGCGTTCCCAGATTTGTGCGATAAAAGCGTTCTGGAGAAAAAAAGATCTATAAATCTTCATAAAACGTTTCATCATCATCATCATCACCAGCCTATCTACGCCCACTGCAGGGCAAAGGCCTCTCCCATTATTCTCATATTAGCTCGGTCCTTTGCCAAGTGTGACCAATTTATCCCCGCCAACTTCTTGATCTCATCGGCCCATCTAACTTTCGGCCGCGCCCTGCAACGCTTGCCTTCCCTAGGGATGCACTCTGTTACCCTTAATGACCACTGGTTATCTTGCCTTCGCATTACATGCCCTGCCCACGTCCATTTCTTCTTCTAATTTCTACTAATATGTCTTTAACACCAGTTTGCTCCCTGACCCACTCCGCTCTCTTCTTCTCCCTTAATGTTACACCTATCATTTTCCGCTCCATTGCCCGCTGAGTCGCTCTCAATTAAGGTTGAACCCTCTTAGTGAGCCTCCAAGTTTCTGCCCCGTAGGTGAGTACCGGTAAGATTCAGCTGTCATACACTTTCTTCTTCAGCGACAATGGCAGGCTGCTATTCATTATCTGAGAATGTCGGCCATATGCACCTCACCCCATTCTGATCCTTCTAATTATCTCTGCCTCATGGTTGGGATCTGGGGTCACAACTTGGCCTAAGTAGATATACTCGCTTACCACTTCTACTGCCTCGCCACCTATCTCACACTGCTGTGCTGTCCCGAGGTTATTGATCATTACTTTAGTTTTCTGTATATTAATTTTCAGGCCCATGGTTCTACTCTGTTCGCCCAGTGCGGAAAGCATGCTTTGCAATTTGTCCCCCGAGTTGCTTAGCAGGGCAACGTCATCAGCAAACCTGAGGTTACTGAGGTATTCTCAATTAACCCTTACTCCCACCTGTCCCCAATCCAACTTTCTGAATACTTCTTGTAAGCATGCTGTGAATAACATTGGAGAGATTGTGTCTCCTTGGCTGACACCTTTCCTTATAGGTATTTTACTGCTCTCCCTATGGAGGATGATGGTAGCTGTAGACCCATTGTAGATATCGTCTAGTATTCTTACATAATGCTCATCTACCCCCTGGTTCCGTAATGCCTGAATGACTGCTAGGGTTTCGACTGAGTCAAATGCTTTCTCATAATCTCTGAAGGCTATAAATAGGGGTTCAGTACACTCAGCGCGCTTCTCTGTCACCTGATTGATCGTGTGGATATGGTCCATTGTTGAATAACCTTTACGGAACCCTGCTTGTTCTTTAGGTTGACTGAAATCTAAATTTGCAGAGATTCGGTTGGCGATTACCTTGGTAAATACCTTGTAGACGACTGACAGTAAGCTGATCGGCCTGCACTTTTCAAGTCCTTCATGTCGCCTTTCTTATGGATTAGGATGATGTACGCGTTCTTCCAAGATTCTGGTACCATTGCGTTTATTAGGCATTGCGTATACAGGTTGTGGGGATCCTGACGCCCAAGCCATTGCGCGATCACTGGGTTTGTGGCGTTGCTTGGCGCTTTTCCCCTCTCTCCCCGAAATGCCGGCTCGTCTCGGCGCCACTGTGCACAGCCGAGCTGTCTTAAACTCCTGCCTGAGGTGAAGGCTGCAGCGCCGTTTCCGGCTATAAAACACTGTCACGCAGCGGGCGCTCCGCCCTGGTAGCGGAGCTAACCTCACCTCATTGGTCCGTTTGAACGATGCCCGAACCCGACTCTCGCCGGGACGCGAACGCGCGCCCTGCGCGGGGGTCTGTTCGGGGAGACGCTTCCAGGACGCCAAAGGCGTTGGCCGAAGGTATGTGACGCTTTCCTTACCAGCCGGCTGCAACTCTGTTGCGCCGGCGAAAGCCCACCAGCCCTTCCGGCTGCGGCCCGTGCCTAAGGCTGCTCCTGTTGCCCCTACGCTTGCATATAGTAAGGCCGTACCTACCACTCGACGATCACGCCGTGCGGTACGCGCCTGTGAGCGAATGGGCCCCGTCTTCCTCGCTGCTGCGAGCCGATCTGGCCAGCACGGCGATGCGCGCGCGCACAACGTGCACGCACCCCGGAATTTGCCCTGACCGAAAAGCCCACTGGCTTTGCGCCGACGAAGCGCGCACACTTGCGCGTGGCACCCCATCGCCCCTATCACCTAAAGGGAAGTGCGTACCGCTACTGTGAATTGTGTAATTAGGACTGTAAAATATGTGACTAGTACGTTAGTATAAAATAAACGTCTTCCCTCCGTACCCTGGGCATATTCCTTTGTCGCTCCCTTCTCCACCTGCCCAACAGAGGCGGTGTTAAGTTGGCGCGACGGCGTTTCAGTATCGTGAGCGTGCTCAAATAGCTCTAACCCGCGGTGGTTCCTCGCAGTGTGCATGAATGCCTGTCTTGTGCAATGCTAGGGTTATGAATATTGTGATTTAGAGAGACCGCAAACTGGCGCCCAACGTGGGGCCATTGGTTCATTAGCCTTTTGCCGCTAATTAGGCTGAGTACGCAACCGGAATCAGTCTTAATGCTTATCCGGTAGTGGTAGCTGCTACGGGGACGAGGCGACTGCCCCTCCGTACGCGAGTGTGCTTGCACCCCTCGCTAACAAAGACCCACGGGGGAGTGCGACGGTGCAACCGCGCCCCACTAGAGCGGCGGTATACCCATTCCGGTAGAAAGACCACAGCCGCCTCTCGGAGTAGTGAACGCGAGATTTATGCTCTTTGCCGTCCCCTGAGAGCAGAGCACGAACGTGGTAGTTGACGCGCTATCTCGTGCTTCGTATTTTATCGAGATTTATTATCCAAGTGTGACTTTAGCTGGCGGCGCAAAAGCGTGTGCCCGTAAAGGAGTCAAAATTGACAGCCGTTGAGAGGAGGAAGAGGGCCCAGAGTTGAGAAAGAGCGCGGACACCCTGCAGAGAGGGGCAGGCGCTTTTCGCGAACTCCATGCCGCCGGAAAACGGACGGGCCTCGGCTGTAAAATCCGGGGCAAGAAATGCCCATTGCACGGAGGTCGTATTCAGCCGGAAAGAGCTAGTAGCCGGCCAGCAGAATGTCCCGTTTTGCCGCGGGATTTGCGACGGTCTCTGGGAGACATTTTTTTTAGTTTGATTTTTTTTAGATGCCGAGACGCAGCTTGTCCTGCTGCGGGCGTGCGCCGGGATGCTACGTGTCTTGTAGCAGGCGCGGGATGGGGGCGGAAGTCAGCGTGTGTCGCCGACGCCCCGGGGGACTCATTTGTGCTGGTCGGTGAAAGACTCGTGCTGAAGTACGTAGCCACCGATAATGAGGCAATTGGCCCATTCAGTATGGTAACCCTCAGAGTTTGAGGTGCGCACTGCTGCGCTACGCTTATGACCAACCATTGGCCGATTATTTATGCCGCTCCAAAGTTTTCGATGAACTGAGTCGCTCCGTGACCTGGCCTTGCACGAAGCGAGATAATTTCGCTGTTGCCGGTTATGCCATGTCTGTCCAACGGCGAGGGCGCAAGGTGGGAAGCCGCCTTGAATTGTGAAGCCATTTGACAGTATGCGTCCTTGGCAGGTAGTTGCTTGCGACTTGAAGGGACATTTGCCGAGAAGCATGCAGAGCTATTACTTATACGGTGTCACGGGCTGACTATTTGGCGCTAGAGCATAGTGGCTCTGCGCGGTGATGACAAGGCACCCAGGCTTATTTAGGCTTCTCTCGGCCAGCTCATCAATATAACGTCACGAAGAGGTCACCTCAGTAATCATAGCACACTAAAGGGGCAGGTACTTTAGCCGCCCGTACTGACCACTTCATTCAGTCTCAGTCAGCGCGGCCGCCCTGGCCGCCCCAGCCCATTGTGTGTGGTCAGTTTCCGCTACCCTCCAGCAAGTTGTAAGCAAACGTTTCTCTTTTTGTTCGGTTTGTAAAAGTGTGCATGTTGCGGGGCGTTGTTTGTACTATCGTGTTCCATTTTATGCCTGCTGAGGGCAAATGGTGTGTTTAGTACCCATTTGTTTGGGTGATTATTTTGTGTGCTCGCTTCAGCGCACTGCACTGCAGGATGGAGTTGTGTTGACCATTTGTACCATAGCGTGTAGCGAGAAGGCATTTTCTTTTGTTTTTTTACTTTTTGCATGGTTCTGTATGGTCCGAGTGTTTGGCTTGCTGAAGGCGTTAAGTGTTGCTTTTTTGCACGATGTAAAGTAGTGTCTCTTTTATACATTTTTTTTAGTTATTTGTTTGGGTACAGGAACCCTTCTTAATCTGTGCATGTAGGACGAAGTATGTACTATGGTTTTTCTTATTTACTTCTACGTAGCGAGAAAAGCTAGTACTGTTTTGGAGTTGCTTCTTTCGGAGGCGCGCGGTGTTGGCTGGAGAAAGCGTGGGGAAGTTGAAGCTCGGTCGGTCTTCGAGGACATCCCCCTCCTCCTCGCGCGCGGGGTTCGAGAAGTAAGGGGCTTGGTTTGAAAGTGTCCGATTTCGGCCGGCCGCGGCCCCGGTGTTCGGGCTAGCAGCGCGTACTGGTGGCCGTTGCGTGAACTGTGTGAAGTTGGGAGAGCAGGCCAGACTTTGGGGGACCATATACTCAATGCCAACGGGAGGTTGTGTTTTGCTGGAAAACGCGGGCCGGGCGTATGCTACGAGTGGGGCGCACCGCGTTGTGGCAAAGGAACTTGGCCCCGGTGTCACGAACACTGTGACACGCACGTTGTGCGGGTATTCGTGAGTGCGTGTGGTGTGTGCTTCTGCCTGCTTCAGCGAACCCAACGGTGCATTCTGCGAGTGGCTTCGGCTTCGTCCGGTGCGGGCCGCCGTCACGTGGTGTCTCGTGGGTGTGGTGGAGGGTCCGCAGGTGCCCGATTCTGGAACTTGACCGAGCCCGGAACAGTTACGCTTTCTATGGGGGTTCAACGGCATGTAAGGCTGGCGAATGCAGCCGGGCTGCCCGGCACCGACGAGAGCGGGACTGGCTGCCAGTTGCGAGCTGCGGAAGAGGTGCCGTCTCTAGATGTGGACAATGTGGCACCATATCGGAACCGCACCATGCGTCATCGGCACCACGGCTGTCGTCCGGCAGCTGACGCGCTCGCGCTGGGCGGCAGCCACCACCCGCGCCGCTCGTCGCTCTTTGGCGGGGTCCCCATCGAGTGCCACGCTGTGTCTACACCTGAGCAGCGCCATCGTCGTCATCATACCTGCCGGCTGGCTGCTCAAGCCGCATGTCCTCCTGGCTGGTACCCCCTTCGTGGAACGGTTATGTCTACGCAACGGTGAGGTCGTTCCGGCCCTGGTGCCCACCATCTTCCTTTCTTGATTAACCACAACGGACGTTTTCCCTAAAAAACTTTCGTGCTCCCAACCGCAGAACTTTGCACAAGCCCCGCGGAACCGCGTCTCCTGAATTTGTAAAAATATTTTCGTAGCTCAGCGTAGTTTCTAGCATGCCTGTGTCTTTTCTTTAGCCGTGATTCTTTATAGTCGAGGTGTATGCTCTTTTTTGTAACCCTATGTAGCATAGTATCGCCCTGCATGTATATATTATTACCATTATTTTTATTATTATAGTATCGCGTTCATTGTAATCATTGTATATTTCAATAGCTTCATTTTGTGTATGCATGTGGAACCGATTACCATGTATTATGTATCTCAGTGTCGCGTGTAGTTTCCTGTGTATCATTCGTGCTGGAGGGGGGTAGTGTTGGTAGTGTAGTTTCTAAATGCTTTGTATGGGCTTGAGGACTGAGACTGCCGTGTGCATGCCTACTTTTCTACTCTTCGCCGTCTTTTGCATGCCTGGGCGATGGCCGGTCAACTCTTCTCAGACCGTCGAGGGCATTTAAGGAGAGGGGAGTGTGGGGATCCTGACGCCCAAGCCATTGCGCCATCACTGGGTTTGTGGCGTTGCGTGGCGCTTTTCCCCTCTCTCCCCGAAATGCCGGCTCGTCTCGGCGCCACTGTGCACAGCCGAGCCGTCTTAAACTTCTGCCTGAGGTGATGGCTGCAGCGGCGTTTCCGGCTATAAAACACTGTCACGCAGCGGGCGCTCCGCCCTGGTTGCGCAGCTAACCTCACCTCATTGGTCCGTTTGAACGATGCCCGAACCCGACTCTCGCCGGGACGCGAACGCGCGCCCGGCGCGGGGGTCCGTTCGGGAAGACGCTTCCAGGACGCCGAAGGCTTTGGCAGAAGGTATGTGACGCTTTCCTTACCAGCCGGCTGCAACTGTGTTTCGCCGGCGAAAGCCCACCAGCCCTTCCGGCTGTGGCCCGTGCCTAAGGCTGCTCCTGTTGCCCCTACGCTTGCATATAGTAAGGCCGTACCTACCACTCGACGATCACGCCTTGCGGTACGCATCTGTGAGTGAATGGGTCCCGTCTTCCTCGCTGCTGCGAACCGATCTGGCCAGCACGGCGATGCGCGCGCGCACAACGTGCACGCACCCCGGAATTTGCCCTGACCGAAGAGCCCACTGTGTTTGCGCCGACGAAGCGCGCACACTTGCGCGTGGCGCCCCATCGTCCCTATCACCTAAAGGGAAGTGCGTACCGCTACTGTAAGTTATGTAATTGGGACTGTAAAATATGTGACTCGTACGTTAGTCTAAAATAAACGTCTTCCCTCCGTACCCTGGGCATATTCCTTTGTCGCTCCCTTCTCCACCTGCCCAACAGAGGCGGTGTTAAGTTGGCGCGACGGCGTTTCAGTATCGTGAGCGTGCTCAAATAGCTCGAACCCGTGGTGGTTCCTCGCAGTGTGCATGAATGCCTGTGCGCAGGCATTCATGCACACTTCGAGGAACCACCGCGGGCGCCCAGGCATCCATGCACACTGCGAGGAACCCCCGCGGGTTCGAGCTATTTGAGCACGCTCACGATACTGAAACGCCGTCGCGCCAACGTAACACCGCCTCTTTTGGGCAGGTCGAGAAGGGAGCGACAAAGGAATATGCCCATGGTACGGAGGGAAGACGTTTATTTTATACTAACGTACTAGTCACATATTTTTCAGTCCCAATTACACAATTTACAGTAGCGGTACGCACTTCCCTTTAGGTGATAGGGGCGATGGGGCGCCACGCGCAAGTGTGCGTGCTTCGTCGGCGCAAAGCCAGTGGGCTTTTCGGTCAGGGCAAATTCCGGGGTGCGTGCACGCTGTGCGCGCGCGCATCGCCGTGCTCGCCAGATCGGCTCGCAGCAGCGAGGAAGACGGGACCCATTCACTCACAGATGCGTACCGCAAGGCGTGATCGTCGAGTGGTAGGTACGGCCTTACTATATGCAAGCGTAGGGGCAACAGGAGCAGCCTTAGGCACGGGCCACAGCCGGAAGGGCTGCTGGCCTTTCGCCGGCGAAACACAGTTGCAGCCGGCTGGTAAGGAAAGCGTCACATACCTTCTGCCAAATCCTTCGGCGTCCTGGAAGCGTCTCCCCGAACGGACCCCCGCGCCGGGCGCGCGTTCGCGTCCCGGCGAGAGTCGGGTTCGGGCATCGTTCAAACGGACCAATGAGGTGAGGTTAGCTGCGCTACCAGGGCGGCGCGCCCGCTGCGTGACAGTGTTTTATAGCCGGAAACGCCGCTGCAGCCTTCACCTCAGGCAGAAGTTTAAGACGGCTCGGCTGTGCACAGTGGCGCCGAGACGAGCCGGCATTTCGGGGAGAGAGGGGAAAAGCGCCACCCAATGCCCCAAACCCAGTTTTCGCGCAATGGCTTGGGCGTCAGGATCCCCACAAGGTTTGCCACTTTTTCAACTACAATTTCGCCGCCATCCTTCAAGAGGTCTGCTGTTATCTGATCCTTACCAGGTGCTTTGCCCCCTTTCATTTCTTTCAAAGCCTTCCTTACTTCTTCGGTCGTTACTGGTGGGATGTCTTTCTGCTCTGAACTACTGTCTCGTTCGGCATTATCCTGTATGTCCCGGCTACTGTACAGATCCCTATAGAACTCCTCGTCCACTGTGACTATTTTATCCCTATTTGTGATGACATTGCCTTGCTTATCCTTAAGTGCATACATCTGATTTTTCCCCACGCGAAGACGTCTCTTTACTGCTTTCAGGCTACCTCCGTTCTTTGCAGTGTATTCGATCCTCTCCATATTATACTTCCGTATGTCAGCTGTCTTACGCCTATTGATTAACTTCGAGAGCTCGGCTAGTTCTATTCCTAGCAGCGATGGCATAGAGGTAGAACACCCGCTTCGCGTGCAGAAGGACCGTGGTTCGAATACCAGTGCCACAAAATTCCCACGAGAAAAAAATTAAAAAATCCGCGTATTGATGGAATTGCACAAAGAGGCTTTGGGTGCGGCCTGACCCCGGCGACCATAGCCGGCAATGCACTCCCTCACCAGAGCAGGATTGGCCACCCTGGTGCAGTAACGGCCACAACCTCCCATGAATACGCCAAGTAACTCTGCCTATGACTACTTCAGGGACTCTCTGTCCGAGCGGACGGTCGAGATATGCGCGAGCGACCTCTAATTCCCGGAGAAACAGCTCGGCAGCGTCGGCACCCCGCAGGGACCGGTCATCTCGCCGCTCCTCTTCAATCTCGTAATGATCGGGGTTGCCAGACGGCTCGAAGGGATCCCGCAAGTGCGGCATACGATATACGCCTAAGATATCACGCTGTGGGTGCCCGGCCGCAGCGGCGGGTCCATCGAGAATAGTCTGCGGGAAGCGGTAACAGCGATCGAAGATCACCTCGCCGACACGGGCCTCCGGTGTGCGCCTCAGAAGTCCGAGCTCCTGATCGCCGCACCCCTGGGCAGACGCGGCAAGAAGAGCAGCGACAAGCCCAACATCACGGTTCGCACAAGAGACGCTCGTGTTGTGTCCTCCCTTTGTCCTGTCAGTTTGCGCTGCTCCCTCAGAATGAAGAGACGGCATCCCCATCCCGCAAGTAGCCACCCTCCGAGTCCTGGGTATGTACCTGGAGCCGAGTGGCAGCAATAAGACCACGGTGGATCGACTCCTCAGCAAAATCGGCACGGCGGCACGTCTCATCCGGCGCGTGGACACCAAACACCAAGGTATGCGATGGGCCAGCTTGTAATGACTGCTACAATCGTTCGCTATAAGCCACGTGGCGTACGTAGGAGCGTTTCACAGTTGGCTCACTCAAAAGCGCGATCGCATCAACTCTGCAATCCGCAAAGCGTACAAGACAGCCCTCGGTCTCCTACAAAGCACAAGCACCGACCGGCTGCTCCCCTAAGGGGTGCACAACACCCTCGAGGAGATCAGCGAAGCGCAATGCACGGCGCAGCTCGAGCGGCTGCAAGCGACGCGGACGAGCCGGGCCATCCTGGCCAGGCTCGGCCTGCAACGATCACCGAAGGAGACGGCGCAAGCGGGGGACGTCCCATCGCTCCCACAAGAGATGCAAAAATGACTCCGGGTCCTACCGCTACCCCGGAACATGCACCCCGGCCAACACCAGGATCGGCGGACAGCACGGGCACGGGCAATCACGGGCGTCCGCGCCACCGACACGGGCGCCAGGTACGTCGACGCCACGGCGTACCCGGGAATGCCCGGGACCTGCGTGGCGGTGGTGGTTCGAGCGACGACGGGCGAGGTGGTCAACGCCTGCAGCGCTCAAGTCAGGTCGGCGCGACAGGCGGAGGAGGCGGCGATCGCCCTGGCGCTCCAAGATCCCGGATGTACAACCGTCATCAGTGACTCAAAGACAGCCATCCCAGGTTTCGCGCGGAACGCGGTGTGTTAAAGTGCAATGAAAATAGCGAAGTGCAGTGCAGTGTGCAGTGAAACGACGCCGGCCACCTACCTTTGGTGGTTACCGGCGCACGTCGACATCAGCAACACCGGCAGCGGCCACCCCAACCGCAATGAGACGCCGGACGCCGCCGCGCGCGCACTCACCGACCGCGCGGCGACAGGCCAGGGAACCCTGAGCAGGGGTCCCGGGCGCCGACCGAACTCGACTGTGGGTGACTGGGATGACGACGGGG
Organism: Haemaphysalis longicornis; assembly: GCF_048455015.1. Classification (NCBI taxonomy): domain Eukaryota; kingdom Metazoa; phylum Arthropoda; class Arachnida; order Ixodida; family Ixodidae; genus Haemaphysalis; species Haemaphysalis longicornis. Next base: position 9,813,284 of record NW_027526407.1, on the reverse strand, counting down.
CAGCGGACCCCATCGTAACAAACAGTGAAGTGCTAGGGTGGTACCAGCACAACGGGCGCACTATGCCGCCGCCCCAGAAGGACCTCACGAGACACCAGGCGGTGCTGCTCCGGCAGTTACAGACAAATTCAGCATAAACACCGGCACTGGCGCGCCACGTGTGTCCAGAAGTATACGCCAGTGAAAAGTGCAGTATGTGCGGTGCGGTGACAGCAACCCTAGCCCACATCATGTGGAATTGTGAAGTGCGACCGAGAGAGGCGGCGGACCCGTACGGGCCGCTGCCCGCTAGCATTACAAACGCCGTGAGGTCCGCAGACCTGGACACGCAGACAGCCGTCGTTCAGCAACTGGAGGCTGCTCTCGCACGGCAGAGGCGGGGGGAGACCCAGCGGGGGACCCCCGGGGGCAGGATGCCTCGGGGATCCGACGCGCGCCGAACCCGCGGACGCCGGCGCGGGGCTTTAGTCATCGGGACGCGATAACCGCGTGAGGCGGGGATACGCCCTGCGCGGCCCATATCCCACGCCTACCTCTTCGCCTCAATAAAGTGTTTCTCTCTCTCTCTGTTTCTGGAGACAGGCAAACCTAGTTATACTACTACTCACACATTCGAAGGTACATCAAGATAGATTGTGTACCTTTTAGAAGACCAGTGTGCAAACTTGCTTAAAAAATAGCGCTGCTTTTACTGGTGCTGCAAGTATGGAGAAACAGCAGTACTTGTGGCCCACCTCCCTGCGTCGGATATGTGGTTGTTTCAGCTTACATAACTTTCCGATCTTGCCACTTAGCGTTGTTCATTTACTGGCATGCCTGGATAGCTTCCTCCACAGGACCTTACATCTATCCCAATCCAAACCACCTTCGCGCGCGCTAGAAAGCGTGGCAACCGGGTTCGCGAAGGCTTCCTGTAGAGCCTAAACTCGACGCCTCTGCTCCACACTTCAGGATTTAACGCACGTAAACTGAAGTGGAGAGCAGCAAGCGAGAATTCACGACCCCAACGCTTGTCAGAGAATTTTCGAAAGTCGAGACTGCCAGCCCAGGCGCTGCACTCGATGTGCAAGCTCGTACGCTCGGTACTTTGTCCTGGTAACTTTTAGCGAGCTTCTTACATGACGCAAGCACACCCGCTGGAATGGATGAAACCAGGTGCTTTTCACGAGGTGCAAGCAACATGTACGCTCAGCCGTGCAAAGTTTTGTGATAACGCTCCATCGCCAAACTAAAAGCTTCAAGATATATGCTGTGTAAACAATTTGCAAACCCACATGACCTGTTGAAATGAACACCCATGACGCGAGTGTGGCCATGGCCTAAATCTCAGCGGCTGTAAAAAGTCTCACAGTGCAGTCTACGGCACACCGTTTTTAATAAAGTAATTGGGTATCTCTAAAGCACTACTTCGTCTTAATCCCCCATTTGCTAACAAGAGAAATCGGAGCACAATTTGTAATCCTCAAGGCATTTAAAACTAGTCTTCATAACTATATTGACCAGTACAGAAAATATTGGTTTTAGGTACTATTGCACAGCTGTTTTTTTAGCACATTAAGCCGCGCTGGCGTTTAAAACATGAGATTTTCACCCGCTGTGTGGGCAGTGCGGATGGTGAATTGGTGGCTCTGTGTGTATATTGACAGCGACAAACTCTTTTCTTTCATCCAGTGAGAGCTAAGAATGTTATGCTTCATCTTCAGCTGCCAAAAAACACTAAAAAAACCACCGCAGGCTTAATCACAAGACCTGTCCTATGGTTGCTAGTGTTCAATAAATTTTATCACGTTCTTCGCAATGAATCCCCGCTAATTTTTCTCAGCGGATGTGGCCAGCACAATGTAAACATATCATCAAAAAATTTATTGGAGGGGCTGTGTACGCAGTACGCTGATGGGACAAAATTGGGCACCTTCAACATGGCTCCATTATACCCACAAATTCTTTCGCCTTAGGGAATTCCACATGTAAAGAACAGAATCTCAATGATTGTTTTAGATACTCCCATTCTGGGAGGCCCTTCATTTAACTGTTTTCGGAGGCACTGGGTAAAACAAAGTGGGTGTGTTCTTTCTTGTTCAGCGAAGCCCTCCAGGTGATTGATCCTTTTCAGATAACCGTGAAAAAAACTGGCCTGGAAGTTCTTGTGTTTCTTATTTAAATAAACAAGCAGGGATGAGGGTAAAGGTTGTAATGTATGCATAAGATGTTACCAATCTGTAGTAGTTACTATACCCTAGCAATACGATAGTCTAGCCTTGTGCATTTTAGGGGGCTAGGAAAAAAGCTAACGTAGTTTAAAACGAAGACAGGCTCATATGTTTTGTTTGCTTATCACATAACTTTTTAGTTGTTTGCTTTCTACAAGGAGGGTTTTAAACGGCAAGCAATTGTTGGAACACAAATTATGTTTTGGTGGTACATAATTATTGTGTTTCCAGTATTAGTTACTACCCTGAGGAAATGCAAATTTGCAACCCCTTGTAATCTACAATGAGTAAATGTTCGGGTTTGTCCTACTGGAATGTGTGAAAGGGTTCTTCGACGAAGTATGATAATATAATGCATTTTGGATATCTGCATACTTTAGATATATTATATATAAGGTACTTTTAAGCTCTTACCCTAAACGGTAGTAACAAAAAACCAAAGAGGAAAACTTTGCATAGGGAACAAAATGTCTAAACACACAAAGATTACTGTAAAATATCATCTTACAAAGCCTGCATTTATAACAAAATCAAAACTACTTTTATTTTATTTCGACGATTTCATTTAGTCAAGGTTTTATTTGTCAAAATATATCAAAATCTCCACTGAGCGCATTGTGTATCTGGGTGTATCGTTATGTTGTTCCCCGGCACGCATTGATTTGCACTTTTTTATCGCAGAAGGCAACTCTGTTACACCCACCAATATATCCATAAATATTGCGCTAGGGGACATTTAGAAGGGAGAGGATCGAGTATTTGTGTGTGCGTAAATCGTTCAAACCAAAAAATTAGTTTCCACTGTCACCCTAAATATTTTCTTGAATACAATAAAGTTCTCTGTTGCTGGAAGTTTTAGTGGAAAAAACGGCCTATGTGCGGAGATAAAAAATTATAACGAGCTCTCGCCGCCAATCGGGATTTATGGCCACACATAAAAAGTCATAAAATATCGTACAGCCAGCAAACAAATACTTTTTTCGGACGGTTAATATATAAATCATAAAATATTTTACGCGACTGTAGGAAGTTTTGCGCTGTTTCAGATATACAATCACGTCTATTTTGCGTACTTCACTCATCCGAAGAAATATATATGTCTTCAGCTCTATACCACCCTCGCGGAAATCTCTTTTCGCCAGCTAGAGCCCTTTTTTGAGCTCAAAGGCTATAGAAGTAAAACAATTCAGCTCTATTTTGTAGATTTTGGTTAGAGTTTGCCTAATGATAAAGAGAGGTAACCATGAAAGCTTCTGCGGCTGGTTATACAGCAATATATTGCTGACAACATTAACACGTGTGGCCAGTTAGCAATATTTACCGAGATCAAAAACTGTCAAACTCCGACTTACAGAACCGAAGCCATAAATGCCTCCTCAGTTAATTACATAGATATGAAAGGGTCCCAACGTCTAGCCGCTTTTTGAAATGTGTTAGCCCATGAAGGTATAAATCGAGCAACCATCAAAACTCATTCGGCTAGTTTCCAAACAACCTATGAGGCCAGGCCCGTATATTCATGACTTATCTACATCTTTTTCAGATGTAGATAAGTCAGATTTGCTGGTGACCAGATGGTTATATAAAACAGTTGTTCGATAACCTTAGTACTGTGTATAACAGCAATATTTAAAGGAAAATTGAACTAGGAACTTATTAGCGCTGAAGTTTAGGTGGGGAGTTTGGATAATGGGCGTCATTAAATCTTGCAAATGGCCGATGATCGAGGTTAGTACTTTTGTAACGACATTCTCGCTATCTTCGCTGCTGGGGGATTTAAAAAGGGGGCTTCTCAAAAAGCTGCTCTCGAGAGCTAGCCGGATATAAGGTGTGTTTTGCAGTGCACGCTACCTGCATGCTATGCCAGGGATATGGTTGCGGTGACAGCTGGAACCATCCGCATTGCCACCCCCTGGAAGCCCAGGTAGAGATCATTCATGGAGTATTTGGGAACAACACGGCAAACGCTCTAACATCAGACCAAAAAGTTCACATTGGACATTCGGCGAAATGGTAAAAAGGGTGCGTTGACGCCCTGCTTCTTGTACTGTTTTTGGGTATGTTTGTTTGAGAGTCCAATTTATTGGTGATCTCTAATGCGGAGAGAGCATAGTATTTCTTGATACTGGTTAGGTTAGCCTGGACGAGGCGACAAGCTTGCTACAGCAGATGTATGAGAAAATGAAATTGATCAAGAGATGATGATGATGCCTGGAATGACAATGATGTGCTCGCTATTGGATTCCTGTGTAAAGAGTGTGATCAATTCCTGCGCTTTGCCGGAAAGACAATAGAACTTTTTTTCGCTCAAGATGCTCGCTTAGAGTGAGACAAAGGGCCTAACACGTCACTTAGAGTGGTCCTCTAGACAGCTGAACACCCAAGGACGCCAAAAGAAATGTCCTATCTTCTCTGTACCTCGCACTTTCACATAATACGTGGTTCAATTCCTCGCGCAAGTCATAAAGTTTGCAGAAGGGGGGAAGTGGCCTGCTTCATCTGGAAGAAAAATGAACTTGTGTAGGCTACTTTTAGCGAATTCTGAACAGTCCGTCAGGCATCCTAAATGTCCCGTGCGGGTTTATGGAATGAAGCGGCTCGTAATTTTCTAGCGCAACAACCCACATAGATCTGTGAAAATTCCGGGCACCCTCGTACGCAAAAGAAGAACCATTTTGTCTAGAGAACAATATCGGCCTAACTGCCCCGTGCAGATAAAGCACGATGGACACGGAGTGTCCTCCCTGACGTTTCTATTTATACCGCAGTGTTCAGGAATCCACTGAAGCTCTAGATGATGGTGTGCGTTTAGAACTTGTAAGTTCAACGCATTGATGTCAAAAACAAGCTGATATTTCGGGTACAATTTTCTGCACTGAAATGCCGCCCCAGAATATATGAAGATTCTCCGCCGACGAGCTGGATTCCCTATGATATAGGCGAAATCAGCGCCCAGAGCGGCAAGTTTGCTAACCATGGACGTCGTGCTGTAGATAGGCGTTGCGCTGAAGGCGGTACGGGAAGACGGAAACCAGATACCGATTGCCGACGAGGAGCTATCACAGATCCATTTGTGCATAGATGGCTGTGGGCGTTGTATATTTGGAAGATGAGTTTCAAAGCGAAGAACGTATGTGCAGGGGTGGCGATATCCTCTTTGTGGGTTATGCCGGGCACAGCAGTTGTTTTTTCTATACGCGGGTATATCCAAGGTGGTTGTAGCGACGTAGAATGGTGCTGGTAATGCAGACGCAGAAGGTCTCGCACTTCAGTCGAAGAGCTGAGTGCTAATGGGTGACGTATCTGCCGTGCTACAAATCGCACTTGACCGCGAAGCAGCTCCTGCGCAACAAGAGCAATGGGTGCGAGTCGTCAACACTGCACCAAAGTTCCTACCATGATTGTGGTCTTCGGAACTCCAAATACACACCCCCAGGACTTGCGCTTGCATGCTTTCTAGGAATCTCGCATTTCCCTTTGAGAAGGGTCTAAGTACAGGAAGGCTGTAGCATAACAATCCCACGCACATGACAACACACAGCCGAAGAAGAGATTGGACGTTACGTCCACTGGTGTTACTAGATATCATGTGGAAGATGTTGGAGAAGGACGCAAGTATGTCTATTATATAGCGGACGTGTTTCGAAAGACATATATGAAAAAACTCTCATATAACGTAAGGGGGCAGATGTCTTTGCGACTGTAATATTCCTGCTCGCCTCTGCAATATTTACAAATAATTTTCCCCTTAGTAGTAAGAACAGGTATAGCTGTTCTGACAACTAAAACAAAATGTTACAAAATGATGTATTTTCAAGTATAACTAAAACCCAGTGAACAAGATACAGGGTCCAGATATGTGTACGTTTTTCTGCAGTATTTGCTAGGATGAAGGACCCCACCAAAACAAGCATCTGCTCAATCAACCACATTTTGTCTCCTCGCTCCTTTCCCTGGACATGGCATGTGGCGTTGCTGTGTGCTGCGAATTTTAAATTACACGGCAAAGTGCCCATGTACTTGCAGTAGCGTCATGTCAATGTTTCCTTGAACGTTCCAGGGTTAACAGTCACTGTGTGGCGAATTTACATCATGAAGTCTGGAGAAATGAATACTTGCAATATTACAAGATCAGCTTAAAATTACACAAAACGGCAGTGTGTGCGATCTTTCCAATTAAAAAGGCCATATATATCGAGAAATGCAGGACTTTTTCGGTCATTGATAATATGTTTCTTAACTTACCTGCGCTTTTTCGATATCAGCGCCGTATTCGATAATTTAAGGTATGGCCGAACCGTAGTGACAAAGATCATATTTTGCGAATTCAGAGATGACGCAATGAACTGCGACGTCTCTGTCTTTAGTCTGTTATGAGAAATGCACTTTCCTATCACCCATCATACCTGCAGCTTTCCGCGTATTGTATTGAATGTTTGAAAAACATGTGAGGGTTCTTTCCTCGGCGGGGAACCCAGTGCCTGTAATGCATTGCTGGAAAATCTGCCGCGTCATGGGGCTCTGGAGCGAGTGATGTAACCGTGAGCCAGAGTGTTGGAATGCACGTTCCAATCGTTTTTATTGGCGTATATTAGTAAGCGTAGGCTGGCGGCATAGGAGTGGTGATTGTTTCTTTTATGTGAAGAATTGGATGAATAAACTTTTTTGGCAGCAGAGGCAGCACCGTGCGCACATCGTGACCGCTCCTCTGCAACTTTGCAGTGCACTTGGGCCCCGGTTCCTGCTTCTGGCTAACGTCTACAATCACCGAATTCTACTGTGCTGCTCCGGGGTTCCTGCCTATTCAATCGTTCTTCGGTCGAAATGCGGTGGCCTGGACTACGCAAGTGTCAGGACAAGACTAGCTGCAGATAACCCCCGGCCTTCAGCTAGGCAGTTACTTGGCAGCAGCGGCAGTACCGTGCGCACATCGAGACCGCTCCTCTGCAACTTTGCAGGCAAATGCACTTGCTTGTTTCGTAAAATATTTATTTTTGCGACGTTTTTTTGTGCTGCTGCTGCTGCCACCACTTCCACTGCTATATCTGTCTGTGTATGTGCTCTGCGACTTTGAAGTGTGACACAAAACCACTCCAATGCAATGGCAGACACATGCCCTTCGTGTGAAGCGGTTATTGCACTGAAAAAAGAGGATGTACAGTGCAGTGGATGTGGCCAAAAATGCCATTTTGGCAAATGCGCTGGACTCACCGAAACATCCTATAAACTTAAAAAAGAGGCTGCCAAGAAAGCCTGGCGTTGTCAGACATACCGCGATGATCTGTGTTCCGGTACTGGTGAAGAAAGTAGCTCCAGCGCCGATGTCAAAGTCATTCTTGCGTCTATCCAACAAAGCCTTGAGTGCTTACCCGCCCTAAAAGCAGCGGTTGAGAAAATGGAAAAAGCCATCGGCTTCATGTCGGATAAGTTTGATGAATTTGAAACGGAAATAGATCGACAGAATAAGGAGATAAAGGCACTGAAGACGAGGGTGACTGAGCTAGAGCAGGCGGGTGATAACAGCGACGTTGTGCAAACGCAATTCTTACACCAGTTGCGTGAACTCTAAATTCGTAGTCACCGCAAAAACTTGGAAGTACATGGATTTGCAGTGGTACCGAATGAGGACCTAACCGCCAAATTGAACAACGTTGCAGATAACCTTGAGATCCCACACATCACGTCCTGTGATGTTTTTTCCATTCACAGGCTACCTTCCAAACCAAATAATATTCCCGGCATAATTGCCAGATTTGCAAGCCAAGCGACGAATGACGCATGGCTGGCAAATAAAACTAAGCTCAATGGCATTGAACCAAGAGTGCATATTCAAGAAAACATGACTCGTCATTATAGGGAACTGCTTCGATCGATAAAAGATGCAGCCAAAGACAAGGGCTACCGCTATGTTTGGCATGTGAATGGGAAGATTTTCGTGCGAAAAACTGACGGTGCCAAAGGCATACGCGTGAGGAGGACCGAGGATTTCTCCCGACTGTAATGCAAACGCAACTCTACTTGCCTTACGAACTAAACGCGGTCGCGTCCCGGTTATGTCCTACTTCTGTAAAATGTATACACCTGAACGCGAGGTCGGTGAAAAATAAGGTGCTTTCCCTAGAAGAAATGTTTGCCGAATTTGATTTCTTGTTTTCTGCAATAATGTTGACCGAAACCTGGTCCAGAAATTACCGGAATGTTTTTTGGCTGGAGAACTACAAAACATTCTACTTAAATCGAACCAGCGCCCGAGGGGGCGGTGTTTCTTTACTGGTTGTAGATAAGGTTTAATGTCAGCTCATTGATCGTTATTGTTTGATAACGCCCGACTTTGAAGTGTTCACACTGTATGCGGATAAAAGAGTACTTTCTGTCTGTTACCGTCCACCGAACGGAAGTGTTGCTGAGTTCCTAGAATATAATGACTCCTTTCTACCGTTTATTACTGAAAACAAACTAACTTTAACTGCTGGTGGAGCTTTTAACATTGATGTGGGCTCCAGTAACCAATACACAAACAATTTTAGTAATGTCATCACTTCCAACGGCTTCGATAATGTAATCACTCAACCTACAAGAATCACTGCTGAATCTAGTTCGGTGTTACACCTTCTCATCACAAACTCTCAACTCTGATTAGAAATAGCTGGCGTGATATCGTACGATCTGAGTGATCATCTGCCTGTATTTCTCTGTGTGAACGCTAGTAGCTTACAGACAAATAAAAACAAGGGCGTATACTATCAGTTAATAACAGATACTACGCTTCAAAAATTCCGCAACGACGTACTACAGATTGACTGGGCAAATCAGAGACAGCTAAATAACGCAAACGAAGGGTATAATATGTTTATTGACCAATTTAGGAAGTTGTATTTCTCTAATTTTCATTTGAAGTCTCGCCGAACGATACGCCAAATACGAAAGTCTTGGGTTACAATGGAACTAAGGCGGGAAATGAAACTCAGGGACTGCCATTATCAACGGTTTCCTAGTACACGATCACTTGATGACTTAGTAATTTTTAAAAAGCAGAGAAACAAACTGACCAAAAAACTGAGATGCGCGCACAGAGAGTATCACCTTTCTTTGCTGAACGTTGAACCCGGTAGACATGACTTACTATGGTCTCGACTGAACACTCCACTGCACCGCTGCGGTCCTTACGCCGCACCCACTAAATTACAAGTTAATGGCCACGCACTATCCGGAAAGGACTAAGAAGATGCACTTAACTCCTTTTTTTGTAGGACTTCCACTGGGAGTGGAATGTCAGATGCCTTAGAATACATGAGTACTCCCAACAGCGATTCTATATTTTTGCGACCTACCACAGCTCACGAAATAATGTCTGTAATCCAAAATCTCAAGAACACTACATGCCGTGATATTGAAGATCTCCAGGTGCGGCCTCTGAAATACGTTGTGAATATCGTTGCGCCAACTCTCACCAACATATTCAACACATGTAGAACAACAGCAGTCTTTCCGGAAAGAATGCAGGTGGGAAAGGTAACTGTTATTTGATTTGGGCAACTATAGACCAGTTTCCATATTACCAGTGTTTTCAAAAGTCTTTGCAAAGTTTGTGCACATGCGGTTATCCGAATTCATTGAGAAATACAAACTCCTTACGTCAGATCAATTTGGCTTCACTAAAACAAATCCACTGAACTGGCCCTTCTTACACAAAAAGACTTTATTCTCGAACAATTTGAAAAAAGTTTATAACTCTAGGTGTATTTGTCAATTTTTCAAAGGCTTTCGACTTGGTAGATCACAGTATCTTGTTACAAAAATTGGAACAATATGGCATTCGCGGTACAGCCTTGCAATTATTACAGTCATATTTATCCCATAGAAAGCAAGTTGTTCAGCTGACTAGCGCTTGTTCTGCAGTTAAACCTATTCTCGCTTGTGCGCCCCAAGGCGCACAAGCGAGAATAGGTACTGGGATTCCTCCTTTTCAATCTATATCTTAACAATATTGTAAAACTTAACCGGGAAGCGAAATTTATTATTTATGCTGATGTTGCTGGCATCTTCTTTCAAGGAAAAAATATCTCAAATATATTATCCGCATGTAACGACACCATGACAGTGCTAGAAAAAAGGGCAGCATCAGACTCTATGTGTATAAACCAACAGAAGACTACAGCCGTTATTTTTCGGTCAAAAAACAAGGTCATCACAGCACATCAAGCCATTGTGCTGAACTCCTATAATGTAGATATTGTCGAGAGCCTCAAGCGTCTTGGCGTAATATTTTCGTCTCATGTGTCTTGGGACGAACACATAAGCTTTCACACGGCGAAATTAGCTTCAATAGCTGGTATGGTAGGCCGATTTAAGCATTTGCTGTCAAGCGGAATAAATTGCTTCTTTATAACTCCCTTTTTTTCTCTCATCCTAACTATTGTCAGCTGGTATGGGGAGCGTCAGCGCCCTCTAGTTTGCAGTGAATTTATTTATTGCAGAAAAGTTTATTCGTCAAGTCTATAACGCATCGTACCGATCCAACATTGCTCAACTATTCCACACTGACAGAATAATAAGTATTCCCAACTTGTATAAATACCGACTGAGCGCGAAGTTTAAAACAGAGAGAAGACATAACCTGACTGCTTTACAAGACCTAGGAAATTTGCCAAAAAAAGTTCCACACTACCCAACTAGATATACAGAAAACTGGTTAGTGCATACTGCTCGTCTAAATACCATTCAACATCGTTTATCTTACACTTTACCGTCTCTTTTGAACGCCTACAAAGTAGATGGTTTTGATCTGTTTTCTCGTACTTACTGGAATCTCCGGCTCATGTATAGTGCCTAAGTTTCATGCCTTCCTGTGATTTCTTTGCTATGCCGTGCTTTTATTTTCACTGGAACTTGTTTTTTTTTTCTTTGTGTTTCTTCTTCTTGTCCCAAGGAATGGAGAGAATTTTTTTATTCTCCAGTGTGTTCAGTTCATTTATAATGCCACGTACATGCACTGTACTGATATGCAACTCTGAAGCTGCGCTGAACCAAATGCATTAGGGGCTGTGGGCTGGTCAAGCTGCCTGTGAGCAGCTTTTTCCTCGCCGCCCCCCCCCATCTACTATGTATAATGGGAAATAAATTATTTGATTTGATTTGATTTGAAAACTCCTAATTATACTTTCGTGGAATTCCCAGACCCAATCTCTTTAAAAACAAAAATATGTGAATCGTTTCTCTCTATTTATCTACGTACCTTTATGAATTGTTAAAGAAGCATTTATTACAAACGGCAGCTAGATAAAAAAGCAAAGAGCCACAGTCAAAGATTTAGACCCTAATATTATATTGTCATTGCTATGGCATGCTTTTTGAGGAAGACAACATGACATGCCGAAACAATGTCTTCAGCCATCTACAGAAACAGTTAAAAATTCCTATAGGGATACACTGGTAGGATCCTTGAAGATGCTAAATACATCCATTAAAATGTCAATAAGAAGAGCTAAATGCAGCCTTAGACTCTGCTATCGGAGAAGCTAAAGGCACCCATAAACATGTCGACATGACTAGCTAAGCAAAGCATTAAAACGGCCATACCTTAAAGGGACACTGAAGTGAATTTGTCAAGCTCTCGTTTTTGCTTGCACTGAGTAGACTGGCTCAAATGTGCACACTTTTCATCATTTATCCGGCTGACAAATCAGTAATTATCTTACAAAGCGCGAAAGAAGAAAAACTACCATGCGCCGTTTGCGGCGGCCGCACCAACTAAGGCTGTGACGTTGGGAGGAGGGGGCACCGTGATTGGACGATGCCCAAGGTTAGCAATCAAACAAGTTTCGGTTTCGGTTTCGGTTCGGTAAAACACAATTAATGGCGTTGTTGGATGGGCATTCTCAATATCTCAGTAATTATCGTACGGCGCTCCTGCCATGTTGTCGGCTGTAAAATGCATAAGATAAGCCTTCCAGGACGGCTTGGAATCGTAGCATTCACTAGCCGAGGCCTACGCAGTGCATGAATGCCCTCCGCGTCCCTGCAGACGCTCAAATGCCATGCGCTTTTCCCCTATATTTGGAGCTTGCGTCACTGAGGCCTGTATCGTAAAAATCGTGTTCGCACCAGGCCAAGGGTCTGTTGATTCTGGCCTGTGCCCACTGCCCGCAAGCAGTCGGTGCTTATGGCAACAGCACGCCAACGAGAACTCGCTAGCGCGCCAGTGCCAGCCTGCGCGCGTTCTGTGAACTAGTTCGTGGAGCAATGAACGTTGCGGCCCTAAAAAAAGTGAACTCAGTATAGAAAACATCGGCGGAAAACGAGAAAGTTAACTTGCAAAAAAAAAACCACGTACCCGCGGGGATATGAACTTGTGACTTGCAAAACACTTGCACTGACATAAATAGCGCTCCAAACTCAGCCACGGGCGCGCGCCGCCGACCTTGGAAATACAAGGTATATATTGTATAACCAGTTTACACCTTTATTTAGTTTCAGCATTCGAAGCAGCTTAGGTGGCTATTGGTTGTTTTGCGTTCGTGCAGTAAGCAACCCCCAAGTTTCCACAATACCTCACGTCTAGCAATTGCGTTTCTTAGACGGAAAAGCGTTCGTAGATGCGCAGTCGTGCTGCTGGCGGCTGTGCTTGTTCGCCCAGCGCAAAAAAGTGCTTCCCGCACCCTAGTTTTACGCTGTACGGTAAAAATATCAGTTCCTTTTATTTCCTTAGTACCTATATTGACTTCGCTCACTCTTCTCCCGCCTTCAAGAGGCTTTATATTTTCCTACTGGCGTACAAGTCAGCGAAGCGTCACATGTGCGCTCGTGCAGCGCAAGCGACCTTGACTTGGAGCTAGATACAGCGTACAAACTAACCAAGTAAAGAAAGGCATATTCTTCCATTCCCAAACGTGTCCTGGCTTCGTTTCAACTGAGCGAACGAATTGCGACGACCCGTCGGCGGCCGGCAGACGAAACGCTGGGCCGACTGACCCTGTCTGAAGGCCGGGGAGCCGTGCAGTAGCGCAGCAAATTGCGAGATCGGCTCCTCCCGGAGTCACACGAAAACGCCACAGAGAATGGGCGAGCATAAAGAGAGGAGGACAGCATTTTCGAATTAATTTTTCAACTAAATAAAATCGCGTAAACGCGCCCAGAGTGGTCGAAACATGGCCTGGGGACTCCGGACTACAATCTGCACTAGTAATCCCGCAATGTTTACATATCACTTCAGTGTCCCTTTAATAGACCAAAGAGGTAAAGCCAACCGTAAGAAGGGTTTTATTTAACCGATCATAGAATGTTTCTCTATGAGAGGGTATTGGAATGTTTATCTTGCTGTATGCCTTTTTATACATACTCTGCGCAAATTTTTAAAATCTTACCCGGTAAGACAATAAACTACATCTGCAGCGTTGGCTAAGGGATTTTGCTTGACGTATTCCCTCATTTTTTGTAGTGTCTCCAAAGCAAGTAGTCCTCCCGTCGGCCACAAAACCGCGAAGCTTTCTGCCTATAAAAAAGGCAATCAATAATTAACAGATTTTTGCAAAATATTTTTAAATATTATTTACCATTCTCCTAGTTTCCCAGCTAGCTTACTACTACGAAGCACATATCCCCGTCCTTAGCTCCGTGCGATCCGTTCATTGCGATTCTCCTACAAACTCTGACCCTGCAATTATCTTTGTCCTTTCATTCATGTCGCGATAGCACTCCTCTCATCACCAAATAAATAGGACAATTACACTCCTCTGAATGCTAATACCATCATTCACACAATGATACATATATAATGGCGTCGTGATACTTCCCTAAACCCCTGCAATGGGTCAAAGCCGCAACTGAGTCTCGGGGTTCAGTGATATTTTTGATCCTGCGCCTTTCAACGTCATTATCGTCATTATTTTGCCTCAAACATTTCTGCGCTATCATTTCCATACAAAAAAATTTACAGAAAAGTACTTTGGTTCTCGCCCCAACTTTACAGGTGCTTACTATGTTGAAATTACTCATGCTGGCTTTACGCTATATCAAAGACAATAGTCTTTCTTGAGCTACTCAAACCGAAACATTTTGGCCTGCCTCTCTGTCTGTCTGTCTGTCTGTGTCTGTCTGTCTGTCTGTCTGTCTGTCTGTCTGTCTGTCTGTCTGTCTGTCTGTCTGTCTGTCTGTCTGTCTGTCTGTCTGTCTGTCTGTCCGTCTGTCTGTCTGTCTGTCTGTCTGTCTGTCTGTCTGTCTGTCTGTCGGTCTGTCTGTCTGTCTGTCTGTCTGTCTGTCTGTCTGTCTGTCTGTCTGTGACTTGAATCAGCCACCCGGCCAAAGTAAAAGAAGGCCTGCGCAATAGTGTTCTATAGCCACTGATAAATCTACCCGCCTAAGTCCGGTGTAATGTTCATACTTGTCAACAGTGTGGAAGAACAAGACGTTCCGCAAATATGAGACAACAACTTAATAGAGCAGTGATGTTAGCAGTGTTCTTTTATAAAAGATCCTACATGCTTGATTTCTGCGAAATAAATACTTAATCAACTGCAGAAAATAAATTCACTCCGACGCAACTTGCTGTCTCCCGCGCCAAAATAGCTTCTGGTGCCATTTTAAGAAATCAAGCGGCACCAGTTACGAAAGGTTCCACCAGATAGGCTCCACGTGGTATTTGGAACGCACGTGGGGTAGGGCAACGTGGTTCTATCAACGCTGTACTAGGGCGCCTCGATTCACGCACGTCTTTGCCATACGGCAGCATTGGCATCGATAAACCCGGCGTGGAGCAGTGTGACGCGGTAAATTCAAAATTGATTTAAGCAAACCTTTGTCGTCTTCAGCTTGGGAGGAGCGCAACGCAAGGTGAAAAACATGAGAGGTGAGCGCAAAAGCGAAGGGAGGCATTTACTTGGCAAAAGTCGCTAAAGTCTATCGTGTTTTGTCGATATTTGCAACAAAAGGAGCAGATACGTGGCCAATTTTTAATTCACTGACACTGCATTTTTCGTCTAGATTTGCTAACAATGGTGTTTCAGAGGTCTATGCGCATCGTAAAACAGTGGATACTATTTGTAATACGGAGAATAGCCTAAATAAAGTTTTTTTTATACTCAGAATCAATGTGTTTTCTTAGCGAGCCCGCGGACATTTGGTATGTCTTAGGTCGGCACTGTTTAATACCGCGGGCACCACTCTTTTATCAAAGCTATGTTCTTATTTTCTAAAGGAATGTAAACATTGCAGAAAAAACACCTTCATCAAAAATACTTACTTGATAAACTATGTCTAAAGATTTTAGACATAGTGAGAGTGGAGGCCGTAAAAGTTGTAGTCTGAGGCTTACCTGCAACAAATATTGAATGGAAAAATCTTCATAATACATATTGCTTGCACTAAATTTATATAGTCAAAAAAAGGTAACACTGATGTTTAACAAGCGTGTACTTTTAATAGTCTTACTACGGTAGGACAAACGCCTCTACACCATCTTCAACTGCTTTTATTGTTGAATATTCACGCAGTTTTCTTCAAAACATTTTCTCCCCTTTCATACCTATATTACGTTTCCGGTCTTACACCAACAATATGGTGCCCATCGGTACCGCTATTTGCTTCGTACTCTAAGCTTATGTGGTGTTCAGACTACACTCACTGGTCACGTACATCTTTTCTATATGACTTTAAATATGTTCTCACTAAAACTCATCAATTGACCAGAGCTGCTATAAATATTAAGTGACCGTTACACCGGTTATACCCAATTCATAGCATGTGATTAGCACCGACTATGTATATATAATTTTTGATTGCTGTTTAAGAAGCCCCTGCCTCCTAAGAAGTCAGTTTATTATGGTAATGGTTTGACTTAATAGCGCAAATGTAGCTACAGTCAGCAGCTGTTGCATTTTTTAGTGGATGTTCTATCCAAAAGTTTATTACATGGAAGTGCTAAGAAATACAACACAGCCGATAAATATTTTACAATTTTGCGTTCCTGTGCTCGACAATACTGGAAGGTTCCACAAATAATACATATTATTTTCTTTCTCATCCAGTATTGGAACCGGTTTACTTCGCAACTAGCATGATGTCCTTCCTTAGTGTATTTGATGCCTTTGTAATTTTCTCTAAACCTTTGTGTGAAATTAAAGTTCACTAGCTACTCCTACTAGATATTTTGTAAATACTCCAATGTCCATTACCTACAATTGATCCTAGTTCTGCAATTTTGTTTCTTCCAGCTGCGACAAAAATATTTTAATGGAATTTTTGCTAGCATTGCATCAGTACCACCTGAAAAATATTTCAGTCGGTAGGGTTTCCCTGGTTCGACGCGTTTGAATTGTGTCAATATACATTTTTACAGAAACAGCTCATTTATTCCCACAATGCTTGGTATGTGTTCACAAACATCAAAACAAATAATTGGAAATCCTACATTAAAATTGTCCTCACAGTAAATGGTGTATGTTGCAAATAGGTCTTTTGCCAAGCGGCGTTTACAGAAAGTGTTCCTATCTCAAGTAATGCTTTTAAAACAGAGTGGCAATTGCTAAGCAGCTTCACGGGATGACATCTGGTAACTCTGTTCATGTGATGTATAGTGGTTCATAACCTAGCGAAGAGACGATTAAACGCCAAGCTCGTATGCAACAAAAATAAATGGATGCCGAATTGAGACGTTTTTTAGAGAAAAGGATTTTCTATACGAGTAAATAAGGTGGCATTGTTTATTCTTTGTCAAACTGGTGTGCAAAGACACAAGGCACAGGAGGCGGCAAAGATCAATATAGAAGTGTTCTTTTTTAAAACAGCAAATTTATAGTTTACACGGCTGCATAACGTCTGAGATAAAATAAACACACACACACATCATACAGAAAGAAAAAGTGGTCTCATTGCCACTCGCGGCAGGGTTGGAAGTTGAAATGTAACAAAATGTCCTAGCAGGAGTTGGAACTGTTAAATGCACAAAAATGAATTTGCGCTGAGGGGAATCTGGCTTTACGAAGCTCTATGAAGCTAAGCCTTGCGGTTATAGAACGCGACGTAGCAATACTCTACCGCCAGTGTTTTCGACGTTAAATGAGTGAAGTGAGCAAATTTCATTATAAGGAAAGAAAAATGCGTTTGTTTACACAGTGCCATGATTGGTTCAATATATGTTATCCGGCATCAACACTACTGTGAAAAGCCGAAATATCAGAGATTTATGTACCAAATTAGAATATTTGTGTTACTATTCGTTTTTATAACAATTTCGCCTAAATCTTGGGCAATATAGGATCGAAAGCGTTTAGGATATCAACGTTGTAGCATTGCTTTTTTCCGGACAGCGCGCACGTTGTGCGATTTGCACATCATGATGCACCTTTCCTGCATTACTTCAAATGTGATTACAACATCAGCTGCAAACAACCATTCAGATGCAAAGCATCTCTTGCTCAGGGTTAAGTCCGGTGTCCGTCCGTTGTCCGCACCTCTCCCCCTACACTTAAAAAAAAAGCGGCGCCCGGATTTGATCCCACGACTCTCTCGCCGCAACAAGAGGTGCGTGGCACTCTTCCCACTGCGCTACAAAACCGAGACATGAGCAAGTGCTACGAACGCGCCTTATGTTCTTGACTCATTCAAACTACGTCCAGAAGCTACTGATAACAAGAAGGCAGGCGAAGCTGAACGTCAATAGAAACAATGACATGAAAACTTGAGAAGAGGATATTAGCGTCTCTTGCTCGGGGGGATGTGCCGCGTCCGTGTCCCGTCCGCAGCGTCTCTGATAATAATTGTGGCAGGATGCCCCTAGGGAATGTCGAACCAAAGAATTCATCACGAGATAGCTTCGCATTCAACTACCGTCGTCATCTTCCCGTAGGGGAACCGCGAAAGGTGAAGAAGAAGACAAAGCTGCGAAGAGGAGGGCGTGTACGTTGCTCTCGCCCCGTCCGCAGCGCTTCTGATGATGATTTTGGCAGGATGCCCATAGGGATTGGCCAACCAAAAAATCTATCACGAGATAGCTTCGCGTTCAACCACCGTCGTCATCTTCCCGTAGGGGAACCGGTAAAGAAGAAGGAGAAGAAGACAAAGCTGCCAAGACGAGGGCGTGTACATTGGTCTCAGCCGGTGCACCAACGTAAACAACCTTTACCTCACCAACGCTGACGGAGACTACCGATTCTATCACAGAGACGACAACATCGACAAGAACATGATGGGCGAGTTTCGTCGCCTCGAGCACCACCGCCTACTCACCATAACGCAATAGTACTCTCGTGCCTTTCCCACCGGTGTGGACCCGGACGTGGAATTCCCTCTGGCGCTAATAAACACCAGATCACTCAACATAGCGGCGATACACCATCTGCGCTGTAAGCACGCATGCGCGTCTCCTCTCTTATCTCCTCTTCACTCCCTCTGTCTATATAATAAACCCGGTCCGCGCGCCACTTCCTCAGTTGCTGCTTCGGTTTAGACACGCTGTACCGTCCGATGAGCTGAATGGACGCCAACAATTCTGCTTTGCATCCCCACATAGTTCTCTTCGGGGAGATGGGGTAACTTTTTTTCTCCTCTTTATTGGATAATTATTTCATGTGGACGAATAATCGCGAAATGTCATGAAACTTTTGCGAAATGATTTATCATTTTTACGAAGTTGATGCTATGGTCCGTACCATTCTTCGGGTGTGAAATCAGAAGGTAGCTTGAGGCGCCAGTTTCCTATTGTTTACTTAGGTTTTTCTAATCTTAGCACCAAAGCTGCAAAAATAAATATCCTCGTAACCAGTATTTTACCTTAAAGGTATCGCACTTCCTTTTTTCTCTACTGTTCAAGCTGTAGGACAGCCGGGTTTGAGATTGAGAGTATAATGAACGCTTATAGCCTTAAAGAATCCTTCCAGGCTCCCCTTCAGAAACTGCTCCTTGTTCTAATACTCTCATAGATACAGTGAAAAGCATTACTCAAATGCTATTTCCGCTAATATGTCCCGAGCGTGAATTTTCCAGGAGTTTTATTGCAAATGTTTTAGCCCGGTCGCTGATTGTTAAAACTTCGAACATCTTCTTTTCCTTTTCTAGCTTTCATTTGAACAGCTTTACCACATTTTCTTCGTATGTATGGGTTAATGGGTGGTGACATCTGCGGGTGCCTTTACAATATATAAAATGCCTGGGTTCGCACTTCGACGAACGTTGACTTCAGTGTATATTTGTTCTAGAAATTACCAGCCAATCATCCGATGCTTGAATTGGCAGCGAAAGCATTCTAGTCCATAAAACTTTTTAAATTCCCAGACAAGCGAATTACCTAAGCCTATCTTATTATGCAAGATGATTTAATATATATATATATATATATATATATATATATATATATATATATATATTTATATATATATATATATATATATATATATATATATATAAGAACACAACCTATGTAACAACTGATTTTAACGTGTAAGATCACATTGCCTATTTTTGCCATTTTCTAGGCTCTTTCGGGATTTTGCCATTCAAATAATACATTCTTTGGAGTCCAACATTTTTGTCGGTTTTCTACACAACGTTTCAGAACAGAAAATGTAATAAGTGCTGGTATAACGCCTAATTATTCTTGCAACTGAGGCAGCTGATTTTAACTGGCTTAGAAAATTTCACGCACACCACTGTAGTGAAGGTAGTAAGAAAGTTAACAAAAGGAAGGGCAAAAGTTTGCCAGGAGCAATCAAATGGAGACTTGTTTGTGATACGCTACACCAGGATCGCATCCGACAAGGAAAACTGCTTTCTCACAAATGTGTTCAATCGAAATAAATTGATGTTGTTCTTGCGAACTGAGTGACAGGTCGCCTGTACAAAACCGGCGTTGCGAATCATGCAAAAAACGTCCTGCGTAAAACAGTTGCAGTAAAGAAAATGAGTCATTTCTTCCAATTAGGCACTGCCTAAATAACGGGAACCAACATATTCGCTCTAGTTTATGTAATGTATGGTGAAAGTGTATGAATGGATGGCATGCTCCTTGTCAATATTCCTTGTGTACCTTCTTTTTGCGGAACGAGAGTGGATATGGGCTGGGGTCGCATTATAAAATCAACGGCCTGCCATAAATATAAACGTGAACAGTCTGAACTCTTCAGACCAGGGCTAAGCACTTTCGCTGGATGATTGAATAGTGCGCTTTCCTTGCGAGAAAATTTCGGCGTGCAAATGCGACCGGATAAAACAAGGAGGAAAGAAAAAAGGCTAGGAGAGGCCCTGACGTCACATTTGTGAAGCCGAGTCGCGCCATGACTTGAGCCCACTGAGCCCATTACTCTATCCCATCATTCTTTGCTGTTTCCGGTTTGATTTCACTCACATAGCGTCGCCCAGCCATCCCTCTTCGCAGCAAAAACAGCTTCGTGGCTAATTCCTCGGTGCGATGTCATGTTCTAAATGTAGGTTTCGCCTTAAATTTGCCCATTCTAACCCTCACCCAAAGTTTCCATCAAAAAACGGCCTTCGTTTTTGAGATAGAAGGATGATTTTTCAGCTCTTACGCCTGGCAAAGTAGCGTTTGTCGTCGTCATAGCAACAGGCTCGCGGGATGGCGAACGCAGACGACGGGAGCGGTGCTTGGGGTCGTACAGCACGGCGGTCTTTCCGCGCGACGTCTCAGCAGCAATGAATTTCACTTCACTTCACCACGAAGAAACACGAGCAAAGAACGAACTGTGGTTCTCGCCAACGCTGAGCGAAGGGGATTTTCCCGGCACGTTGCCGGCGGCAGCAGCGGCTCGCTCCGCCGATTTCGACGCGACGTAAGCGCCGCTGCGGCCGTGGCACGAGTTAAGGCCGCCTCCGACGGCGGAGTTTTCAAACTGCCCGAATCTAAAAACGTTTGTCGTAGTGACTGCACTGGTTTGCAAGCGTGCGAAGCAGCCGGCTTTTTGAAGTACGGCTTTAAGACCTCTGTTTTCGTGGCCTCTTTGGAGCTGGATTCTTGGCATGTTAAGGTGCTTGTGCAATGGAAGCTTAGGCAGTGTTTTGACACAAAAGAGAGCACGTTTATCTTGCTGTTACACTGAATGACTATTCTTTTCACCTTCATGTCTAAGTTGTGCCAAGGGCTTACTTAGGTATGATGTATTGGTTACGAAATTCATGAACTGGAAGACTGACACAAGAAATGAATGCACGATATTCTTGATCACAGGTCTTGTGGTGTCCCTTGATCTTGTCATGTGTAATGCGGATACGGCGTAATGTAAGTCAGCTGTAATGCGGATACGACGATTCAATGACCGAGGAAACACTGACGATGCTTGCGATGCGAGGACGTGGATGGTTTGATCTTGACATTTTCAATTTTACTGGGTAGAAGACCTGGTGTTGGCGTAGAAACATTTTTGCTACATGCCAGTACCAATAACCGCATGATTAAAATTGTATTACACATCGCTCATCTTCCATCTAAAGCACTCAAAAGATGTATTACTACAGCTAGCGCACTCTTTTTTCTGAAGGGCATACGTTTAAAGAGGTGTAAACCAGGCCGTCTACAAATTGCCGTCGTCTCGCTGCTTTCAGTGCCGCTGCGACTTGCGATTACCGTTCACGAAATCCCCCTAAAGAAAACTTCTCCTTTGTCCCCAGTGCAAGACGAACGTCTATTTGGTAATGTGTATTACTTGAACAGAAGTTATTGAGTTCAAAGAAATGAATACAAAATCTGATGATTCTTTCCAGTGTTTGTACAACAAATACAAGAGCATGACAGGATGACTTTAACCTCTCAGTACTCTCAAGCTTCAATATAATCTGCACTTAACAACGTAAATAAGAGCAAGTGGGTTGGTGGGTAACTGGGAAATTTAAAAAATGCCCTGCCGGCCCGGCAACGTCAATACTTGCCATAAAAGTATTTTTTTTCTAGGTTGGCCAACGCAGCAGCCTAAAGTTGTCCATGAAGTGGCGTTCGGTCCATGCCAGGGTCGTAGCCACGGCTGATGGATAGTGGCGGAAGGCATCCGGCCTTTGGCGCAACGAAGCCTCGGAGACAACACTGTACTTTTAAGTAGTTAGCCGACACCATGCTAAACTGGTAGACCATTTGTATGTTCAACATCGGGTAGAGGCTCCGCCGGTAGCATAAGAAATTGTCATCGGGGTAACGCCGTGATGACTAGGCGTTTTTCTGCCTACATGTCCACCTCCGCGCCTCTCCGGCTCTTTTTGCTTAAAACATCCGTTGTCGTAGCCTCTACGCAGTAACTTCTGTAGATTGGCGGTCAATCTTGACTAGCTCCTTCCACCTCGAATCCCCGAAGTTTAAAAGAGGCGTTCTCTCTCGAGGAAACTGCAGTGTGTATTCGCAATATAGCTTGGTTGCAATATATTCGAGGTGAAATATAACAAGGAGACTGCTGATTGGCTGGTAATGTAATGGGCATACAGGAAAGCAGATGGAACGTTTTTTTTTTAAGAATGCTTACTGGGGGCCATCAAAAAAGAAAGGAGAATGCGGCAACCTTGATGGAGGATAAATGAATAGCCTGCGGGAAAAAGGTTTACACCAACAACTAAAAACCAGTGTCGAACATTTTTCAAAGGGGATTTCGTCCTTCAGTGGAAATTAAACGAATGATTTCAGTTGTGATGATGATGGTCATGGTCATAAGAGTCCCGAGCTTCCATGATTTTAAAGACGCCTGGGTAAGCCAGATGGGAGAAATGAGACCCGCAATTCAGGGTAGCTGTCGATATACATAATACCAATAGCACTCCTCAAAGACTGCTTGAAGAAGATTTTTGTTCTAGATAGTACAAACCTTTTCAAGAGCTTCACGCTGAAGCAACATAGGGTAAAGAAACAAGCACCGAAATCATAAGAGCTATAGAGGAGGTGGTTTGCAATTTTTGAGCAAAAAAATACCCAATGTGCTCAAAAACGACCCTTTGCGTCGCCATGGCGATCTGGCATGAAACATCCTTTCAGCGTCTCAGCAATCCATATCTATAAGGTAATAGCAGAGATACCTATCATATTTGTGCAGAAAATACATCAATTTATCTTTTTATTTACTACGATGATGAGAAAATTATGTTTTCTTTGCAGCATTTTTATGTCCTCAAGAAAATAGCCTTTACTGACACTGGGAACACAACAGAAACACCATTTTTTGTCGCAATTGTTGCCCCGTAAAAACCGTTACAGGTTGCAGCATACACTTTACATTCGAATGGTGTGGTTTAATACCTAAGATTTGAGAGCACTCACGTGATTTTTTCTCACTTCTTGAAATATCTGGGCCTCCTGTGATATCTAATATATGTATTTGTTGGTGCGAGGGTGTTTTTGCGTGGCTCTAACTAATAATTTACCACGCGTGAGAGAACCTTCGCTATGGTTCTTGAAATTTGAATTGCTTTTAAAAAGTATACAATTATATAACATTTGCTTTTAATTCCTATTTGGGTTTAGTTGCGGGTGGCTGCAATATTTATAAGACGATACCTACCATTGATTATGTCATTGTTATAGAGAATGATGTCCAAAATTAGAGAATAGTACAGCTGATGACAAATGCAGATCAACGTATCAAAACCAAACAAGTGACATTTTTTAAACTCCCAGATAATCATTCCACTTGTGCGCGATGGCCGAATTTAAGCAGTTGTCTCATTTAAAATGTGGGTATTTTTACTTCTAATCTGAGCTAGAGCACACATATTGAACACATCAAGAAGAGGTCTCTCAAAAGACTTGTATTGCTTAAACGCCGCCTTTTTCGAGCGAACAGCTATACCAAACCGCAGGCGTATGTTTCCTTTATTAAACAAACATTAGAACATGTTTCGGTTGTTTCGCATCCGCACCATGCGACCTTTATTAACTCCGTTGAAGCCGTGCAGAAGAATGCAGCCTAGATTTATCTTGCGTTTCTACACTTCTCATATAAGCGTATTGGCTCTGAAACGTTCTCTTGATCTGCCTAATTCTTATACCCAGATGAAATTTTCGCGCTTCGTGCTTCTTCACTCAATTTACTGCTTCGAACCATCTTTCAGGTCACCCAATATTTTGCTGACTTATCAAGTTCTATCCCTAACTGTACGACCGTTTATTCGGGCGAGAGCCAAGAGGTATCAGAAATCCCCCCTTGCTTTATCTATCCAGAAATGAAATTTTCTCCTGGTAAGTTTTGTTTATTTAACAGAATAATATTTCTTTCACACCCCATTGCATTTATTTAGCCCCCAAAATATTGACCAGTAAGACTTACCAAGTGCTTTTTTGAAAAAAGTCCTGTAGTGTGTGCATTGTTGGTTTGCAGTTTAAACTGCCCTGTATAGTCTTGTTATGATAACAAAGTTTGGAACTGTTCGATTTTTAGTATGTAGGCTTTGCAATGTGTCTAGAGACGATGTTGGTGTGACGCGTTGCTTTTATTACCATTTTATTCGTTTCCCTGTTTCAGTACTAACTAATTTTCGTGGATACATGCTCGGTTAAACAAAAATGACACCGGGAAGAGAGATGAATGATCGATGTACTCTGTGTGTCGCTCCTGGTTCAACTGTTCTATAGTGTTGTTTACTTTGTTTCTAACCCTCTCGCATCACGGACCCATAACAGACGAAAATAAATAAGAAAATAACTAAAAAGTATATATATAAAATAAATTAATTAATAAATAACTAATACATAAATAAATAAACAAATAAATAATGATAAATAAATAAACAAAACAACTAATAGAAAAACAAAAAATAAATAAATAAACAATAATAAATTATTGAATGAACGCAACAAACCACCTGAGATTTACGTGCGGAGCACGAGAAGTAGTCCCCTTTTGTAAAGTGTTCGTGCAATCATAAAGAAAATTAAGTTTAAATCTGCAAATAACTAACAGCCCTTACCTTTTCGGTAACCCCGACGACAGCAAATGGATGGAAAAATGACGTTGAAAGTATTCGATGTACTTACCGCGTTAAGAAAAATTGCTAAATAGGCCAAATGTTCCGATTCAGTTGCAAACTTTGCAGTGTGCATGAGATCTGCTATGAGGTGCAATTCGATTGTGTATATCTTCGGCGACTCGCTCTGTTCTAAATTGAAAGAGTAATATTTTTAAGTAGAGCGCTTCTTTTTCTGAAACATATTTGAGAAGCTTACTTCTTACTTTCTTTAGCCGTACGTTCTTCAACATCAATATAAGTTTCTGTAGGAGGACAAAAAAGTAATAATAAAGACTTTATTATCTAATATATCATTCTGTATATCAAAAACAATCACTGATTCCTATAAATTTGTCGCCGCACTATTGCGTAAATTTGTGGTTGTGTTTTGTGCAGTAAATTATGAATAATGTGTTCAAGTTTCTGCATTCTGAAGAAGAATCAACTTTTTCTTTTGATAGCGTCATGTACATGCATCCGGATTTCGTTCATACAATAAAAATGATACTGGCGAAGTGGTTTCAAACAGTTTTATATCTCTGGCGGTCTAAAGTATCGTGCTTTTCAACGTAAAGATTGTTCTACTGCTCATCGTGAATTTAGACCAAATTCAGGACGACGTTGTTCTCTGCCTGAACCACTCAAGCACTTTATTTTCCTGATCCCTGCGTCTTGCACAAGAACATTGGCCGGGCATCCGTCAATATATTTTGAATTTATCGATAGGGTTACGTATCGTAATTTATAAGGGTACAGAATTTTTTGCGCTTGAGATATGTTATACGACATGGTAGGAATCAGCCAAGAAAAACCTCCGTCGTGAGTTCGAGCCATCCCCTTCTTCAATAGCACATGAACTTTGAATTGGTTTTCGTTCCCTAAAGGCTAACTGCACTCAAATGTTTCTTTGTCCAAATTTTATCGCGATAACCAGTCTGAGCTCTTAAAATCACATTGGTGAAATCCTAAGCTTCGTATGCACACAGCACACTATGTGCCGTAGTTCAAACTACCTCCGTACAGGCGATGTTTGCACCTGACGGTGAGTCTCCCAAAACAAGTTCCGAGCGGCCTTTGACGGAGGCTGGTGAACCTGTTTCGTAGAGCACGCGCTTGTACGGTGACTTTAACGGCGCTAGGCCGGGAACATGGACGCGTTTTCAGAGGGATTTTAAAGTCCATATCAGAGTCTTTCTTGGGCAACTTAAACCCAGACATTTTGGTCTGTCTGTATGTCTGTCTGTCTTCCTGTCCGTATGTCTGTCTGTAACTCGATTCAGCCACCCGGCCAAAGTGAAATTCTTACTGCACAATAGTCTCATATACTCACAGCCAAATGTAAACGTCTAAGCCTGGTTTATATGTTCATACTTCTCAACTTTGTTGAACAAGAACAAGAGATTACGCAAATATAAGAACGTAAATTAGTACACAAGGGATATTTACAGTGTTCCTTAATTAAAAAATTTATGGATGTTTGGTTTTTGGATAAAAAAGATATTCTACATCTACTGAAGAAAACCGCCGCCTCCAGACGGCATATTAAAAATCCCGCAGCAACAGCAACGAAAGGTTCCACTAGCTAGGTTCCGCGTTCTGCTTGGATCGCACGTGGGGCACAGCCACGTGGTTCTAAAACCTTGTAGTCGGCCGCCTCCATTCACGCGCGGCTCTGCCGTACTGCAGCGCTGGCATCGAGGAACCCGGCATGTAGCAGTGAACGCGGTAAATTCAAATCGCCTTGCGCAAACGTTTAGTGTGTTTACCTAGGGATGAGCGCGACGGTACAGGAACCGCATGAAAGGTGAGCGGGAAAGCAAAGGGGGGCATTTCCTTAGCAAATGTCTACAACGACTATCGTCTTTTGACGACATTTGCAACGAAAGGAGCAGATAAGCGGCCAATTTTTTCTGCTACACCACCGCGCAGTGCTGCCGTCGCCATCACATGTTTCAAAATACACGCGTAGGTAGCAATTTCCGACTTTTTATTTTCAGTGCCATAAAAGAGATTACAACGTTCTGAAGGCAGAACTTTTTTTACTTGAAAATACGATTTATAATAAAAAAATAGGGTTTCACGCACATTTGCCTTACATTTGTCATTCATTTTGCAACTATCACAGAAGAAAGCTATTTTATAAATTCTTGACCACTTGCACTTCCACGTCCAATATTTGCACTATTTCGGCTGCGCCAACGCCACCTCCATTCCTTAGACCAGTCGAAAGTTCTGCGACCTAAATAGAGTTGTTGTACACGCGGGTATAAACACTTGTGCGGCTTTGCTTCACTCGTTAAGTGAACAAAAATCAACCTTGCTCGTGGTAACAAATACATCTGCACAAATATTGGCCGTCGTCTTCGCGAAGTGAGAACGCTAGCAGAACTGCTGCTCTCATCAGCAATCAACTTGATTTTTTTCAATTCACAAAAGAAGTATTTACTTTTGTATAGCGCTAGATTTAGCGCACTTGAAGGTAAAACATTTTCAAAAGCACATGCCTGTGGTTAAAGTGGAAAACAGCGGTAAATAGGTAACCTTTTAATGTTTTACTGCATCATTTAGCTGTGCAAGCTGGCGTACAAATTTAGGTCACTTTCCAATTCGGTTGTCGATGTCATGCAAGGCAGAAAATACTGAGCTGATATTCACGAAGCTGTTTGCGCGTAATGTATAGTAAAAATAGTGATTGACCCCGCCCGTGTGCGGTTTATTGCCTCCAAAAAGAACGATGTGAAAGCCGAGGCGCCGACTAACGAAAGCTGCTTTTTTATATAGTGCGAGCAACTGCCTTTTTTAATAAGGACCTTCTTGTTTTACTCGCAATGCCAAGGATTGCTACAAGGGCAGTTATTCTGATGGAAAAATAACGGTCGTACGTTCTACTTCATTTCTATTGATAGCAACGTGATGTCGAAATTGCGCCTAACTCCATCATCCTGGCCAAAGGTTAGTGGTAGTTGCTCTTTGGAAAAAGCAGTGCAAAATGCGACGCTACCAGGCGCATGTAGAGGCCGCTGTTTGCGGCCCGCGGTTCTAGTGAGGTAGCTCCCATTCCATTACGCACGTAACGTCCGCTAGCCGGTAATGGCCGCCTTTTAAATTCAGTTTTGGTTCCGAAATCGCCACTGTCGTGAGCCGTTTGTGTCGTTCGCGTTAATGTTTGAAACGCAGTATTTTGCAATTCGCACTACTTTTATCAACACTATTAGGTGACATTATTTTTACGTTGTCGAAAATTGCAGTTAGCCTTTAACGTGCATTTTATTCACTTAACACTGGCAACTGCTAGTGCTGCACGTATGCTGATAATATTTCGTATTAAAGTAAATAGTAAACTGAGGCTTTTAGCTTCTGGTATCATGATGGATACCTGAAGAAGTTTTTGGAATACCTAATTAGATTATTGCAATGCGCCAACGCATATATACAGGCCCCAAAGCAAATTAGGCTTTGCATATATAAGATAAAGATTTTTTACTTTAGTCAAGCTGCTGTCCAGAGATAATATGACGCAAAATAAATAAATCGGTTCCTTAAGGGCAATTGTGAATGAGGTTTACGAGTGCACGCCGTAAGAAAGAGGCACGGCAACTAGTATCAATATATGTGTGCAGTGTCAGACATGAGACAGTTGTCCGGGCAACAAGCTCTCCTCACTGGGTCGAAAGTTCAAAGCCTGACTGGAATAACACTATTGAAATGCAACCATAACCGCCGCTTCAGCTGCAACTTATGCGCAATTTACTGCGATTACTTATTGTCTCCACAAAATATTGTTACGGTGACGTAAAGTAAGACGTGAAGCCAAGCGGTTCAAGAGGTATCCACACAGTGTATTCACAATCGTACTAGCACCGCGCAGGCAAAGCGCAAGATTCTCTTCTACTTCTACGTCTAGCTCGTTTCCTGAGTACGAGCATGTTTCCGTCATCTTCTTTCGGCTAGTGCCTGGCACATGTCCCAATGTGGTGCATAGGCTATGCACGAACTCTTCCTTTGCTTAGCATCTTCAGCGAAGACACCGTAGCATAACCCCCACTGTGGAAAGCACCGTCTCGGTACTATAATATAGCGATAGCTGTCGCAGACCGTGTTACGGTTTCAGGCGCACTACGTGAAAACTTCCGTTGTTGACCGATGGAAAGTTGCCAATGGCATGGCCGGTGTTATTTCGTACGTGACATCGGTAACTTGTCAGATGACGCCGTAAGGACCAGAAAAGGGAAAGAGGTGTTTTTCAGAAAGTGTATACGAGGCGCGACGGCGACCACGCCAGAACAAGTGATCCCGGCGGAAAGTAAAAGTGTCAGTGTCGGGAGTCGTAGCGTGCCTTTTGGGAGACTTGTGATGAGAGGAGGTTGGAACAGGCAACTTGGCGAGCATGGTCGCCACGAGCAATAGCGGCTTCGGCATACTCAGCTGTGGGTAAAAGGGTGTCAAGCGGGAAAGATGGCTTGCGGTGGTAGAGCAAGTAGAATGGGGACGATCCTGCAGTGTCGTGACGGGACGAATTGTGAGCGAATGTGACGTAAGGAAGCGCCATGCCGCAGTCGCAGAGGTCAGTGGAGACGTACATAGACAACCTGTTTCTAAGCGTCCGGTTGAGCCTCTCCGTGAGGCGGTAGGTCTGCGGATGGTAAGCAATTGTTACCTTGTGTTGTGTTGCGCACGCACGGAGAAGGTCCTCAACAACATGGGACAAGAAAAAGCGACCTCGATCAGTAACAATCTGGCGCGGTGCTTCGTGATTAATAATTACATCGTGTAGAGGCAAGCCGGCAGCGTCGGATGCGCAGCTCATGGCAATAGCACGGGCAATGGCGTAGCGCGTCGCGTAATCGGTGGCCACTGCTATTCACTTGTTGACCGATGTAGACACCGGGAAGGGACCGACGAGATCGACACGAACGCAATAAAAGGGCTCAGTGGGGATGTCTAACGGTTGTAGCAGACCGGGTGGTGACGCGGTGGGCTGCTTGCGGTGTTGGCATAGGTCGCACGTGGCCACATAATGTTGGACACAACGGTAAACGCCGGGCCTAAAACAATCGACGAGGCACACGGTTGTACGCGCGGGACACACCCACGTGACCAGCGGTAGGTAGGTCGTAAAATATTTGAGAGCGTCTAAACGAACGTGGTTAGGGACAACAAGTAGGAGCTCAGGGCCATCTGGACGGAGATTCCTGCGGTAAAGGATGTCATCCTTTAGTAGAAACATATGTGTGGTAGGTACAGTGGAGCCGACGGTGAGACGGTCGATGATAGATTTCAAAGAGGGATCGCGACACCGCTGATCACCGATGTGGAGTAATCCCAAAATGGACATCAACTAGGATTAGGGCAAAGGTTCGGAGGGTCAATCGGATAACGTGGTAGGCATTCAGCGTCATGATGAAGGCGACCAGACTTGTAGACAACGGGAAAACAGTAGTCTTGAAGGCGTAGCGCCCAGCGACCTACGCGTCCGGTGTAATCTTTCAACGAAGAGAGCCAACATAGTGCATGATGATCTGGGAAGACAGTGAAGGGCCGTCCGTACAGGTAGGGAAAATTTTCCAACGGCCCACACAAGTGCGAGGCATTCCCGCTCGGTGATAGAGTAGTTGCGTTCGGTAGGGGAGAGGATTCGACTGGCGTACGTGATAACGTGGTCGTGACTATCCTGACGTTGAGCCAGTACGGCGCCGATCCCATGACCGCTGGCGTCGGTTTGCACTTCGGTAGGAGCGGCCGCGTTGAAGTGGTCTAAAATTGGGGAGGACGTAAGGAGGGAAATTATGGTGTGAAAAGCCTCATCTTGGTCGATACCGTAAAAAAACTTGACGTCTTTCGTGACAAGTTCAGTGAGAGGACGGGAGATATCCGCGAAGTTTTCGATGGGGAGAGGAGAATAAACATTTATTGAGCGTAAGTGCTGATGGCAGGGCACTCGCCCTGTGGAGGGAATCGTTATTCCGGGATACCCAGTCTGCGACTTGCTGTCTAGGCCCTCTTGACCTGTTCTCACTGATGTAACTTCGAAAATAAGAACAAAGTCCGACAACGCTGCGCACGGTGTCTGTAGAACACGGAAACGGAAAATTCTTCACGGCGTTAACTTTCCCTGGGTCAGGTCGAACTCCACGAGATGGCCCAGGATCGTGATGCGGCGGCGAGAAAATCGACACTTTGACGATTTTAGTTGTAGGGCAGCAGGTTGGAAAAAGAAAAAGATGTCCGAAAGGCGAGATAGGGGAGTTTTTAATGTTGATGAAAACACAATCATGTCATCCACGTCACACCAGCATGTCGACCATTTGGATCTGCGATGTAGAGAATCTATCATTCTTTCGAAGGTCGCTGGCGCATTACAAAATCCAAACGGCATCACCTTGAATTGGTAAAAACCTGCGGGTGTGACGAAGGCGGTTTTTTCCCGCTCAATCTCATCGACAGACATCTGGCAATACCCTGAGTGGAGGTCAATTGACGAAAAGCACGTAGCCTCATGAAGGCAGTCAAGGGCGTCGTCTATTCTGGGCAGTGGGTATATATCCTTCTTGGTTATGTTATTGAGGTGGTGTAATAAACACACACCGCAAAAATACTACACGCAAAAACTCCTACACCGTTTAAAAACGCGTTCAACCTCTTTCTAGAAAAACGTGTTCAACCTCTTTCAAGAATAAACTAGTTTAAACTGTTTCCACCTGTTTTCAATTCAAGATTCGCGCTGTTAGTGTATCGCTAAAAGGAATTTTGCACCGCGCACCTGGATTCACCCTGCAAAAGAAGTAATTTTTTCTCTTGGCTTCTGGAAAGTGTCCAGATAAAAAATATTCTTACTAGCTCTTATTCTTAGGGGTTATTGCCTCTACGGAAGCTTTTGCGGAATATATATGAACGCCTTTCTTGGACTAGTACTAGCAAGTTGTAATTCAAAATTCATATACCTATTGTTAACAGATAACAGTGCAGCACTATTTGTTCTGTTGAGGGCAAGTGGAATCGCAGTCACATTCGAGTCAACGTCACGCGTTTTCCCACTAAGGAAAGAACATACCCGAAACACTTTGTACAAAAACATTTCTAGGTAACTTCATGCATTTTACTTAGTTTTCCTTTTAGATCAAAAGAAGAAGCATGCATCTTTTTCTTACCTAGTGTTTGACAAAACGCTTCAGTGCTTTCGGAGTCATCTATTAGATAAATATTGTGCTCCAATCTTCCAAGAAAGTATTTCTTGTTTGTTCTTAAAGGCTCGATTCTGTGAGTAAAATTTAGGTTTCCACTCTGTGTATGACAAGCAAACAGTTAAGCTTTGCCTGGCTGCAACGGGATAGACCGTAATAACGCCATTTCAAGAACAGATTACTGATTGAGAACCTATAAACACGACTCTGCCGAACACTAATATCATTCGCCATGTACAAACACTTGTTCTTCGCAGCGACAACAGTTCTATTTAGCAAAGTTATTGTTACATGCACAGTGAAAAAAAGGCGCGCTCGCTTATGTGCCTCCCTTCGAAATGAATAACCCGCAAATACACAACACTGTACAGTGTGCAGTAAAATATGAATATTCCTGACTGCCGAAGCGTTTTTATATAATGTGAAATTCCAAGAAGGCAAACGCTCACTAGTTCGGTGTTTTCATCATATATTCTTAGATGATATCACCTGCTTAACATATCACCCCTGAAAGGAACAAACCTGTTTACCAGAGTGTGAAATACATTTTGTTGTCACGTATTTGTTTTTAATATTATTATTCACTAGACGTGGATGAGGTGTCCCTAGAGGAAGGAAATAAATCAGTTATACGCATAAAAATACAACATATCACAGTTTTCTGGTGCTAAGTTTTGCATTCTGCTATTATAAAAATAGGAGCTATGAAAATTCCAGGAAGCTTGCAGTCACGCGAAAGGCTTCAAAGGCGAAGCTCTTGTGGCAAAGAATTGCTTGGCACAAAGTTATGTTTCGGTATCATATTTTATTTCTATGGTTAGGGGGCTAGTGAACCTCATATGCATAGAAATTCGTTTTTTTCGTTCCTAGTGGTGGATGCAAGTTCATCCTCGCTTTGTAGAATTCCACCAGCGCTTCGCCACCGGATCGAGGAAGCTGTGGCGAGATCTGCAAATCGTCTCGAGACGGATTGGCACAATCGTAGCGATGTGTACATTTATTCATAATAGCTTCTGGGTAATCTGGAGGCCACTGTTACCTCTCCAATTACTGTGTCCATTCATTTTAAGCATTTGCGCTAGAACTGTTTTACATGAGCGGAAGCGATTGACAATAGCGCTGAAGTTTTTTTTACACCCAATGTCCATGCCGGCGACCCGGCTGTCGCTGTGAGGCGCGCGCTCAGAAGCAGATGCCATTTTCTTGCTTCTCGTGGTTTGTAATCACTCTTTACCGACTTGGTGTTAATATCCCTACATGCTTAGAGCGGAAATTTTTAATTACACATGCTACTCACACTCATCTTCGAGCTTGGACATTTTTTGCATTTTGAATTCAACAATAAACGCGGGCCAAATAAATCAGAAGCCGCGAGCACTGGGGATGCGTCTTCCAATCCGCCCAGATGTAAACTACTTGGACGCTGCGAAATACCGCCACCATCCCGCATATGCGATAGCCGTGATCCACGGGACCGGCCCCATGCCCATCAGCTCATTTATTTGAACACCACTTCACTAAGGAGGAGGGGGCATTAGCGCAGGTGGTGTCACAAAGGCCCATCCCGTGATTATACTCTAACGTGCTAGAACTGCGGTTCGGCATTTTTCTCGTGTCTGTATCACGCCTTTTGCCGTCGAAATTCTGGCTCAAAATTTCACAACATCCAGGGTACAGCTAATTTGCACTCCCGCTGAGCTATTGAAACGCTGTCCATGGAGGGCTTATAATCTGATCGGTTCCCAGCGTCCTTCCCGACCATGGGGCCAGATGTGCCAGGTATTGACTGACAACTTAACACGACTGGGCCAGTTATTATCGGCTCGCCCGCTGCGAAAATTTTCCTGCCCATTCCCCACTCTCCAAAGCATAGGAACACACAGAGACTTCTCCAAACTCATACTCTCCCATGCCAAGACGTATTTCCCCACATACACGTCGCCCTAACCCGTTCTCCCAATTTTCCTGCTCGTAGTAAACACTCCACTGCGCCACCCTCCACGGGGTGTTGCCCTGGTTACCCTTTCCTTCTAATTGCTTTTAACGAGCAGCGCTTGTGGGTGATAGGTCGCTGACACAGGGATACAACTCTCCCTCCTTGGCGTAGCTACGATAGTCCCCACCAGGCTGGAGCCTGCGGCCACATTGGTCACCTAAACCTAGTGCAACTAAGAACGTTCTTTTCTCTCTCTCCCCCTATCTCCCACTTCCGACACGGTGCTTCCGGAACGCTCTGTCTTCCTCACTTTTTCTGTCTTGCACAACCAGAACAGTGGCTACCACTTTTCGCTCTAGATGACGACGCATGAGAGATAGCCAACGCCATCGCATGAAGGAAATCAGCGACTTCCGGAGTAACGGCTGTCGGTGGGCATACATGTCATTGGCTAATAAGCGGCGCCCTCGTTACTGATCTGCGAAGGGAAGTACGAATAGGCCAAGGTAGGTTTCTGTCCAGCCTTCATGGCGTTGTGCCAGTAGCACGGCACGTGCTCTGGAACCCCCTAGGGAAAACAATTTCTAAGTTTTTTCAGCGTCCGCCAAGGATTTGTTAGCTGTTTTCGGGTGCTTCGGAAGAATGATGCGTCTCCAATGTATACATCTCGCTGCCAATTCAGAGTTCTGTCGTCCTGGCAAAGCTTCAAAAATTGTCGCTGGTGCAGCCATCGGCACGGAGTGTATGAAGTTCACACTAGTCAGGGATGCGGTGGCTAAGCTTGTGGCACTCTTTCAGCATAGGGCATGAGAGCAACAACAGGACTCGGCTGGAGTGCAGCTTGAAAAGTGTTGCTGCCGGTATGCAATTTCAAAACTTGCTGCTGGCGAACGCTCCTTATTTCAGGGCTGATAGATGATTTATGCTCAGGGTCATAGTGTACTTAGGACAGCTGACGAGCAACTTCCTGAAGATCAAACTCCTGGATCTGCCGAAACAAGGTACCGTCGCAATTATCAGCGGTCAAACTGGACTTAAAATAATCTTTTGCGACTGGTTGCTGATTGAGAGCCTGTTGCTTGCTCAAGTAGTCAATGTTTTGGCAAATGCTAATGACCTCTGCAAAAGTTTGGGTTTTTTTGCCAGAAACATCTTAAAAAAATTGTCGCTTGTGCTCCAACGTTGTGTTTGATCTTGTCTAGTTCGGCCATGACACAGTGAAGAATTCTACAGATATCAACGATGTCCTTTATGTGACAAGTGAAGTTCTCACTGCGTGGCTGTGGACGCTAACTCAAACACTGCTCCAATCGGAGCTTTTGTACAGCAGGAGAGCCAAAAACTTTGCAGTCATCTTCAAAATTTACCCACGTTGTAACACCTGCTTTGTGGTTACAGAACCACCGCTCTGCTACACCACTCAAGAAAAATGTGATAATATGGAGCTTGAGGTTGTTGTGTTGTTGTGTGCTCACCAATAGAATGTTGTTGTGTGCTCACCAGTACAATGCAACAAGCCTGTGCCCTACTTCTAGCTTCTCGGTGCTCTTAATGGTAGAGGTGTCCCACTAACGATTACCACCTAAGGGGATGATGAGGTAGCGTAGGCCCGGTGTAATCGGGACACACTGATGTTAGGAGCGCCCAGCGTACGAGTCAGGAGCTCCACAGAAAGGGGACCAGGACCGCTACATCTTCAGCAAAAACTGTAAGTAGGATTTCTTCCCATATGGGAAGAACAACAAATCAAAAGCACCAAGTTCGCGTGGTCTTGTTGACTGAGAGAAAAGCCGAGAAGGGGCTGCTTATTTATCAGTGGTCATGGTTCTGCTGCCGTTTATCGCTGCCTCTTGACTGTGATGAAGATGTTTCCGTGGTGCATGACGCACACTCTAAAGGGGGGTGTACAATGCTGACTCACTAAACCCCCTCCCTTGCTCACACATGAACATTGCTGCAGAACAACTGTTTGCAATACACACACACATATGTATGTTTATATATGTATATATGGTATAAGTAAAGAGTCGGATACTCAGCAAGATCAATAACAAAGAAGGTTTACTTACGTAGCGGCAACACTACTTGCCTTCTTTAGAGTACAGTTACATGATTTTGCTGTTACATAATTTTGCAGCAACATCATGTAACTGTACTCTGGTGAAGGTGTGTCCCGTTGCCTCCACGTAGGTAAACCTCCTTTGCTATTTTTCTTGGTGTGTATACGACTCTTTACGTATAATATTTTTGCTCGCTTTGTGAGTTTTATCTTTCTCTAGGTTAGATATATTGTAGGCGCTGGTTAGGGCCACGACGCCACAGCAGTATGCTTCCGGGATATCCCCCGGCAGTTTTACACAAACGATATGTGCCAAGTACTAGCAGAAGGGTATGCGCCAGTGGACTGGTATTTCCCAGGCTTGTCTTCCACACGCAATCATGCTTCATCATCGTCATTAGTCGTCTATCATCATCAACGGCCGTCTTGGACAACGTAGGACAAGGTTCGCCTAATAAAGACGTGCCCCGAGAGTCCCGGGGCGTGCCTACAATATATATATATATATATACATATATATATATATATATATATATATATAGCAGGTAAGAAGTTCCGGACTACCGTAGCAATAGGTAAAAACTTGGGTGCAAACACTTGGAAACCTCTGAACAAGGGTTTTATTGTTCCCAACAGTTGCGAAAGGAGAACCTTTCTTCTTCAGGGGTTATTTTAGAATAGACAGAAAAACGCTTATACACACTTCGCCTCCGAAGGCTTCCCTGTCTACTCACCATCGTCAATGAGAGCTGTCGGGGAGAGTAAAAGAGGGGGAGAGAAAGAAAAAGATGTCGTAACTATACTACAGAAGGTGGGAAAAAGCAAGAAAAGAGGAAGGGAAAGAGGAAAGTTGTAAATGGGAAGGAGGCACAGTTGCGGCATTGATAGACAGAAAACAGACGCATAAAGTTCAACCAAATGTGTGTCTTCAGAGAAAACGGCGTGCTGCGTCTGCGTGCAGAAAGAGAGATACATACAATTTGGAGAGTCGAAGCTCGAAAGCCTGAACGAAAAGTCTGTGGATGGCAGAGAAGCATGCCAACCTGTGCCTACTGGTGAAGAATGGTAAAGAAGAACGAAATAGAGGCATTTGTTAGACATTAGACCGTCATTAGACCGTCATTAGAGGCATTAGACCGTCGTTAGACAGAGACAAGAACCACATGGCCGCAGGTGCCCGAAGGAAGCTGATCAGCTTCTTTCCTCTTTCCTCTTTCCTTCCTCTTTTCTTGCCTTTTCTCACCTTCTGTAGTATAGTTACGACATCTTATTCTTACTCTCCCCAAGAGCTCTCATTGACGAGGGTGAGGAGACAGGGAATCCCTCGGAGGCAAAGTGTGTATAAGCGTTTTTCTGTCTATTCTAAAATAACCCCTGAAGAAGAAAGGTTCTCCTTTCGCAACTGTTGGGGACAATGAAACCCTTGTTAAGTGTTTTTCAAGTGTCTGCACCCACGTTTTGACCTATATATATATATATATATATATATGTATATTAGCCCCCACTCTGAGTCTGTACTATTTTACCCAAAGCTTTCATTCCTGAGGAAGACCTGTCTCAGGTCGAAACATTGGAAATAAAGTCTCCGATGAGCGTACTTCTACTTTGTGCGTATATAAATATATATATATATATATATATATATATATATATATATATATATATATATATATATGATACTTTGGAGAAGGTAGCCGCCGCAGCCCTCTGCCAAAGTGTCGACAAGGGGACTCATCTGTTTCAAGGCATGTCCTCTTGTCAAAACTTTGGCAAACGTCTGAGGCCGCTACCTTCTCTAAAGTATTATTTCTCTCTGGCGATCATCTTCAAATCCCCCTCTTCTCGGGGCGTGCCTACAACACACACACACACACACACGTATATATATATATATATGTATGTATATATCTATATATATTGTAACGAGGGTAATGAACAAAAGCAATAGACGCAACATGCCATCCAGACATCGGGGTATGTGCCTCACCAGCATAGCCGATATAGGATTAGGCCAAATCCCCACATGGGGATATGCTCCCAAGATGTGTCAGGGAAGACGATGAATCCCAGGACGTGCATGCGCCAGAAACGCGCTTGGTGATCGCAACGCTCAGACCTGCGTTATCCGTCGGCTTCTCTCCTGCAAATAAACAAGCTCAACCGGCTACCGGCGTATCGGCTGTCTTCTTGACAAGTGGTGGAGGTCAGGAGTTTCGATCCTATTCTGGAGCTTCGTTCCTGGACGCTACCAACCCAATGTCCAGAGAAAGCAGTCAGCCTGTGATCTGCCGCGGCTCCATGCGCGAGCGGGACCAGGCCAATTTCAGCGGTACAGATGACTGCGACGCGGAGGACTGGCTTGCTTCCTTCGAACGCGTGAGTGCGTATAATAAGTGGGACGACAATTTCAAGCTTAGCAACGTCGCCTTCTCTCTAACGAAAGTCGCGGAAACATGGTACAACAATAATGAATCCGATCTCGGGCCTTGGTCTCATTTCTGTAGTGAATTTATTAGACTTTTGGCCGCGCTGCTGTACGAAAACTTCGTGCCGAACAGTGCTTACGTGCACGCAGACAGAAGGCTGGCGAGACGTTCACCAGCTATATCGAAGACGTCATTACCCTTTGCAAACGCGTCGACCCCTCCATGACGGAAGCTGAAGAGGTCCGGGACACCTGAAAAGGCGTTGACGACGACGCTTTCCAGATGCTCTTGGCTAGAGACCCCAAAACTGTTGCGGATATCGTCCGCTTGTGTCACAGTTTTGACGACCTACGCAAGCAGCGAGCTGTGACTCGACAAGCCTGTGCTCGCGGGGAGTCCGTAGCGAGCGTGGCGGCTACGTATGACGAGGATTCCGCTCTGTTTTCCCGCATCAAAGATTTTATCCGTGAAGAGGTGGCCCGCCAAGTTTCCCTGCTCCCCTGCACTGCAGAGCCGCCTTCTCCACTGGCGCCTACACTCCCGATTATGATACGGGACCAGGTAGCTAACGCATTTCCACCAGCCGAACACACCGCACCAGTAGCTGCCCCTACGACCCTCTCCCCTCTCACCTACGCTGGAGCGACAGCCAGGCCTCTACCACCGCCAGCTCCATTCTTGCAGTCCCCAGCGCCACAACCAGCGGTGTCGTTCCAGCCTGCGGTGCGCATTGCGCCGACTCACGTACCATCACGACCACTTCAAAGCCCTATCACGAGTCCTTGCGATGCCAATGCGTGGCGCACACCGGAAAATCGACCCATCAGTTTCGCGTGTCGGACACCCGGACTTGTCGCCCGCTACTGTCGTCGTCGTGTTGTGCCGGCCGCCAACATTTTTAAAGCACCTTTTTTACGCTAGCCCCCACATCCCGTCTTATGTTCCACCGCAAACTCCACAGAATTTGCCCATCGAGTCTTCTGAACAGCCGTCGTTCACCAGCCGCCGATCGTCTTCCCCACGTCGCCGCACAGTTTCTCCCATGCGTCGCAGCCCGATCAGTACCGGGGAGGAAAACTAACAGCCGCAGTTTCTGAGGCAAGAGCTGCGTCACCGTCAAACTGTACAAGCCCTAAATTTTCACCAAAAAATGTTATTGACGTAATTGTAGAAGGTGCCCCTAACGTTGCGCTAATCGATACAGGAGCCGCTGTTTCTGTTATCCATGCCCGTCTCTGCCGCTCTCTACAAAAAGTGATGACGCTCCTCTCTGGATTTTCATTACGAGCCGCCAACTCGCAACCCATTAAGCCGCTTGCTGCCTGCACTGCCCGGGTCGTCATCAAGAACATCTCGTACATCATTGAGTTCATCGTCCTGCCCGCCTGCTCCCATGACGTCTTCCTGGGTTGGGATTTTCTTTCCCGCCACGACGCTATTATTGACTATGCTCGATCTGTAGTTGAATTTTCCACTGATGTCTTAGAGGATTCCGATGATGCCCCTGTTACCAAGCTGCTGATTGCTGTAGACACTGACGTTCCGCCAGGCTCCTCTGTCGTCGTTCCATTGTGTTGCACCACTGTCCCAGACGCAACTGTTCTCCTTACGCCCTCAGCCATTTTCCTACGTCAGAAATGTCTTCCTTTGCCCTGTGCAATTTTAACAACTCGTGATTGCGCAAGCACTATGTTAGTCACGAATCCGACGGCGACTTCATGTTCCCTTTTTAGCGGAGAAACACTTGGGTTTATTGAGATAGTTGATGACCGGGTAGTCGTCGACGTACCTGACCATTTGCACCATCTTCAGATTGACGTACTGAGCGTTACTTCAGGCGTACCAGAACAATTACTACCTGCTGCTTTCCACCAGTGCGTGGACGCAGACCTGGACGCAACCCAACGAGCACGACTTGCTCCATTGCTTCGGAAGTTTTGTTCGTCGTTTGAT
This sequence comes from Haemaphysalis longicornis, assembly GCF_048455015.1. Taxonomy (NCBI): domain Eukaryota; kingdom Metazoa; phylum Arthropoda; class Arachnida; order Ixodida; family Ixodidae; genus Haemaphysalis; species Haemaphysalis longicornis. The sequence goes on along the minus strand of NW_027526407.1, from coordinate 9,772,599 downwards.
CACGCGCAAAGCTCGCTGGGTCGCACGTCCGTTGTCACGTACTCCATTGATACTGGTTCGCACGCCCCCCTTCGACAGCGCCCATATCGTGTGTCACCGACTGAGAGTCAAACCATTGAAGTCAACGTGACAGATATGCTTAAGCGAGGTGTCATTCGCCCTTCCAAGAGTCAATGGGCTTCGCCTGTGGTATTTGTGCGGAAGAAAGACAGCTCCATTAGGTTCTGCGTAGATTATCGACGCTTGAACACCATTAGACGCAAAGACGTCTACCAGCTCCCTCGCATCGATGATGCGCTTGATTGTTTGCAGGGAGGCGAATGTTTCTCATCCCTCGACTTACGATCCCGGTACTGGCAGGTCCCAATGGCGGAGGCTGATCGCGCAAAGACGGCATTCGTCACCCCTGATGGCCTCTACGAATTTAACGTTATGCCATTCGTGCTATGCAATGCCCCAGCCACGTCCGAAACAATGATGGACAGTCTTTTGCGCGGCCTCAAATGGAACGATGTAGTCGGTTTCGCTCAAGATTTTGAGACGCACCTGGTTCGCCTAGACCAAGTGTTGACGTGCATCGCCGCGGCTGGACTGCAGCTCAATCTGAAGAAGTGTCACTTTGCCGCGCGCGAACTGACGATCCTGGGTCATGTTGTTTGCAAGACGGGCGTTCGTCCGGACGAGACCGAGCTTCGTGCCGTCGCGGAGTTCCCGAAACCGACCACCCTAAAGGCACTTAGGAGCTTTATCGGGCTGTGTTCGTATTTTCGGCGGTTTATTCGCAACTTTGCGTCCATCACTTCACAACTAACAAAGCGTCTCAGCAGCGACAACGGCATTTCGGCTTGGTCAGCGTCCTGCGACGAGGCGTTTGCGACACTCCGTCGTCTGCTCACATCGCTGCCTATATTTCGACATTTTTACCCTTCTGCTCCAACAGAAGTCCACACGGATGCTACTGGTATTGGCCCTGGTGTCGGGCTCGCGGAGCAAAAATCTGGCATTGCGGAGCACGTCGTTGCATACGCGAGCCGGACGCTCACAAAGGCTGAGTCCAACTACTCAGTCACTGAAAAAGAGTGTTTGGCCATAATATGGGCATTGGGAAAGTTTCGTTCATACTTCTATTGGCGCCGATTTGATGTCGTCACCGACCACCACGCACTGTGCTGGCTGGCCTCCCTCAGAGATCCTTGTGGTCGCCTTGGTCGATGGGCTCTTCGCCTCCAAGAGTACGATATCAACGTCGTCTACCATTGAGGCCGGAAGCACTCAGACGCGGATGCCCTCTCGCGCTCTCCGCTGTCGGCTGACGTCTCTCACCTCGCCACTACCGACTGCAGCTTGTCGTCTCTCAGTGCTACTGACATGTGCGCTGAGCAGCGGAAGGACCCATGCATAGCTTCATGATCAGCTTCCTCTCCGGTGCGTCATCTGACTGTGTATCAAGGGTCCTGCGAAGGCAAGCTTCTCACTTTCAACTGCGCGACGAGCTGCTTTACCACCGAAATTATTTCTCGGACGGTCGCAAGTGGCTTCTGGTTATTCCACGCCATTTGCGCGCAGATATATGCGCTTCATTTCATGACGACCCGAGCTGCGTCCATGCTGGCGTCATCAAGATTTACGAGCGACTCCGCCTCCGTTATTATTGGCGTGGAATGTACAACTTCGTACAGAAGTACGTTCGCTCGTGTCCGGAATGCCAACGCCGCAAGTCGCCACCTTCTCGCTCGACCGCGCCACTGCAACCACTACCTTGCCCGGAAAAACCCTTTGACCGTGTTGGGATCGATCTATACGGGCCACTGCCTCCTACAGCTTCCGGTAACAGATGGATAATTGTTGCCGTTGAAAACTGACAAGGTATGCTGAAACTGCTGCACTGCCCGCATCCACGGCTCGTGACGTCACCACTTTTCTACTACATTTATTTTATACTTCGGCACGGGGCGCCTCGGGAGCTCCTGAGCGATCGAGGACGTGTCTTCTTATCCGAAGTCGTGAAAGCGCTACTCGTCGAATGTCACGTGGTTCATCGAACGAGCTCATCATACCACCCACAGACGAATGGGCTCACGGAACAGTTAAACCGCACCTTGGGCGATATGCTTTCAATGTATTTGTCATCTGACCACTCCAATTGGGACCTCGTGCCCCCATTTATAATGTACGCCTACAACACGGCAACACAGACGACGACGGGATTTTCCCCGCTTTTCTTGCTTTTGCGGACGTGAGCCGACATGCGCCCTGGATACCATACTCCCTTACAACCGCGATGCCACACCGCGATGCCACACCGCGATGCCACACCGGTATCACAAATGGCGCAGCACGCCAAAGAATGTCGACAACTAGCCCGTTCTTTTACAACTGCTGACCAACCGCGCTAGTAGCATCGTCGTGACGACTCTACCGGTCCTAAGACGTTTGATCCTGGTTCGCATGTGTAACTTTGGGTGCCCTGCCCAACACCCGGTCTCTCCCAAAAATTGGTGGCCAAATATCACGGTCCATACAAGGTCATTGCCCGCACTTCGCCAGTGAACTACCTTGTTGAGCCCATTACTCCGTCCTCGGATCTTCGCCGCCGTGGCCGTGAAACAGTCCACGTTGATAGGCTCAAGCCTTACTACGAGCCGCTCGTGTCGACATCACCCTAAGTCGCCAGGTTGGCTCCTTTTTGCAGCGGGGGCGATTGTAACGAGGGTAATGAACAAATGCAATAGACGCAACATTCCATCCAGACATCGGGGTATGTGCCTCACCAGCATAGCCCATATAGGATTATGCCAAATTCCCACACGGGGATATGCTCCAGAGAGGTGTCAGGGAAGACGATGAACCCCAGCACGTGCATGCGCCAGAAACGCGCTTGGTGATCGCTACGCTCAGACCTGCGTTATTCATGGGCTTCTCTCCTGCAATTAAACAACCTCAACCGGCTACCGGCGTGTCGGTTGTCTTTTTAACAATATATATAAATAAATATACATAAATATATACATATATATATATATATATATATATATATATATATATACGTGTGTGTGTGTGTGTGTGTGTGTGTGTGTGTGTGTGTGTGTGAGCGTGTGCTTATATATATATATATATATATATATATATATAATCTAAGATTAGCACCAGTATTTACACAAAAGCAAACACCGCGTTGGCCGTAGCATGTACCTCCATTCCCTCAAGTTCTAGCGGCCCCTCGGAGAACCAGCATGCCCTTTGTGATCCGTGTCGCTGAGCCCTAGGACGTATCCACAACGTTTGTGCTATGCACTTTCTTTCATTCTCCGGCACCGAACACATGGTGTGACAGTGCATATATATAAAAAAAAATAAACAGGCGCGCCAACGAAATGTGTAAATCATGCATTCTTACAATGTAAAAATTGTTTCCGTGCGCAGGCTCTACCATTAGAGAAGACCCATTCTTCAGGTTGTGGTACAAGTGTTGCTCAATATAGGTTCCATTTTCCTGCAATATTTGCACAAAGACACTAACGGTTCACGCGCATCTTTTCGGTTAATGTTTTAAAAAAGGCGGTACTCACTTCAACGTATTCGCCCTGATGGTGAATCATAACTCGGGGAGACATTACGGAGCTTTTTTGTAAAGTTAGGTGGGCATTTTTTTCTATGTATAAAATTTTGTCCCCTTGGTATTCGCGATCTTCGTAAACAAGTGGGTACACCACGTGGCCGTCACTTCTAGAGCTCTGTAACGTAGCAGAATCTGTAACGTGGCAGAACAAAGTTCACATGCAGATGTGTTTTATCGTGAATATATAGTTTATTTTTTTCTGGTGACTAAACAATCAAGATAGTTTCAAACTTTTTTCGTGAGTGCTGCTCAGAAAGCGGTCAAAAGAAAAGTTTCGAGGCAGGCAACCTCAGTATATAGTCTGGTGAACTAAGTTCTTGTTTGTGGATTGTTGCCAGATTCACATTTTAATAAATTAAATTTTGATGAAGAATAATGCCAGCATCCGCTTGTTTTTTCAGCGCGAAGACTCACAAAGCTGCTCTTTTTCAAGGAGAACGAGCGAAAGTGTCCGACCAACGTAGATTGTTACATTTCTTGATTACGTTTGTCTCGTAGATACCGGGCCATCTCCTTCATCAATGTACAACACGTTGGCGACGTCTGATCGGAGGATCTCTCTGTTGGAGGTACGCCCTTTGTAAAGATTTGCTAGGACGATCCAAAGCTTCTGGACTACGCAAAATTGAAATAAGGTTTACGTTTGGGTGTGTTCAAATTATTTTATAAAAGTAAGAAAGTAAAGTGTTTTATCTAGCTTTCCGGGATAAAACGTTTTCGCCACGGTCGTGGCGTCAGCTTGAAGATTTAGTTTTTTGTAGACTGTATACTCTCGGCGTAACCTACAAAATTTTAGGAAAACCCTTATGTCCCATGCACGGAGAAGGGCGGTGAAGTGAACACATCGGCGTAATGCCGAAGCATCCTACGCTAGGGTTTTTTCTGTCTGCCATCCTATGGACTTCAGCCTCGCAAAGCCGCATTGGGGGAACGAGCACAAATTATAATATATTCATCATCATCGTGTTCCGGATCCGCTTATGTACTTCTAGGCTTAGTCCTCTGCGGGGACGACATCAGCGAAGACGCTTTAATAGGCTACAGCCACAAAGTCCACTTTTCCCCTTAAAATCTCTTTGGATAGCACATCATTTGGGGAAAGCATCGATCTGACATCAAGCTGAACGGGCGGACCGTATTGTTTCGTCTGTCGGTAGATTCTTTATCAACTTCTGTGCCATTGAAGATCTCTACGGTGACACGCCGCGCTAAGCCTAACTTCCAAGAAAATGAACTACCAACGTGTCTGCCACACCGCGGAGGGGCTAACCCGGTCGGCATGGTCGGGCGACTTGAGACACCACAGGAGCAGAGCATGGTGGCACGTTGTGGCATCCAATCAACATTGCAACAACCCGTCTTCAGTGACGACGAATACCACATGAAACTTCCTGACGTCAGCAAGGAAGATACAGAACTTCACAACCATTACACCGATACGCCGACAGAGCGAGACCACGACGACGACGACGCCGGCTGGAAACATTCCCTCAGCCGAAGAGGGAAGAGAAAACTGCGCTAAGAAGAAAAGTTCCATCCGAAGTCCAAGCTACACCTGTGGCGTTGGAAAAAGATGCAAGACACGCAGCAAGACCGTGTTGAATTGTGCTAGCCACAAGCACAACACGTCCCGCAAGTGAGTGCCCCGCCTACCAAAGGGGACATCAAAATAATCTTGCTACAAACTAGAGGGCTCCTATTGGGAGCACAGTTTTGTAGAAACAATAAAGGCGATCGCCGAAGGCAGCAAGAGCGGCAAACAACTACCGCACAGGTATGTGGTCAGACCTAGAAACAGTTGGAATATTTTTGTCGTCAGCACGCCCGACACAGAGGCTGCCGATGAATGGAGAAAGATTACGAAAAGTACCCTTCGAGGGGTCAGCCAAAAAATAATCACCTACGTGGATTTCTGCGAGGAGGTAGTGGGGGGTGTTATACATGGTTTTCCGGCCGGCACCACACCCCAAGATATAATAGAAGGACTAAGATTGTGGCCACAAAATATTATGATCCTTCAAGCAACGATAGCTGGTAAATCCAAAACAACCTTCATTACTTTTGAGGGCAACAGAGTCCTGAAGTTGGTGTACTAATACGGAGGGAAGATGCCTTGCTTCCTCTACCGGCCCAACGAACAAGTGTTCCAAGTGTGCATGAAGCCTGGGCACTGCTCAAAAGTCTGCCCGACTCCTAAAGTCAAGACATATCATCAGTGTTTGACGGACAGCCCACTGGAGGGACACAAGTTTAAAGTAAAGGGTTCATTCTGGGGGCTGCCCACCTTACGGGGGCTCGTGCGTGAATGATAAAACTGAGACGTCCAGTGATCCCACCGGGCAACCACGATAAAAAAAGCTGAAAAGAGACCTCGAAAATTACAGACAGAAGAGCCAGCGGTGGTTGAGCTATGAATCACAACGTGGGGAAAAACGAAGCCAAAGCGTGTCTACTTCAAAGTCTACGGTGAAGAACCAAACACCAGAGCACAACCCAAGGCCCATCATCCGAAACAACGAGAAGGACAAGAAGGAGACACTCAGGGTGGAGAGAACATCAGAAGAGGATCATGTGAGCTGGCCCAATGTAGCTGCCTCCCTATCTGATTACAATACCAAAGACCATAATAATATTCCGAAGAAGGCGGACAGCTTATGAATACGTGTTTCACTGATTAAATACGATTAAATGACCACTTGTGTGTATAAAGCAAGAATTCTACAGGAATATTCTAACGTACATTTGGGCATCCTTCAAATCAATCATTTCTTGTAACATAAATAAAGGCCCTGATATGCTCGTTAGCTAAGAAGAAAAAATATACAACCGTTTCGTGACATTGGCAATGTCACCGTTTACACATGTATAACAGCAGCGTACAAAAAAATGACAAATCAACAGGATACATTCAATCTACAACAATTATGGTAATGAATACAGAGCATAGCACATGAAGCCTATAATTCTGGAGCAATGCGTTGAAGAAATGAATCACACCATCCGTAGAAACAATCTCCTTACTAGGTTGCTGAACGGCGTTTGAAGTGTTGTAATTGAGCCGTGTTTAACATCTTCGGTAAATGACGCATCGTGTTTTTTGCCTAGTCAATCAGCGTGATCAGTGTAATACGATACTGTTTGATTTTGTGGTGCCGTAATGCCATTTATTGTTCTTTATGTTGGTCCAATTGAGGCAATATTTTCCGAATTGTTGGTCAGTTCTCCGCCTAAGTATATTTGAGTATACAGCGCGAAGTCAAATTTATTGTCAAGGCACATCGAAACTTGAAACGAAAAATTGAAATGTTGAGATAAAGCTAATACATCCCAAAGAACATGGTGCGTGCTGCAAACGATCGCGTCATGAGTTCGTTTGAAGATATCAAATCTTTTGTTCCTTGCTGGAACAAATTATTCTACCAAGTCATAACAACGTCTCTTCTGTCTAGCATACTTTAGAAAACCAGGACATTTTACTATCCTTCGGTTTTGGCATTCATATATTGCCACTCAAAATCGAGCACCTACTCATCAAAATACTTTGCTTAGTAATCCAGACTGCCGCAAAAGTAATGGCTTCCTTGAGCTGTGTGTACTTATCGAGGACTGTCAGGCTACATATAATGCAACAAGGATAGAGATAAAACGTTCTCGCAAACCAGTGTTTTTAAAAAACCTCACCAATTTATATTAACACTCATAACGATTGTTTGGTGAGTTATAGGAATAATTTTTTCTGCATGATTATCCAGTCGAAAATTAAAATACTTAGCACCATTTCGTTTTAGCCAGTAACTGTAAGAGGGAACTTTGGAGCACTGACCTAAACACAACTAAAATACAGCATCAGCATTTTTAACAGTGTTTCTACTGTTGGTGGCAATATTTATATACCATTTGAAATAAAACTGACAGCTCCTCCACTTTCCTCCAGGGGGAAGCATGATGAAAATTCCGCAATAAAGTCGGACAGTATATAATAATCACGTAAGTAAAAAAAACTGTTGGTGAGATAGGCGAAATACACATTCTCTAGTCAAACGCAAAGTTCAAATGGCATGCTTCATACCATTTTTGCATTATTTTACCGCACCACCTGAACATTTTGGTATTACGTTTTAAGGACACCTGGAAAAGGGAGTGCTATGCACGACAAAAAAGAAACTGCGAAATCTTCTTTATTGAGCCATCCGGCTGGCACCAAAAATTTAAGTATTAGCTCTCTAGACTTGTCGATACCCACTTTAAAATGTTTCTTTTTCAAAACACCGTCGTTGAGCGCGCTTGTATAACGATTCACTATCTGATGAAAAAAGAAAGTCTTGGGTAAAGGTGCACTTTTGTTGTTAACATTAAAAACACAAAGCTGAAAGCCCAATAACCGCAGTATGGACCGTTAAAAACGGTTGTCTCGCACTTCATAACATATTGTATCTGCAAAATGTATGTACTTTATTCTACTAGCATAATATATGATTTCGTGTTTTCTTTGCTTGGGATATTTTCTTTATTTTTACTGCTTATTTTCTTTATTTTTACTGCTGTCAAACTGGCAAAATTGTGCGTTTTGACACAGCATTTTAGCCCACCTTCAAAAACAGCGCCTTGTATGGTTCCCTTCTAAATGATCTATTAGCTCATTTCATATCTTTATTTCGGCGTATTAAATATAATATCTCGTCAAACTGAGCCCTCCTACAAGCTTTAAAGAAAAGTGTTGGGCTTATCTATGAATTTGTACTGCTACATAATGGTTCATACGTTATTTTCCTTTAATTACATTGTGTTTCGAAGCAAATAAATCACGTGTCACTATTGAAAGCGTAAGACGTCTATTCCATATGCACAGGTTCTGCTTAAATCCTATCAGGATAATTGGTCGCGCTTCCCACGTCAGTACTATTATTCGTCGTATGGCAGAGTCTGAAATTGCTCAGAGGCCACAACCACGACTGCTGCTTTGGGCACAATGTACCAAATGGCACGTAAACCGAAAGATGCTTTTATTTGAAAGGCGTAAACAGTTCATCACGCCTTCAACGAAAGGAGTTGCATGTAGAGTAAGAACAAAATATCCTAAAGCGGAGACCTTTCTTTGCACAATATGGTCTATATCAGTATTCGCTCTGCAACACCAGCGTGAGAGAAACGTTTTAGTCCAGCACCGATGTCGCTTGATGAATAAGAGCGCATCTTCCAACCTTTTCCACACCACAGTAAAAAAGGCACTCTCCCACAGCCCTCTCGCTCGTTATAAACGGAGTGGAAGATTGAATACAAAATCCCAGCACTGTGGTCCACCGCGCCCATTTACGGTGGAAATACTAACAAGCGGTCCAACGTGTACTGGTCAGATCGAAGCTATTTCGAATCGTCACGGCGGGTCACAAAGCAAACCGGCTCCAAAGGAAAGATTCCAAAGCCTTTCCTACTAAAGGAGGTGACACATTTCATTCTAGATGCTCGGCCTGTTTTTCTTGTTACCGGCTGCATGAGAGGGGCTAAGGCATCGTGTGATCATGTATTTTGGTTTTTCAGAGGTGGACAGTTCGATATGATATCTGTTAACGGCGATGATAACGACAGTACTTTCGCTTTTGAGAATATATTTGGTACGCTGCTTTGATAACGGCCCAAATGGACCGTATTTATTCGCATAAAGACCGTACCCGCGTTATAATCGCAACCTTAAAAATTTGTCTTCAATATTACTTTTTGAAGACACCTTGAGCTTGTCGCCGGACTGCGTCGCATGGGTGCCAAGTCTAGCTGATGATGGTTGTGCTTACCTCTGTTTCCTTCCCTTTGAACGCGGACATTTCTACGTTACCATCGACGTCTTTCGGATGTTCGCGATATTGCCAAGCATGCGTTCAATATTGATCCGGTAGAAACTCTCAATAAATCCGCATAGAGTACTCACGAGACAAAGAAAAAAAAACAAAGCCAAGCTTTCTGTGTTGTGCGCCATGTGACTGTTTTTGTAATTCGCGGAAACACTGCAGTTTGCGTCACTTTGCAAGGCGGCTGACGGCGGTGTGCAAAGGTCTTGTTGATTTTATTTATTAGTTTTTGTTTTGTTCATGATGGTTATTGTAAAACTTTCGACCGGCCACTAGTTCGAGTTTTTTGGGCTCAAAATCTTTTCGCAAAAAAATTTATCTCGCGTAATGAACGCATCTTTGAAACGGCATCACTTGTGTTGCAAAAAAAAGGGCAACTATTAGGCGAATAAATACGGTGCATGTATCAGCACAAAAATAATTTTTGCAGTTTTCATCCCCTACACAGATAAGGCTCAAGAAACAGAATTTATTTCTGAGACAATATATCTGAACCTCAGATAGGCGTTTTATTGGGTGGTAGGACAACCGATAACGAATCAATAAAATTACTAGGTAAATAACAATAACAAGCACATGCAAATAATGTTAAAAGGTGGCAGAGGAGAAAAGCGTTTACGAACAAAGAATTTAGCTGTTATTTCAAAAATTTTACGAAATTTTGTTGATAGAAATATGTGTTCTACAAAACAACGTGAGACACAAACGGGGTGTAGCCTTGTACGCAAAAAAATAAAAAGAGTACTTACGTGCAACGGAGGTTCCAAGAAAGCTGTGAAAAAGAAGCGACGTTATTAAAAAAGAGATATGACCAACTTCCTTCATTTGCTGCTGCTTGAACACGTAACGAAGATGTTGCGTTAACTACGCCTTTTAGAAAAGCTAGGAAGCAAGGTGGAGTACAGCTTGAATTGGTTCACGCTTCCGCACTTGTTAAATTGAAAATGTTTAAAAAAAACCGTCCCAGAATTTACACTGGATAACAAAAGCACTTGAAATATTTCCAGCGGCATTCGGAAAAAAGTCAGCGGTTTGCAAAAATTAAAGGCGCTCCTTCACCGTGGAGCATTTTAGAAGGTTGTATATTTTAGTCGTGCGGACAGAAAAAAGTAATCAGACGATAAGCAAACCGCCTTGTCCTAAATTTTGTCGTGTAAACTATTTATTCAAAGAAGTTTTTGTATAGTATAAAATTGGTCGTTAGAGAATTGTGAATTCGTGTTTGCTGAAGTGTAAAAATGGGTAACAGTCGTTCGCTTAGATGGTGTTTGAGTAAAGTTGGCTTATGTCAGACGAAAAGAACGAAGTCCCATACAGATTATGGTAGGTGCTGGTTGTTTTGGAAAAATATGCAAGTTATTGTGTTTTGTCGTTACTTATAAGGGTACATAAATTATCGATTCGGTGATTGAAAAAGCATCTTTGTAAGTGAGGAGACGACCCAAAAAACGCAGTGTAAGCAAGGAATAGGAGTAGTGGTAAATTAATTACTACTGAACACCGAGGGAACAAAAGAGCTTCGAAAATTCTTCTTTGGGGAATTTGGGATGGTCCTAATAAATTCACGCGAACCTCAGCGCCAGCGCTTCACAACAAACTGCGGCCAACTCTATGGGTAACTGAGGCACTGCTGGCGTCTGGCTGTTTGGGCAGATTTGGTAAAGACAGTCTGCTGGTGCTGCCACAACTTCAATTACCTAGACAGCCGGCACTTGGTCTTCGAATTGAATGATGCTAGGAATACTGCGTTTACATTTTTCCCTCTGTCAGAACTTTTTCTTGCTAATTTTTGTGTTTGTAGCCCCCTTTTATCTATGGAATAAGCATTGAGAGCGGTTTGGTGGATTAGACTTAAGTCTTTTCGTTCTGAGAGGAGGTATATGTTAGCCACGTTGCAATTCTTTCTGCGATAATGGAGCCGTACTGCAATCTCTTTATTCTGCCAATACCTTTATTTTTCTCTCAAATTACTTTTGTACTTTTTTGCTTTGGTGCGAAGCAACTACTTCATAGTCACTGCCACTGGCTTTTTATGGATCAGGGGAAGTAATCATGCAATCGCTTTTTTGTTGTGGTTAGAACCGAGAATCATGAAAATGGCAATCTTTGGTGGGGTGAAGATTGCAGGTTTCTTTCTTTCAATTGTTTTAGTATACACATAAAGGAGCAGATGAATTACATAAGGGGGAGGGTAAGGAAACGACATTTACAGAAATACAATAGAACCTAAGTGAGGTTAACAAAACACAAAACACGCAAAAACTGGAAAGCATCACAGTTAGTAAAAATTACTAAAGTAAGGGCCCCGCAAAATAGGTCTTACAAAATTTGAACAGGGTAATAATAGATCGAAGGAGCACCGTAAAAACTTGAACCAATACATCTTGCTAAAAATATCTTCTGTTAACAGCAATAAAACTTCAATTAGAACCTTGTGTAGCAATATTTGTTTGTAATTTATGTGTAAAACGTTTATTTTCAGTGCATGTGAAGATGCGATCGGGCAACACGTTCCATAGAATTACAGCGTAAGGAAACACAGATAAGCTTAATCCTAACGTACTGCCGGTACGTCGCAAAAGCACTGATTGGCGATTTTTGAAAAAGCCATCTATTATAACTTCACTGAAGTGCCACACTTATATAAGAGCACATTTCTTATAACATTTGCACTTATATAACCCAAGATAGAGTAATACATCAGAAAACAATAAAGTCACGTGTTGTGCCTTCCGTTTTGAACCGACACCCGTAACGATGACGAATCTGAGAGCTGCGCGTGTAATGACCCAGGCCGACTCTTGTGAGCCGTGAACATTCCGTAAAAACATGATTTACACCGCCCATGAGTCGTTTTATTTTGTCTGCTACCCCGTTGCATTTATGGCAGAGTGTGCTGGTTCACCCCAATTTTGTTCCCAGCATTGTACGCCTCCGCATCAGGGCTGTGGTAGAGGGCAGGTGTGAACTTTCTCTCAAAAACACTCCCAACGTAACCCTAACTATGCCGCGTCCCCTTCCCTGTGTCCAAACTCCGAAACACCAGTAGCCCCCCCACTGGAGCGAAGCACTGTCGACACAAGGTTATTATGGGCCTCCAACCGTCTCATGTAAACACTCAGAGTACCATTCAGGACCTCGTTATTGCTGGATAAGGTATGAATAACATCGTCATCTTCATTTGAGAAAAGTGATTCTTTACGTACATCTAAATCGCATAACTCATACATACAGGTATCCTCTAATTGCCTCGATTCGACTGAGATAGTCTTTCTTCATCATGGTTATATCGCAGGACGCCGGGCAAGTTATCCCCCTCTGCCATGACCCAGTACCTATGACGGCAAAGAAGTGACTACCACAAAAATCGAACCTGCTCTCTTATGGTCGGCTTGTAGATATTGCTAATATATCGCGCAAATCTCTCAACCAGGGTTTGTTTCGTCTGTTCTGGTGGAACTTAAATATATTATACTTCAAGACCGATGATCAAAACGGCAAATGAAGGTATTTCTTGAGGTTTTGTTTTACAACATTCTAAGAACAATCATTGAAGATGTTTATACATTTAGGAATAAAAGCGCTGTCGAAATAAAACATGTTTTTCGACAGCTAATGTGCTTTTAAAGACACCCACAAACTTTTTATTGACTCTATGCCTTTATTACCAATGCAAGACTGTTTTTGGGCGTGTGTAGTTCGAAACACGAGAATTCTCCACAGCTTTTCCGAAGAAGCAAGGCTCGTAAAGTCACATACATGTACATTGAAAGTTTGTTTTAACCTTAATAAAAACTGGTCTGCTGGCGGACTGATATTTTCCCGTCTCTTAAGGTATTCGTACTTTGCATACTTTATTCTTTTAAGAATTCAGGCGTCAGCATTAAAAGACGCATTCATGGAGTGGCGGTTCGTTTTTTTCCACTATAATAAGTGCGGTGTAATAAACAACCAAATTTAACGGAAAGTAACATGTACGAATAGCTCTAAACGCATTAACGGGCCATGTTATGTAGTCTCTTGGTAACTCTTTTTTCTCATAATTTGTAAAACAACTTTACACCGTAGGACTCCAAACTGTATCGGGACGATTGCTGACACTAGATGGGATATATGCGTTAGAAATTAATTAAAAATAATTACAAACTACAATTTGACTACAAGCCTGACGGGATGAATAGTCGCTTTAATATTCGTATTGAAACGGCACGTCTCCCTTATTATTACATATTTTTCAGCTGTTTGAAAGTAGACGGTTAGCAGAGATGATAAAATGATTGTTTACATGTTGTGTGAATAATACAATATATAACTCGCCCTTTCCGACATATGTAGCAGGCTGCCTAAAACGTAATTGAGGTAACTCGTTTTTAGGTTTATTCGGCCTTACTCGTGAGCGAGAGCTGTTGTCATAGACCTTTGGCGGTTGCTGTTTCCGTAGCACGAACAGACAAGCGCCACCGACGAACGCACTTGGTGTTCTCCCCTTTTTGTTCCTGCCTCTTGGCACCCGAGCAGAGATCGTGGATCGAGCTGCCGTCGAGGAGGCTGCACCATTTGTCAGCCCAACAGGGAACCTTGCGCTGCCTGACTGGAAACGCCTTCCCCTGGCGTGACGGAAACCGCCGCACAGTCTGATCCCCTAAGCAGGTCCGCGATTCAAACGCTTCGTGGGGAGACGGTACTATCTAAAGGCTGTGCTGAAAAGTTTTTCTATCTCATCACGTGAATGGAGCGCACCAGCGTCTTGTATGGAGTCGACCTGCGTTCGTCCTTGAGTTAAGAAACGTCACCAGTAGCCTTTTAAAATATTCATACCATTTCTTGTTCGTTCCAAGTGCCCTTGTGGGTGCGTGGTTTTTTATGCATAGGATAACTTTGTGTATCTTTTTTCAGCCAGTTCACTTGGCCTTGGTTTTAGTGGAGCATTTGCTATAATGACAGTTTCTAAATTTTGTAGTACACTGTTTTAAATACAAACTCAAAACTTTTGGTCGTCTTATAAAAAATATATTTACTGCATAGTTGTTAGGGCCTCCATTATGTTTGATATGAGGTGTAATGCGGGATTCCTGAGGATCAATTGACGCCCGCGCACAAAGGTTCTTTCAACCGATTACAAGAAAACGAAAACTGCCAGTTTTTTTAGGAGAATTCAAGGATGCGTATCGTGAGAGACATAATCATTGTTGCGTGGTAGTGGAGCTGGGGGCTATTAGGAGGAGCTCCAATACAGACAAGGAGGAGGACAACAAACTGAGGTCGCAGCTTTATTCCCATGCTTCTATATAAATAAATACGCGCAAAACCAGGTGCATTTTGTTGGTATGCTGATGTGTTCATAGAATTTGTAAATACACAGAAAAAAACGGTTCGCCTAAAATTTTTTTTTATTTGCGGACCCCTACTTAGTTGCCATAATATGAACTAAAATGTTAATTGCAGTACGCGCTCTTTTTTAGTGGGACGATGAAGTTTTAAAGTTCAAGAAAACAAAGTACAAACGTTTTTTTTTCTTGTAAGAAAACCACAATCCCGTCGGGAATGATAATAGCCATGCGGTCTCTGTTTCCACAAAATAGCTATCGCTGAAGTGCGCAGCATTTTGTCGGAGTTCAGAGAACAGCTACCTTTTGTCAGGGCAAGTATGTGCCGGAGACCCGGCATATACAAGTCAATGGCACACGAGCGACTCAACATGTTTTTCACATTCCAAAAAAGTTTGACACGTGTTGGTAGGTTAAATATAGTCCTTTGTTTTTCAGTACATTGGTTTTCGGTTCCAGAACTTGCCTATCTTAATACAAAAATTACCTCCAGAAAAATTGCAGCAGCTAAATGTCATAGAAAACATAAAATATATCGTTACTGTTCTGCTTTTGATCCTGCTTATTCCATAATCCATGTGAAGCAGAAGGTTGACGGGCTTCAAGGATTCCAAAGTCAGTGTTCTCATCCCTCGTAAAAACGTTTACTACACCATTGCATCCCGATGCTATTACAGAAACCTGGTACCCTTCCTTTTATATCTGATAAGTTCTTTCGGTGGTGGTACATAAAACTGTCTTGCCAGCAAAGAGAAAACACCATTGGGCCAGTTTTAGCACAGGTATGGTGGGCACCAGGGTATGCTAAACCCTATGTTAGCAAAAGCTGTATTAGATTCACTACGTAAAATTATACTAATACTATATAATTGTGATTCGGATAACCTCAAAGGCTTTCGTAGTGCCAATATTGTACTTCACACGAGTTCACATGGTTTTCTGCATCAAGAGTAAGAAAAAACCACCTCGAGTTACCGGTCTGAATTATTGCCATGAGTGTTTTATTTGCTAATACATGCGAGCATCCCGATGAAGAGACGGCTCTTAGAGGAAATATTTGAGAACCCCAATTCTTGTATCCGCCACATTAGTCTACTGTACGAAGAGGATGGAAGAAAGCTCCTACCAGAACTAATGAACCAGAAACTGAAAAAGGAAGAAATAATAGACCACAAAAAAGCAAAAAAGAAGATGGTTTTATATGGCATCACAAGTTTTTTTAGCTTCACAAAGGAGCGATATTAGTCATTTTTTGTCTGAACGACACAGATTCCATGAATGCCGACATATAATGTAGCCAGTAATTTATTTTGGGGCAACGAGAGACAGAGAAAGAGAGAGACCCTTTTTTTGGACTTGTTTTAGGGTGCGGGAGTGGTGGTGTCAGAGAGGGCCGCGGCGAAGTCGAGGGGACGGCTGGTGATGTGTCCTTCGCGGTCGTGGTCCGAGCACCCCCACAGGCTGTTCTCAGAAGGTAAGGGAGAAATGGTCGGGCAGACATTCGCGGAAAGAGTGATAAGCGTGTCCGATGCGTCGAACAACGCCCAGCTGGGAGGGTAAAAACTGTGCGGGTATGTATGCACTAGTGAAGTTCGGTGAGGGAAGGTGTACGTCTGAAGAAGGCGCCACATGTGGCCAGCCTCAGCTGTGAGAGAGAATTGTGGTTGGGTATGTTGTCTACGAAGAAGGCGGTAATTTTGGGTGATGTCCGGTATGTCAGAAGTGTTTTTTTTATTTCCTCAGTAGTACGAGCAGGTAGGTTCGGACTAAAAGCTACAAAGCCTGATAGAGGTCCCAGCCCGCTTTGGTACAGTGCAATAAAGAATAAAAATAAAACAATCTGGAAATTTTATTGTTTCAGTTGTAAAACTCGAAGCAACCTCTAGAGCTCACGACAATAATGAACAATATGGGAGAAGTACAGTAAATTAAATTACAGTACGAAAGAATAAATAAGGGCAGAAATATGGTTGCGTTTCAAAAATAGACACAACTAGAAACCCTGCGCAATAAACAAAAACAAAACATCTCGGGAACGCCGTGTTTAGATGTAAAAAAACGGTTGGTCGAGGTGTCAACGCTCGGGTTGGGCCTTGCAAACCCATTTAGCACCTATGCGGTTAGAGCCCAGGTACACAGCAGCATCAGCGGTTCGGAATGGGTTCGAGGGCGAAGAATTCGGAGGAAAAGATATGAAATGCTACCCTTGAGGTAATTTGGGATTTGGTGTTGCGAGTCTCAGAATACAATGAGGGGAGGTGGTGCTTAGGTGAGGGCAAGGGTTATTGCCGCTTGCTCCATGATCAGTGTAGTCGATGTAAGTACGGTGGCAGAGGCTTTCGGGTCGGCGCTAGATGCCCCTATGACGAACGAGCGTAGGCGGGCTTTCTCGGGTGCTGAGCAGTCTCTACTTATAGGGAGTCCTGCGAAAGGGGTCGCGTCTCTGATGATCGCAGGAACGGGCTCAATGGTGACCAGTGTGGAAGGTGGGATGCTCATTGCCAAGAATGGGTTTGACGTGGATGCCGGAGTAGGTTCAGAGACAGCTGGCACCATTGGGGGGAGTAGGTTGGGTGGCTTTAGTTCCGCTCGTTCAAGAATGCAGCGTCGTGTGGGCGGTTTGGAGGCGAGTGATTTTGGCAGAGCGGTGGGCTTCGAGTAGCTGTGTCACCATGTTGTGCAGGCCCAGGGGAAGGAGTCTTTTGGTTTAGGACGCATGTGGACAAGAAAAGCGCTGCACGATGGGCACATATTAAAACAATAGTTCAGGAATTGCCGTTGACGGGTGGTGTGTGTGGCGTACGGATGTGATTGAAGAAGCAATACATGTGGAAGGTATGAAGGTGGCAAAGGCGCTCTGATTTAAACAGGCCATTTTGAATCTTACAGAAAGCGCAACACTGACAAAACGCGACACGAACAAAGTGAACATTTGTGGCAGTTGATTATGTAGGTGTTTGGTTTGGTTTTGGGTTTTTTTATTGTTTTTTGTGGTTTTTGTGCTGTTTCCATCTGATTGTAGGAGACGCATGCCTGGTCTGATGTCTGGGAAGATATTTGTGCTTCGTCTTTTTTTAATAAACTTTATTTATGAGTAAAAAAACTCTCGTCCTGTGTTTCCTTTGTTCGTGTCACGTTTTGTGGGTGTTGCTCTTTCTGTATGTTTTAAAATGCAATTTCACCAACTAAACAAACTCGCCATTCTGCTGCAGCGTAAAGCGGCTAGTTTCCCGCTCTGTTATGCGTCCATTGAGGCCAACAATGTATGTGGTGTAATTTCGAAGTTGGGGATAGTGTGTGTGCTCCTCCGAGTTGAGTGTGCGTTAAATCAGAGGATGAGGACTTCTGATACATAGGGCATAATTGGTGAGTAACTGACACATAGATGCCTTGAGTGGAACCGTGTATAGAGGTGTGGTGGTGTTTCCGAGGAGGTAATGTTTGTCATTCTAATTTGGGGACAGAGAATGTGAGCTAGTGAGAAGGGAGGAAAGCGTGTGTTCGATCATGATATCACTACCGCTGTACACCAATAATGTTTTGTTGTCAGCAAGATGAACAATCGATAGTTGGGGGTGTGTTCAAAGGATCAAGCGAGAGATAGCCTAGCCAGATAAAGAAGACGCGGAATTAGGACGGCACCTTGGGTCGTGCCGCGTAAAGGCATATGGAAAGTTGTGGATAGAAGTGAGCCGATGCTCAGTGTGCCGGTGCATTTAGAACGAATTTTAATATGCAGGTGTGTGCGGCTACCTAGATTGCTGTGGCTGGCGCAGACAAGAATGGCTGTTTAGGAGAATTGACCAAAAGCTATGTCCATCAAGTGCGAGGATGGCAGCGTTGTCGGTTTTAGGTGAATGGGTAAGGCCGCCGGCTTGAATGTGGAGGTTAGCAAGGTTAGCATAGTACGTCGGAAGGCCAGGAATAACGCTCATCATTTTGGGTCAGGGTAGCTGGTGCTCACAGAGGAACCAGTAGGGTGGTGGTAATTTTATGCTCTAAGAGACTGAATAGAGAGAGAGCGAGCGATATAGGACGGAAGTGTTCAAGTGCAAAAGCTATTTTGAGTATCTGCAATTAAACATGTTTTGATCTGGTAAACAAAGTCGTGCGGCTATCACTATAAGCATCGTTAAGATTTGTAAGTAGGTTGGCAGAAGTGGAGTCGGCGCCTAGTGCGGCTTCACGGTGCAGGGAATGAATGGCCTATATGACTTTATTTTTGAAATTTCAACGTTGAGTGTGAGTTTGGAAGCTCCGGCGTAGCATTCAATTGTTTGTTCAGTACTGTTAAAGATGGATATGCATGGCTCTAAGTATGGATACAGCATCTTCCTTGGTGCCATTTTGCTTCGTGAAGAGCTGTGTGATACGTAAATATTAGTTGGATTTAGATTTATTTTAGTTATTTATGTCATTGTACCCTCATGGCCCAAGGGCACTGGAGAGGGGAGTGGTACAGCGTACATTTTTAGCAGAGAAAAATGTTCAACAAGTTCGTTTACAGACAAACTAAACGCAAAAAAAGATTTGAAAAGGGTCAAGCAGGTGTCGTAACAGAACCCAAATGCGACACAATTTGCCATTTTAAGGTGTGCGGCGTGTCGCGTTATTTTAATGAATTCGTGGCGCAGGGGACGGCGTTGCTTGTGTTAGCGCCACAGTCACTCAAGGCTACTGTAAGCCACACCTGGTATATCATTTTTGAGTCCACGTAGAGGGAGAAGATCATCGAGTCTACAAGTTTCTCGTGTTGCTGTTTAACTTGCAGCAGGTTGGTGATACACTGTGAAGGTCAGCGTCTTTGTCTGGGGTCGGGAAGGGATAAGCTATCTGTGTTCTGGAAACACATCCCGGTCCGTTATATGCGTGTGGCATGGGTTCTCGTGTTAACAGGTGTGTAGCGCGGCCTGCAACTCAGAAATGAAGTGGTCGCTTCCCAGGTATGTCACAGGGCTTCTATGTGGCACGATCGAGGCGACACGAGCAAGTAATATCGCGGGCCGAGTCGCGTTGTACACTATCCCCTATGCATGTGGCGAGATTTCAGTCGTTGCGGAAAGTCACCTGCCGATTGCCTCCCAAATCAGGCGCCCTTAACAGGTTGTAGGGGAGTATCCCTACATCATAAGCATGGCATTAAAGTTACCCGTAATGACAAGGCGATGATTGCCGACAAGCTGGAACCCCAAATTGAAGATGTAATGGAAGATGTGGTGCGTCTTGCTGGTGAGCTGTAAAAGTTTAGTATATTTCTTCGTTGCGGCAGGACACCGGTGCGACAAACAATTGCAGACGATGAATTATCTATTGATATTATGTGCAAGCAACGATCTCAGAGCCCACGTAGGCTGCACACAAACCACTCTTTCGTAGTCGTCATCGTCATTTTTGCAGTGGGTCGTGGGTTAGGACCCCACGGGGCATTGCTCGCCATGTCCCATCAAATACCCCCCCCCCTCGCCTTGGTAGAGGACGACGGTCCGGGTCGAGCCCACAGCCAATGGGTTGGTGGAGTGAAATGCAAATGAGAATGAGGAGAATAACGGTCGAAAAGGTCTTTCCACCATGGATGATGTTGAGAGGTCGGTGAGCAGCTGCCGATGAACAGCGATACCGGCCGATGCAACGGGTCAGCGTGCCAAAGTCCTCTTAGTAACGGTTTAGAACTGGGCAGGGCAATCAGTATCGTCTTGTTACGTCACTCCTGATCACACCAGCCGGTCACGGCGGATCATTGGCTTGGACAACGCTTGTGGGGATAATCACGTCCATAGCTCACCAGGGCCAGGGAGGGCAGACGTGATCCAAGAGGCTCGGTGTGTTTGCTTGAGGAGCCGAGGCCAGGCGAGTCTGTGGTCATGAGAACGATGTATACCCCTCTCCTCTACCAAGATTGTACGTGGCGGCAGGACACATGTAAGAGAACCATGCCAGATAATGGAGGATTTAATTGCATTATGCAGAAGAGGCGAGAGACAGAACGCGCGTTGGCTGCGCACCAGCACGTTCGTCGTCATTGTCGTCGTCGTCATTCTTGGCGTGGATGGTTGGCCGTGACCCCATCAGCTTTGTCCGCCATATCCCATTACAATATGAAGTTGTCTGTTTCCTATACGTTTGGATGGGATGGTCGGAAAATGGGTAAGCTGGTGAAAAGCAGGGTGTGCTGCTCTACACACTAGTTGTAATGTGTGACAGTTACGAGGTGACAAAAATCAAGGCTTTGTGATTTAGCAGTATGACATTTGGGCTAGTGGTCTTAAGTGCAATCACTATAGGCATGTGTAATAGCGTGGTGCGGAAAGCTTGAGACGATGCCCATACCTCTTGACGTTGCCTGTTCCATTGTAACATACTGGATGTCATTGTCAGCTTCTGCAGGTTTGGTGGCGTCCGAAGAACTTAAGATCCTTGAGGACGGTGGTTTCTGGGAAAACTAGCTCATCAATTGTAGAATCTCGGCCTAAAATTCTTCGATAGATAATTGTAGTGCCCTAAGTTTGCCCTGATGGGACATGAACATGAATTGATATTCAGCGCGGAGTATCTGCTGTAAGTGGCCATCAGTAAAGACCGGCTGACTATCGCTTTCGGCTTCATGATTCAGACGAGAGGTGATTGTGCATGTCTACGACGAGGGGATGACAGACCAGGCAAAGGCAGTGTGGACGGCGTGGCGGGGATGGCGCGGAAATGATAAGATTTCACGAAGTGTTTGCTTTTCTTGCACTTAGCGGGATTTTGTATGAGGTGTACGACTGTTTCGCGTGCTGCTTTTTATCCAGAATGACGTGGTCATATGGGGTAATAGGTGAGGTGCTAAGAAGGGTACACGGACACTAGGTGATATAATACCCTTTCCTACCATGGCCGTGAAAGCACCCCAGCAAGAAACGAGTCGAATAAAGGACGCTATTTTATGTAACTTCTGGTAGCAGTCGAACACAGTCACCCCTGGTGAAGAAGAAAATTAGGCCAAAATTAAACCAAATAACATTTCGTTGTAGCACATCGGTCACTTGCACTTCAATGACATTGCGCTCAGTAGCTGATACGCGGTATGGTCGCTAGCATAAATGAGCAAGGGGGGTGGTGTCAATGTGGTGACGAACATTCGAAGAACGGCCCAAAAAAAGTTGGTTCATGGTTGAATGAGCCAAGGAACATGATCAAAAGCGTGATGAGGCGACCGCGCTGCAATGGGGAGAAACCAGGGTCGATGGAAGGTAGAAAAACGCGTCATGTCGATGCACAGGTTGGAGTGAGAGCGCTGACAGCAGGCGGAGGGGTATCGTCAGACATGTCCGCGATGAAAGTGGGGTCTATACCTTCGACGCATCTAAGGCACTCTCCGTCAGTCAACGTCAATGGCGATAAGGAAGTATTGCAGACGGAAAGGTGGAAAAACAATTCTTCAGGTGAAGAACAGCAGTAGGAAGTATAAGGTTCCTGCGTCGTGAGAACAGTTCGGAAGGCGTGAAGAGGATTGTGGAGTCGGGGACAGATGCACACGACACGGGAACTGGAACGGCAGAAAAAGGGGGAATATCTGTATATGTAGCGGCGACAAGCATAGAAAGAAGAACCGGTGGCATATCGGCCAATGGCACTGTACACAGGGGAAACAGTTCAACTTCCGCGACAGCACAATCAATGACGGCTTCGTGACGTGACAAAAATCCCAGCCCAATATAATATCATGTGAACATGACGGCAACACTTAAAATTCGACAAAGTAAAGAACGTCTTGAATTACCACTCTTGCCGCGCACGCAGCCAAAGGAGCCACGTGTTGAGCGCTGGCAGAGCGAAGACGAAGGCCAGGTACCGGAGTTGTTTCCTTTCGAATTTTGCGGCAGATCTTCGCATGCATGACGGACACGGCAGCTCCTATATCGAGAAGGGCGTACGTGACGACTCCTTCAACATTGACTTTAATCGCATTCGTAGGAGAAACCGGAGGACATCGGTAGTTTGACGAAGCCGCAGTTCTTGCCTCCGGAACTGCGCTCATCAGTTTTCCTCGGGCGGTGCACTGGGACGACGGTGCATCGGCGGCAAGGAACGGCGATGGTGTGAAGGCGACCGGTGGCGGCTGTGTTCGTCAGAAAAAAAAACTAAGTGGCTGCCCAGGAGGCGTGGGTTCGTAGGGTTGGCGTGTCATATAGGGTTTGCTGTCATTGGCGAGACACGGTAGACTTGTTCGGGTCTCTGAACAAGACGACGGCAGAAACGAGCCACGCGACCCGGCATGCTGCAAGCAAAACTTATTGGGCGATTATACGCCCTGCACCAGGGGTTAGGTTTGGCGGACGTTGTGACTCAAATGGGAGGACGTGCTGGTGTCAGTGTAGAGCGCACCAAAGGGGGGCCGGTGTAACGAGGTCTGGCAATGACTCCATCATAAGCAACAGGCTTGTACAAATGGTAGGGCGTGGAGGAACCTTGATGTCGTAGTGCACTGGCCACGTCGCCATAAGAAAGAGGCGCCGTCCCAGTTGTCGGCTGACAGGTTGAAGGAAGAGCCTCAGTGAATAGTTCCCGAATAATACTGATGAAGCGAGGAAAACACGCCAGGCACTTGAGCACACGGAATCTGTAGTGTACACAAGAGAAGAGAAGGTTGCCGGGCTACCTCTCGCGCACGAGGTTTTTAATCCTCTCTTGTACTGAAGGGTCGTCGAAGGACAGCGCTGAAAGGGATGCGTCGATTGCAGCTAGTCGGTGGCGAGTGTAGACGCGCTGCTTACGCAGCACATCGTACCTTTGACATAAGCTAACGACTTCACCGATATTTTGTGGTTTTTTGCTCAGCAACATCTTTACTGCGTCTTCTTCACTGCCCTTCATAATGTGTCTTATCTTTTCACTTTCGGGCATTACGGTATTGACGCTCCTGCACAAATCGACAGTATCCTCGATGTAGCTGGTGAAGGTTTCGCCAGCCTGTTGTGCCCGTTCACCTAAACGCTGCTGAGCGAGAAGTATGCGCAGTGCTGCCCAGCCAAAGACATCCATAAGTTTGGGTCTTGAATGTGTCCCACGTTATGATCTAGGCTTCGTTGTTATTAAACCGCCATTCGGCGACTTCGCGAAAGCTGAAACCGACGTTGTGTCTCTTCATCGCGTCATCCCACCGATTGTACGCGCTTACCCTTTCGTAAGCCAGTCTTAGGCATCCTCGTCGCTAGTGCCTTTCAGGATTGCCGAATCACGCTGTAGAATCGCCATGAACACATGATCGCCGGTGGCGCGGTTCTGCTGTCATACGGCATGGCGGGAGCAGAGAGGGCTGGTAGCGTCCGGTTGCGCTGTTCCAGGCTGGTGGATCGAGTGGCGTTTACCGCGAAGGAGCCAAGCTGGGGTCAGGATGGGCTGAACCCGCACATTCCACCAAATGAAATGGTATATATTGGGAGGATAGATAAGGGTGCGACCATGAGCAGTGCCAAACGAAGCGTTCGTTGCAGCCGGTCGGACCAGGGCGAGCACGAGACAAGCGGGTGCGATGAGGCGTCACAAAAACAGGACCTATGATAGTGTCCTGACACTGGTGCATGTCCACAGATGGGAGATTGTCCGTTGCAATACCTCTGTCACTACCTTTTTTACAACATATATATATATATATATATATATATATATAAATAGTACGGAGTGCGCAAGTTTAAAAACCTGCTCGTATGAGTCATACATGTCAAATTGCTCGTCTCAAAGCAAACTTCAGGCATGCTTGAAGCAAAAGGAAGGAAGAAAAGGCAGGCTACTTTACCTGTCTATTTGGAATTTACATTGGACTAATCCTTGATATAGGGTGAAAAACAAGACAAACAACATCGGGGTCAAAGAGAGGTCACAGAAAATCAAACAGACGATAAAAGTGCAGGCCCGATATAATGCCAACCGAACAAACGAACATACTGAAACAAGTACTTGCTTCAAGTTTGCTTTGCGAGCAGTGCGAAAATGACATGAAAAAATTTAGGTAACATACAATCTTCAATCAATGCTGCATCTTCGTGGTTACTTGATCAAACAGAAAGACTGAAAACTGAGTGCTTAACGCACTTGCTCATTTGTTATTCTTTATCAGCCACAACTGTTAACTAGGCACAAATTTTTGTGTTAGTTTTCGAAGACTTACATTAAGATAAACTTGTTCATACAAATGACAAATTTTAGTTCATCAAATACGCACACTTTCTTGCGGTTCAAGTGTTTCTCCGCAGGCACAGAGTCGGAGTTACGGCTTCTAAACATACGTAAAATAAGTGGCCTCAGCTGCTACCACTATTGTATCACCTGCTCAATCCAATATTAAAATAAAAGTATTCGTCAAAAGGCAAAATAAAGTTTTGGGAACTAGACGTGGATACAAACGAAAGGGGGTGAGCTACTGAGCATGTCCACAGTCCGGAGAGAGGCCCCTGTGAGGCTCTCCTTATATCCACTGGGAAGTAGCTGAAAGAATTTGTAATGAGAAAACCGGAAGGGGAAATTTGAATTTAAAGGGGATCGGGTACATGAAGTTGTTGATCTAATGCTTAGTTGGGTGTGTCCTTCTGTAGTATTGAATAGTTCAGGATGGGCATCAGATTATGTATAAGTTGTTGTTGTTGCTAGTAGATCTTCAAAAAGGTACGAAATATCATTATTCTTGCTGAACTCCTCAAATTTTCCCACACACGGGAAAACTATGGTAAGAGCGGAAACAAAAGCCTTTAACGTTTCAAGCAGCGGACCTTATCAACATTTGGCGTGGCAACAGCAGCAAGAAGAGAACGCATGTAACGCGCGCGAAAAGCCAAACTATGGTTATCAGTATTATTTACAATCGAAACTACGCTAGGCGTCGTGTTCTGTAGCGGTGAAAAAGCAGTACATGTATTTTCCAAAATGATTAACCCCCCTTTGGTCCGAGATTGTCCAGGAATTGGGGGACGCCTTTTTCAAAATTGTATTGAAAGCAAGCATTGTGGGAAAAAAAAAACAGCGAGTCATGGCGCACACCCCACACATATGTGGGCAACAACGTGCATTATATATTACGCGTTTTCTTCTCTTCTCGTGACCAAATTAGGCATTTGGTTATGCTGAGTGAGACACGTTCCTGGACAAGGTGATTCATGTCAGATTTGAAAATCATATATATGAAAATGACACACAAAATGCCACATGACAGACGCAAACTCACAACTGCTTAATTTTACCGAAACATTCCCCCTAAATACTCTTGCGCATCCATAGAAACGTATTTTAAATAATACGTAAAATTAGCATTTCGATACAGTTGAATAAATGGTTTTTCCTCCTCCTGAGTATAACCAACCACTGTCCAAAAATGGTATTTATTTTAGAAAAAGTACGGAATGACACGATCACACAGACGCTTGCGGGTGTAAAATACGTGTCAGATAATGTATGGGCGATAGCGCACGGGTCGTGTGCAGTGTAAATGTTTTTGTTTATTTCTTCTTTCTATAAGGACACAGCGCAATTTTACAGGGGTGTGGAATTTGCATGCGTATGCACAGGCCTTGTCCCTTCTTACCCGTTTCGCGTACTAAACTTTTATCCTTTAAATAATCGCCACGCCACCTTCAAAAAGCACCCTTCGACGTTCCCGAAACGGCAGACGACTGCACTCAACAATAAGAAAAGTGCAATGTGTGGAAGCAATGTTTATAACACGTTTCACACTCAAGCGGTGACCACAGCGAAGATGTTTCGTGGAATTAAACCAGCTCATTAACCCGCACCGGCCGCTGATTCTTGCGTTCCTAGAGGAAATGAGCACGCAGAGGTTACTATGTCATTGCTTACTGCCAAACGAGCACACATATTGGTTGTTTTGTCGTGTGCAGCACGTGTCTTGCGCCGCACGCAACGTGAAAAAGCAGACGACGCGAGAACGCCATCCACACTAGGAGCGGTTCGTCCCGCCGCCGCCAGGGGCCGACTGTGTTCGCGCTGGGGGCGAATACTTTATTTGGGAAAAACCTTAGCGTAAATACACAGTTCGGATGTCATGAAACGGAACACCAACAATGTGTGGAATTCTTCACGTGTCCATCTAAGAACTCGAATTATTTAAGTGATTCCCAACAATAAGCTTAATTCCCAACAATTTAATGTTAATCCAGGACTTTATATTCAGCCCCGCTTATCTCGTTCAACTCGAAGCACCCATGAGCACAATCTAACTCCAATGTTTGCACGCACTAATCTTTTTAAGCACTCCTTCTTTCCCCGCACAATTGAGCAGTGGAATAGATTGCCTGTTGATGTGTTTTCGGCGCGTGATGTGTGGGATTTTGAAAAGCGTGTACTTTCTGCAATATTTTAAACATTCGCTGTGCCGCTACTTTTCTTTGTGTACTGCTATCATTCCTGTTTTTTGTCAGTTTCTTATTTTTTCTTTCTGTTTTTTCACACTTGTTTGACTGTTTTCAGAAATATGTACCAATTTACCATGCGGATTGATGCTTTTTTATGTATTTAATCCCTGCCCACCTGCTTGGTCTTCGGACTGCAGTATGTCTTAAATAAATTAAATAAATAATGCGACTCATGGTGTACTCATGCACTTGTTTACCGCCTTGTGAATTGAATACGCCTCCGCAATCTGCCTTTCATGCTTATCCCTGACCCATTTTAAAAACGTGGCCTGTTTGAAGAGTGGAGTGCAGTTTCAACACTGCAGAGTGTTGAAACTGCAACACTCTTTTCGTGCTGCTTGGTTTTTCTTTTGTTGAAGTGAGTTTGTGTTATGGAAGGCTCTGCAATATCCGGATCGTAATCAGTGGCTGAATGAGTGTAACCGTTTATTGTCAATTCCTTCCTTCTCTTACCGTGATTAAGCATTTTGTGTGGGCAACAGGTTCAAGATTTTCTCTTTTTTTCTTTAAATTCTGAGTTAGGCTCTCCCACTTGACGCTAGAGAACGGCGAGCATTCTTACGCGACTATTTATTTGTAGTTTACTTTAGTTTGTGTCTGTTCAGAATCAATTTATTTCTTGATTTGTGAGAGACCAACCGGTGTTGTTCCTTTTGCCCCTGTTTTGGCTAGGAGACCCAAATTGGTTCCGGTATCAGTTTTGGTCGGAGAGCATGCCAGTGTGCCTGGTAGGTAAGGCTCTGCTGATTCCAAGGGCCTGGGTTCGACTCCCGGCCACGGCGGCTGTTTGGCAAATGCTACAAGAAAACTGTAACGCGCGCGTATCGACATTTTGGTGCACAATAACGATACCGAGGTGGTGAAATTTATTCCGGAGCCATATATACTACGGTGCGGCCAGGAGCCGAGGTTTAGCTTGTGCACGTGAGTTACCGGAAATTTATTTTGGTCTCCTGGTGGAAAGACGCTTTGGTGTGATGGCGGCAATTGCAGGCACTGCTGGTGACCGTGTCAGTCGAGCCTGCTATCACTGACTGGGCGTTGGACGAGCTTCACTCTGAAGGAGCACCACCTACTGAAAATGCGGGTCCTGTGTTTCATCGCGGCCGTAGTATCGTTGTCCTTCTATCCACAATTCAGTTGCCCCCACGCAATTGTCGGATTCTTGCCAGCCCTCGAATCTTGCTGCCTTAATCGTAGCTTACGGCTGGCAGCGCTCACGTATTTTCGCGGACGTTAATGGGCACGGCTGATAGCGGATGGCATCCAGGCACGGCAAAATCGAAAAATATGACTAATAACGCTGTGGCCTTTAAATTTTACATACATATTTGGGGAGGGAAGTTTGCTTTTCTAGACACACTAGGGAGAGCGTGTTGATCCCACATATTGGGCGTTTACTGTGGTGCAGGAGCACGAGGAAAAAGTTTTATTTTTTTTTTTAAAAAAGAGGAAGGAGAACGAAGAGTGGGTGAAGGCCTCAGTACCGGCCGCCTTCAAGCCGCAGTGCAGTGTGTGCTCAAGAGATAAGGTACTACGCATCTTCGGGGTGGTAGCTGCTCAGCATGAGATATTACTGCTTCAATGCGGGTGATGAGATTGGGTTGGTATGTTTACCTCACACCGCCCCCACCTCCAGCAGGGGATAGATAGTGTTTGTTGCTTTACACGTTGCTCCGGTGAAAGAAAAACTGGGGTGATATGCGACCTGCTTGGAAAGTTCCATTAACTTCCACCGATAACTTGGAAAGATCCAGTTGTTAGTGTGCGATGGCCTTCTTGTCTTTTTCGTTCAGTCCTAGTTTTTTCTGCGTTCAAGTTACAGTCATGAGATGTCACATAGAAGTGTGAGGTTGTAAGTCTGTACTCGACTCTTGCGCGAGATTTGGGAGCCTGGCTTGTTTAGTGATAGATGAGAAGGTCCTAAATGAGATCCCGGCAACACTGCTACCAGTTTGATGTGTGCTTTTGAAACTGAATTTCTGGCCACGGCGACAGGCGTTGTCGTCACCGCGGCATTACGGGAAAGGAAAAAATGACCAGGCGTCCAAACAATGCTGAGGGGAGATAGAGCTTTGGGTTGTTTTAAAATTGAGTAAATGCATAAACATTCGGCCGGATAGGGGATGCCAGTTGTCAGTCAGTAGTCTCTTTCAAAAATTGAAGCCGTTCCACTCAACGTGAAAGCTACGGGATAGGCAGAGAAGTGATTCGCCATAATGGGCTGTAGCGCCGTTATCCGCTCACTACTGCAACCCAATCCAATTATAATTTACCGCCCCACAGTGCCCCTGCCTCAAACAGCGCCAGAGGTAGTACTATTTTTTTTTTGCGCTTGCTTTGCTTCCCGCATGTGCTGGTGTTGCACGCCACTTTGTTTTCGCTTAAAAACCAACCGAACGATTGTTCTTAACAAAATGAATGCGGGCGCTGCCGGTTATTACGTATTTTTTGGGTGAAATGCACTACTCTTTGCGCTTTAGAATGAGGCGATGTATAACAAGTGCCGGCGGATCACGGGTTTTGAATGTTTTTACTATATTAACCGCTGGGCATTGAGTCCTCTGGGTTAGGCCGCGACAACAGTGGCTGGAACGGAATGCCCCTGTGGTTCCAGTTGGGTCCAGGGAGCGATCTGCGACTACAACGCGAGCGCCTAAAGTTCTCTGCACTTAGAACGTCATTTGTCCTTGCAGTGGCCGCTATTGCGATAGCTACCTTTTTTGCGGCTTCAGTGTGCAATGTCTTAAGAGTTGCAACAGAGATAGTTGTTCGTTCGGAATCTACGACACCCGCGACGCTGGCCTGGTGGTCGTATTTCTTGTCCTGTCTCTGGAAAGAACATCTGACTTAGAGAAATTCATAATTATCTTGTTTCTGCCTATCCTGTGCTTCTGTATTCCGTATGCGTGTCTTGAAATAGGGACGACTGAATGAGAGCCAACGTTTGATGGGATGCGGTAAGCGCCTTTCCGCGTGCCTAGCTTTGTAGCCCACTTTCTGGACAACTGTCCTATCCATTCGAGCTACAGCAGGTCATGTTAGCTTTCTTATATTTGGCGCTTTGAGAATTTCACTCTTGGGGTTCAAGACGTCATTACGTGTACGTGTTCAAGGGGTGAGTTTCACCAAACCACTTTTTATAGGGTTTGAATTGAGGCGTTTATTTTGAGAGTTCCTTGGTTCGTATTTAGATGTGTGGGGTGCCAAAAACTAAGAGGCTGGTCCACCGTTCTTTGACTAGGCGGCCGATCTGTTATTCTTCATTGCCATTTTAAATGGCCCATATTACTTGAATCAAGGCTATCAACTGCCTTATCAGGGTGATGGGTTGTTGTAGCAAGTCGGTAAGTGAGCCATCTCCACAAAATGTACCTGGCCATATGCGATTCTGACGGTTGGGTCAGGTGCGTGGTTTGGTGCTCTACCCTGTGTTCTAGCCCTTTCCCGCCCAACAAACAGTTTTCAGAAAAAATGGCCACATGTAATTAAACTTTGTGTATTTTCTCGTTCCTAATGGGGCTTCGAGAAGTGGAAATGAAAAGCTCAGAGTATTTCACGCAGAAAAGAGACCCACACATATATGTGGGCTGGGCTTTGGTTCGAAAGATCTACGCATGGTAAGAATACCTTCAAAGCGGCATCAAGCGCAGAAGAACTGCTTTTTCACGTATTATTTATAAGTGTTTTATTGTTTTCAGGAGAATTGATATTAGTAATGAGATTTTGAGACAAGAAATAATTAAGTCTCACTTATAAAAACAATAATTATAAATAACATAATTACCATAAGTAATTATAAAACTAGTTCAAGCTTAGGGCGCAAGAAAACATCACCAACGAGCCACCACAAAACCGCAGATAAGTGAGACACCAAGAAAGCAAAGTTTTTTTATCCGTAGCGCTGCATTGCACGAGCACATCACCCGGTACCTCCCAGCCAAATTTTCGTGAAAATGAAATTCCAGCCCACGCAAATGTGTGGGGGCATTTTTCCAGCGTGATGACGGAACTCACAGAAAGGGAATGGGTGCATTTTTTAGCCGATCGTGTTGTTCATGTCCTACAATTCCTGTCTACCGCTTGTTACCCAGTA
The DNA here is from genome assembly GCF_048455015.1 of Haemaphysalis longicornis. Taxonomy (NCBI): domain Eukaryota; kingdom Metazoa; phylum Arthropoda; class Arachnida; order Ixodida; family Ixodidae; genus Haemaphysalis; species Haemaphysalis longicornis. The sequence continues at coordinate 9,741,313 of NW_027526407.1, read as the reverse complement.
AATACGGGAATAGAACGAAGAAATATCAGTTTTCATCTTGAGGGCAGCTGGCGTGATCGCGCAGGAGAAGGCGCCGTTCCTAATGGGCCATTCCTCACCACCTCGTGGCGACATGAGTGAACTCCAGAAACCAAGAAGTATCGGAAACGTTCGCAGCGACTATCCAGGGCTGTGAAACCGAAACCGAAACAGGTGCCACTTAGTAAACAAATTTGTTGACCCACACGTTTGTGTGGGCTGGGGCATAAAGGGCTAGCCGCCACCACCAGTAAAGACAACTTAGCAGGGCCGCGTGGAAGGCCCCTTCATTATAATTACTCCGTCATACAGTGAATCGTCTTTTGAAGTCGGTTGTGCTGCTCTACGGTTTATCCTGTGTTAGTCCAGATGGTGAAATCTTCACCGCAGAAAGTGGTAAATAGCTTGGGAATGTCCGATAATTTGGAAGGCATTTCAATCGGAGCAATAATAAATTGTACAGGAAAACAACGGCGCCTTGTGAGAGAATAAGGATGAGAGAAAACATTTGATACAAACTTTTCTTGCGTCAAACAATGCCCGTGGCTGCAATCCTGAGACGGACGGCGGCCTGGGTAGCTAGGGTAAATAAGGCCGTTCGCACGTGTCGGTTTGAAGCTACGCAGATGATATTCTGAATGCTCTTCGGATGTTATTAGGTTGAATGCATGTGATGGTAATGCCATATTTAGTTAAGCAGATTGGCTGGGGCACCGTGTAGGAGGCACTCAGGGGTAACGTTAATACACAGATGAAAGTGTTAGTAAACTACACCCTTCACTAGTTAGGTTGGCACCTCGTGCAACTACCTCATTCGCAATACCGTTGCGGGGATTCGGATTGCGTTAGTTTACTGAGGCGTCAGGCGTATTCTTGCTCTTTAGTTTGTTGTGCGGCGGGGGGCACAACTTCCGAGAGAGACAATACCGTTGTGCCATTTCCTTGTAAGAGACTAGTCTGTACAACCCTTGCAGATATGGCTGCATGGTTTAGCTATAAGCGTGTTTCTCCCCGCAAAATGCGCCTTCGGGGCATTTTGAAAGCTGCCTATTTTTTCAACGAAAGCAAGAGTGCGTCGGTATTTACACTAGTTCTTCTGTGGGAGCAAGAAAATTAGGTTCAAAGTTTTAAGTTTTAACCCAAATCTTCCAGCGTCCGCTGTAGAACTTCAGGCGGTCGTTTGATGGTCTTGAGAATATGCCCATTTGCATTCCACCTAGTCAAATTTTAGCAGTATGGCGTGAAAAAAGCGCTCATATAAAGTTGAGTGATTGTGAGATTTAACGAGCCGACGCTACACAGGCGATGAGGCGTGCCGTAGTGGAGGGTTACGCGTAAAATTTGGCCACCTGGGAATCTTTACGTGCGCCGAAATCTCGAACACACGGGTGTTTTCGATTTTGGCTTTTCGCTGTCATCATAAAGCGGCCACAAGGGCTGGGAATCGAACCTGCCTCCTTGTGCTCAGCAGCACAACGCCTTAGCCACTGAGCCACCGCGCCTACATAGTTGTACGCTACTTCTCCGCAATTGGTTAGCTTACATTGCTACGAACTCTTTCGTTATTTTGTGGAGTCGTCGTCGAACGCTCCTTGATTGTCTGTAGACAGTATGGTACTAGGGATGTTGGGGTGAGGTTGTCTATACTTTTTACCAGCGTTAGCAATGCGTCTTGCGTACACGCATTGGAGCGTAAATAAAACATAATTTGAGAGTAGAGTTTATTATACGCAAGAAATTCTGTACCCGTCGTTTTTTTTAAATTCGTTTTTTATCAATCGCTTTTTTTTCTAAGGTAGCATTCACGGACATCTACCAGGAAGTTGTGTCGCTAGCCTTGGGATCTTTTCGAATATAATAATTTACATTCAGGCGGTGTCAGCCTGCGTTGGTAACTATTCATCTCATAACATCTTACTGTTTATAAGTGCTTTGTATACCGACACAAGAATAGTAATTGCAAAATGCATGTTCAATGGCGCGACACTTTCTTAAGCAATTAGAAAGGTGTTTTTTTTTTTAAATACTTGGCTATGTAAGGCTCCTCCCTAATGGCAGACATTACTAAGTAGCGGAAAGATGCTTTGGTTTACCAATGATTCGCTTGACATGTATTTACCACACTTTTAAGGCATTAAAATGTGCACTCTACCATTTAAACAAGTGACTTTCAGGTGACATTTTACCTACAGCGTGAAAGTGATGTTTAATTTTAAAATTGTTAGAAAAGGATCGAAGAAACTGACGTATTATGAAATGCTCAGCTAACCTACGGGTAAATTGAAAAACATAACCTTCACAGAACTCGAATTATTTGTAACTTAAGGGAGATGTTTATCAATGTGTAACTACTGAAAATTCCAAATGGGAAAAATAGGTTCCACATCGTGAATAAACACCCGAGTCTAAAAACAAAGACACACCCAGAAGAACGTCCAGTTTTTTAAATGCAGAGCATTCCTTTAACTCACGATGTTCTGCGTCCGTAACTTGGCGTCCGCACCACGGCAGCTGCGCCCTCTCCCCCACTCCTCCTCGCCCTCAACACGCTTGCAACAGGTGCAGCGCGCGCTCCGGCGTTGCAAGCACCGTAGCAACAGCAGGTGCAGGCGCATCGTGGCGGGACGGTGGCGTGATAGCGCGCTCTCTCCGCCTCCTCTCCCTCTACTGCGTTCGTTGGGAATATAAACCCGGGTGTCGGCGCGTCAGCCGCACTCCAGTTTTGCTTCGCTCTCTTCTCGTCGTGGTTGTCGCAGTTGCTAAGCGATGGAAGCAAGACCTTCAACTAGTACCACCACCATTACAACACCCATCACCACAGCCACGCGCGTAACGCGGCTAATGCTCTGCATTTACTCGTGCCCCTCCCGCGGGCGCATGTCGGGGTCCCTTTTTCGCATTATGCTATGAGATTCCGCCTAGAACAAGTTTGCCCATAAACGGGAAAAATATGTCCGTGTCGCTTGAATTATATCGATTTGTAACAATATTTACGGCTCCAAAACTATCGCCCGAGCAAAAACAACTTTCGAGTAGGTTGTTTGAACATTCATGATAATGATTGTTTTTTTTTTATTTCACTGCTGACACAGGCGATTTGAATATACGTTTAATATGACAAAAATCGAATGGGTAAGCTTTCCGCGAACAGTTAGCTGAAATATCTTTATATGTAATGTTTGGTGTCGTTGCGAGCCCACGCTGACTTTTTAGGAAGTTCAACGTGATTAAGAAAGTAATTAGTGGTGAACCAAGTTACGAGAACAACGAGACAAATAACAATGGCAAACGTAAGTCCGAACACAAATGGGGAGAGCCCCAAAATTTTTCCATCGTTGACCTCGGGCTGCTTGCCTTGGCCGCGACCCACTTGGTTACCTGGAGGCAATAAACGACATGCAATGGAAGTATGATAAGGCTACTCAACTTCTACTTTTTTATGCGCGGAGCACTCTAACGGCTAGGTTATCAAATCGCCGTATTTTTAAATATTATACAGCGAGCTAAACACAAATAAGGGCCAAGTCGGAAAAAATGTACATTATATGTGTAAAAATCACTGATTCCAAATAAAAGTTTGTATATTGTATTTCTGCATGTGTGTTATATACCTGCAGTATTTTTTTTAGAACAACAGAAAGTGAAGTTTGCGGATGGGTACGAGATTACCGATGTTGCAAATAAATATATATTTATATTCCTCGCTCCATCTATTTTCTTCTGTTTGCTGTTTAGTGTAATATTTGTCGGTTATGTGGGTCCGTAATTCAAAAAGGAATCCCTGATCATTTTACGACTGACATCCTTATATTCACAATTATCATAATCCTCAGGGTAATCTGTCTGTACGTGCCCAATACAGGTGGAAGGTACTTCCATAGAGAATTCAAGCCATGCACACTATGAGCGGGCTACGAAGTTTTCATTCCCTTTGACGCCAAATGGGACGAAATCCATTGAACCCGTATATAAAACCATTGCTGCTCAGTGCTTGCACAATAAGTAAGGAACGCTGACACGCTCTTTTGTGGGGATCCACGCTGCAAACGTTGTAGTTCTGGTTTCGAGTAAGTGAGAATTCATCTTTTTGAGGTTTGTGGCAACTTTCCTGAAAGAAGCGCCGATGGCACTAGGTGGAGCGCACTGCACGATTGAGTCTTGCAGCTCAAGAAACCTTGGTATGAAGAATGACATCCGCAGCTGCACTAATTCCTATATGCAGATTGACTGAGAGATTCGTAAAAATTTCACGGTCATTGGGGTACGTGCTATGCATGTGTGCAAAGGCCAAAAATCTGGCTTTTTGCACTGACGTTTTTCTATTGTCTCGCATCTGTGGAACATGTAGCTTACACTCGAGGCTCTCATAAGACCATGTCGGCATTGAGGTGAGAGTTTTCTTCAGTCGAAAAATGCGGAGAGGTGACAAAATGCGCTATCATTTGCACCGACTGTCTCCACTGATCCCTAGAATGACTTCAGGCAAACAATTACCGAAAATGTCACGTCCTTGGGAGATCGTTAGCATTAGTCTTGCATCACAAAAAAGGTACAAAATCGGACGCACATCTGCTGTATTGCTTCCGGACGGGCTTAACGAAGAGCACAGCACGGCTTTTCAAGGTGGGCCTCATGACATCACCTCTGCGATTGTCATGGGCAGTGATAGAGGATAAGCCGGCCCAGCGAGCGCGTTTCAAAATGCATCCCCGCGCCATCTGATATTGCACTTCTGGTGTGGAGACATGTATACGCGCGTGCGCGTCCAACCACACTCGGTATCCGGTTGTTTTCTTCATTACAAGCTGCAAAGGTGATCACATTCAGCGGTTGGCGATAGGGTCACGGTCCTTGCTAACATGCCTCGCTCGCGCACTATTCGTAGGCAAAACTTTATGGTGATGTGTGCGTTGCTCGCTCTATCCCAATTCGTCAGATAGCATATACTGCGCGTGGCGGTGACGAACATGTGCCACAGATGGGCTTAAAACTAATTCAAATTATTTTCCTTCATCTTATGACAATGTAGATAGATCTAGAGCTGCAAAATCTCAAACAATAAAAAATTTTCACAAAACACTGTGCACGTGCCTTCTTTTAGAGCACATAACTTAGTTTTGGGGGTGTTAAACTTTACCCGCTAAAACGAGTATGACCAGGATAAAACAAACGGCTACCCACGAGGACTTTAAAGTTGCCACATTGTAGTAGGACCCTTTGCTACCGGGCAACAAACGCACACAAAAGAATTACAACGAATTATCGCTTCAAATTCAGCTCTCTTTTAAGAATTATAGTTTTTGGAAATCAGGAAAAGTATGAAAGGCGATCAGTGTGCCAATGTATCATCCACATGCTTCCCAATACAACTAGACACTATGTCATGTATTGCCGCTGCGACCAGTCGGATAATATTGAAGAATAAAAATGAAAAATTCAGACGAGCACATTTTAATGATCCTAGATATATCGATCCGGCTGTTATACCGACCATACTTCTGGCCACCTACAACTTCCCTATGCTACTACGCATTAAAACTGTGTCCAGATATACCGAATCATTTCCAAAGTGTGCCTCTTTTACAACAAACACTTCTGACGCGGCCAAGGTAATTATACTGATTTTATGGTTTTATGTGCAGAAGCAACGCAGGCGCTGAGGCGCGCCGTAGCAGAGGCCTTCGGATTAATTTTGACCGCCTGGGGATCTTTAACTTGCGCCAAATTCTCGTACACACAGGCGTTTTCTTTACGCCTTCATCAGAAAAGCGGCCGCCACTTCCGGCAATGGAACCCGCGACCTTTGGTTCGAAGCGCAACGAAGTAGTTTTTGAGTCACCAGCCAAGATAAAACTAAGGCGTATACTAAGTGAAAAAAAAAATAAATAAAAAATGCCTTAAAAGCATAACAGAGGCGGGGTGCTGGTGCATTTGCGGCTTCAGTTTATGCGCGATGAAAATATCCGAGACCGGAGAGCACAATTTCTATGAGTCAGAAAGGCAGTAAAGAAGAAAAAAAGTTGCATTGACATCTATGTTTATGCCTGAAGATGTACGACGCAATACCGTTACTTCGACGCCCAGAGAACGTTTTAGAACGGAGTTCAGGCATTTCCCATTTATGCTTTACGAACACCTCAGTTCAGTCCACAGAGCAAGAATAGCCTCAATGGATTTAAACCACCGCAGCACATGACAGACGCGCCATCCGCGGAGGTGTGGCATAGTATGTAGGTGTGAAAGGTTGCGAGTGCTTTCTGTTGATCAGTTTCCGCGAGCCTCGGATGCAGCATCTCGATGTCTGCCCTTTCAATCAGTTCAGGCTTATGTTGACCTGGGACGATATAGGTCAAAACTGCCACCAATCTCTGAACAGAAGTGGAATAAGTATTGTCCGAGTTGGTCTCCGCTGTGCACACCCTTTGACACAGCTAATTTTTTGTGGAAGAGGGAGCATAGTTTCCGCATTTACACGGTTTCCAGATAAATTAGAAAGTTTCTTACCAAACACCTTTGCCTAAATTGATTTGTGAATATATAGATTGCTTTGATTTCTGCTCAGCACCGCTTATGTGTCCCGATAAAGGCATTTTTGTGGTTGTGTTCGGCGAGCGTAAGTTTGCAGTACCACAGGCTGTACGATAATCAGTATCTGCATAAATCTTGTTGTTGGCTCTTTCATTCTTGCTGCTTCCCTGGTTAGGCGCTTTACAATGGGGCACAGTTCGTTAAAGCTTTTCAGTATTTTGGAGATAGTGAGAATAGTTCTGCCGCTTTTCTGTAGGGCCATGCCGACGAGTCATGCGTGAGTGTTCTCTGTAATGACACCCTTAAATATTTTGGGTTCTTTTTTTTTTTAATCTTAGCTGAGTGGCACCATCACCCGTTTGCCCCACACACTGAGGTTATGACTGAACCTGTAAAAGTTTTAAAGTACATCAATAATAAAGAATCTAAGCGCAATAAACTCGAATTCATTTTTATTAGGAGACGTTTTCGTTCGTTTTTGCTTATGTTCTAGACGTACCATGTTTTATGAGACACTGGCGAAGATCTTTTGCCCACCTGTTTCTTTATGTGACCCAATGTTGATGCCCGCATACGTTGCGATTGGACAACCGCTTTCCTGATGGCGTCAGTTACGGGCACGGCTCGTGACGGTGCACCGAGCATTTTACCACACACAGAGCGTACTCACGCAGGCGCTGCGCATGCTCCACTCGCCTATAATTTCTTTTGTCTCGGCGGTACTATAGTTATTCTTCTTTTCGTATATCACTTGGTGCTGCTCATATTCAAGACTCAGGAGAGCCCTCGCTTCTGCCTGCATCAGTTTTAGCTTCCTGTTGGAAGCGGTGACGCATTTCTGCGGAAGCTTGATGAGCACGGCTCCTAGCTTACGGCCTGCAGGCACGGAAAATTGAAAGCCTTATAAAGCTATCGCGTTAAAAAGTAAGGAGGGAGCATGAAGCCTGACGGGAACTTGACGTCACTCGTGTCGACACGAACGGGGCACCGTGCGCTGCAAAAAGTCCTGGTGGTTACTTAGCTACCATCGCGGTGGGTGACACTTTGTTTGCACAGTTGCTGGTAAGATATCATGATGACGTCCAAAATTTTGAACTTCGCTCTTCTGCGGCTGAAGCAATGAAGGTGCCGGTATAATTCAGCTGGGCGTGGCTGATGATAGCTATCGAAGCCATTACGGCGAGTTTGGATTTTGAACACGCTCTAAAGAAATAACTCAGATTTATTATGCCGGTAGTGGCAGTTAAGATGCAAACACAGTTTAATTCGTTCGAAAGCAGGCAGCGGGCGTTTCTTCATAAGGCGAAAAGGCTTAAATTGTCACCTAAGAGGTTTTCCCACATGTTCGCTAATTTGCGGTTGGCTTCAATGCCGTATAAAACGAACAACGTACGGTTCAACCACTTTTCGCGCCACTTCCGAGTTCGCTATAAGCTGGTGTGACTCTACAAGAAATAAGCCCCAATATTACAGGATTCGATAGACTGTTTCGTTATATTTAAAGAGGAATGCTGAAAAGGACTTTCAGTTAGGTGTCCACGTGGTTGTATTTGCTACTGTTTTAGTCACCGGTTCCTCGTGGGTTAACTTTGTTGGCCTCAATTTTATTATCATGCAGGTTCATCTCACCAAAACGGCACAGCCATATTCGGTAAACGGTTGCACCACCCTTGCTGCAAAGGCCATTCACAACTCCGAGTAAGTCAATTGTCACTGTTGTAATATAATTTTTTGAATTTTTAATACCTAAATTGTTCTTTGCGTTGGTTTGAACCAACGCTGTAGACAACGCCGTACAAGTTTCTTAGAAATTCGTCGCCAATTATGGTTTGCATATAGCCGCGGCAGAATAACGTGAGGAAAGATTTACTTTCGACTGGGTTCTCCGGAAAGTAAAGCCTGAAGCTTAGTGACTACGTAGTACAATACACGATTGCGTGCTTGCTGTGTGCCTTACCTTTTCCACGAGTAATCTGGCTTGGAATCGGTGTTCCTGCCGCTGGTAGCTTTCTTTCATTGGCCGATGATGCGTCGCTGTGATGGTGGGTGGCAACCACATCTTCATCACTGCTGGCAGTATCAGATGACGCTTTGAGTCGTTCCTTTCGCAGGTGCGTCAGTTTTTTCTTCTCAGCCATGTTGAGATCCAATACTTCCTGAATGTTGTCGAGGGTATCCTCCAGCTATGTACCTTCACCAGTGGTTTCGCTGGAAGAAGATGTGGACGTGGCTTGTTGGCTTGATTACCATTTCTGCTCGGCCATCGCAAACATCACTGTTCGTCGTCTTCTTCGTCGAATGACCCTGCGCTTTAGTGCATTTACCATAGAAACAAGCTGTTTTGACTGTGTCACAAATCGTCACCAACGTGCCGACGAGAACATACCCACGTAGGGTATGTGACGCCCCGAAGTGAGTATACACGCCCTGAAGTTATTATAAACGTTAGGCGCTGATGTTTACAACGTGAAGTACCTCTTGTTGTCATGTTAATTGGTGTAACTTTTGGGGGGGATTGTGCAGTGTACGGTTTAACCAACGTACGTAAAAAGCGTTCAGATTGACGTGAAGACACACTGTCAAGACGCGCTTTTTGTGAAAAGTAGAGTCCGCAATCCTCTCAAACAATGCTTACGACGTCCCTCTCTACTTCCAGCTGATGTACAAAGGGAGACACAATCTTCTGGACCGCGCAAGTGGGTGGGGAGAACTGCCGCTGCGCTATCTGGAGGCATAGTGCCGTCTGCCATACCGGCGCGCCAAAGATGGGCCTTCCTGCCAATTGGCATTCAGGCCACTCCTTTTCTGGATTCTGAAGCTCACGTGTTATTGTTAGTGAAGTACCCAAGGCCGACGCCTTTGCAGCAACAATTTCACCGCGACGACCAGTACAAGGCCATCTACAAGGCCATTTGGAGCATGTTTTCTTTACTTCACAATAAGTCGGATATCAGACAATCAGAAAACAAGAAACAGCAAAGAATCATTTCCGCCTAACTTAAGATAGGCTCGCTGTAAACCCACATGAATAAACCAAGTGAAATATATGCGAACGCTGGGCCGGCTTTATGTAATGAGAGGCCACCGTATCGCTCAGTGGCATTGCCTTGTGGCACGTCACTAACAAACGAAATGCGGCTGCCGAAAGCCTGAAGATTTGCGGGCGTGCAAGTAAGGGTATGTCCGGTCTTACGACGTAAATGTCATATAGTGATCTATGGACATAAAAAAAGCGTGTCTGGCCGTTCATTTGGCTGAAACGTGGAATGCCGACACTCTCAAAAGTTATTACGGCAGTTTCGGCAACAGTCTGAAATCGGCCTAAGCCATGAGGCGCTTGCACACAGCGCCTCCTATCACTAGGTGCAGTGCCTCAACTATCTCCTGCCGCATGTTTCTCGACGCGCTCGCGCGGTCGATAAACTTGTGTACCCGACAGTAAAACAGGGTTAACATGCTTCAAAATTCTTTAGGAAAAACTGGACAGGTACTGAGCGTTAACCACAGCAAGAGTGGTATCAGAATAACGTAACTATTGCGTTTGCTATCTCTTACTCTTTGGAAGTTTGGTATGTACCATATGCAACATAAGGGCAACGTTACATGCCTTCCAAGAGCCCTCACCCAACGATGTGTATTGGGCAAAGATTTCCACCATTTTTTTTCATTTACGGTTGTGCGAAAGCCCACCGACTGCTTCATAGTACAGAATCGTTTTTTACCCGCCAATGTGTATGTGAAGCCCTTTTCACAGACCCGATAACAATGCGCCATAATACTTGGTTTCTTTTTAACTCGGGATTGTGTCCCTTACCCACCTGGGAGATTGCCCAAGTAGCAGCCCGCCAAGATTAGGCTATGATGTGGAATAGCTTCGGTAGAACAAAAGAGAGTAAGGAGAATGCTTAGTGACATTTTTTTGAAGATAACAGATTAGTAAGCGAAGAATGGGATTAAGAATTCTCTTAAAGTAGGGCCACCTTCCTGTCACTGCATCGAAGACATTAAAGACGCATGACAGGCAATTTAAGGCCTGCAATGGATATTCCTTCGTTGTGCTTGGTTGATGGGGTAAGGAGTGGCCAGCCTATCATTGTGGGGCATTGTCCACTTTGTTAGCTTTTGAGAGTATATGTTTAATTGAGTACTATCCCTGTTTCGTTTTATATACACCTTTGGAGATGCGAAGTCCTGTCGAGCCTAAGTAGGTAATCGACGAGGAAGGGCCGGTTGCAAATAAGGTGGCAGCGCCGCTGCTTTGTGATGGCAACAAGACAGCTTTTCCATCCTTACATGGTGGCTGCCACTCTCTGGTGAGCGGCTGTGGTTTTTCTCAGGTATATTAGACGGATGCCAGGCAAGCTCCAACCTCCGGAAACACCCTAGTTTTTTACTCCTCCTCCTGCCTGCAGCGTGTGCCTGCACAACACTCCCCTAGTTATACTACTGTTATGCACTCAATGGAAAGTTCCTTAAAGCTGTGAGAAGTCCTGTCTGAATGATTTCAATTTTTTATTACTGGGCTCAAGGTTATTGAATAATTTTGTGGTTACCTGCGTTGTATCTATTTGTATTTCGTTCACCCTATTTATCCGCATATAGTACCCGCTATTTTTTGCATTGTTCCTAAAGGGTACCCACTTTTTATTTTTCGTGCCTTCACTTCCTGATCTTCCTTGTTTCTTGCCTCCGAGGCAAAAATCTCGCGCTAATTTCATCACAAAACAAAATGTTCTAACAAATGTGGATTTTTGAAGCATAATGGTTAAAAAGCGAGGATTGGGGATTTTTGCGTAAAAGATTTCTTAGAAGCGCTCGACAAAAAACAGACGATTGCTACAAATGCGGCCTAAACATAGGACGTGAATATTGCCCAAAAGCGAACATCACTCACAAAACTGCTGGGATGCCGGACGTGTCACGTATATTGCGGCCAAAATTTGGAGTTGTCTGTTCCAACATGTGGCTACCGATGCATATTAGCACACCCATATGCCGAAAGTTTCCAATGATCGCTAGTTTCACTGGAATTAAAGTTGGCACGAAAACGTTCGCTCTTTTTAAAAAGAACACATTTCCTCATGTTTTCTCATCTCTTGAATCTCATCGACGTATTTAAAAGAACAGTAGCAACAATACTCACAAATAGCTTGCTGTTTTTTATTGTATTTTGCAAGCACAGGGTGAAACTGCACGCTCCACGTGTTCACTGAAGATTTAAAAAAATTGTGTAAAGAAAAACGTTCGAAGAGTGCCATAAGTCCAGCAGGGATTTCACCGGAGTGAAACTGGAGGATTTCTCTCAGCGCGAGCACGGAAGGTCACATCACCACGTTTTCGTGCAAGTTTAAAACTGTTCATTTACATGTCACGTCATCCCTCCACACTGTGCTAGTAGTAGTCATCCTCATCAGCATCAATATTGTCGTGTTTGTCATGCGTAGTGTCACGTGAATGGCAGCGCTTTACGACAACTGTGGAGCAGCGGCGGCGAGCACATGCACGACACATGAGGGCGTTGCAGGAGTCGCATTGAGGATCGGTGTTGTAGGTGTTGCGGCAGGTGTGACGTTGTTCGTTGCTAGGCAACGCTAAATGAATCTCGATGTCCTCGCGAGTATTTGTTTTTTCCAACGGCACTGCGTGAGCCCAGGAGTTTCGGCGCTCGCCGCCATGCACTCGCTCCCGAACACCCGCATTTTTGTCGTATTACAAGGCGTTGCGTGTGACAGGTTACGCGTCACACATAACGGCCACCCCGCTGTTAAAAGCTTGGAAAAAGAAATACACACTTGCATGTTATGCAGTCCACCGATTCATTATTCGGTGCCGGATAAACATTTTTGGAACATAACGTATAGTGCAGTTATGAAAGGACCACGACGCACATTCAGGCATACGCAGAATTGCTTATATGTTTGCCATGTAAAAGGGTTAATAAACCCTTTCAAAACGTCCATTCACGCAACGCGGAACTACATAAATCTTTGCCTTCTAAAAGGGGGATTGAACCACAAACTACAATATAGAAGCTCCGTAGTACGCTTCGCAAAGTGAAAGTCTTCGTACGTGCCTAATGTATGGCGCACACCAATTGTGCAGACTACGTTTTTTTTAAACCTGAAATGATGGGAAGAGAACGGAGCCAAATATCCTGCAGCAAAACCCAACCACACAATAAAAAAATTCAAACTTAATATTTCCACAGCAGGTTATGGTGATATGGAAGCCAAAATACCCTGTTTCTATTTTAAACGAGAAGTGAAACTAATAACTTTATCGCCAACTAAACAGTTATTGGCACAACTCAAAATTTGAGGTTACTGCAAAAAAAACACTTCTTCAGCTTATCAATAATCTCACTCCTCATCTTCTTTTCATGGGGATCTCACTCCTTGAGTCGCAAGTGTGGCTTTAGAAGCCCCTCTAAAGGTTACGAGGAATGACCGTGTCTCTACCCGATGATTCGTACAGTTTCATGGCCCTGTCTTTTTGAAGTGACACATGGCAGTAGTTGCATTACAGCCTAACATTATCTTGTCACCCTCACCTAAACAACAGTAAGGAGTTGTACCATGAACGTCGGATGCGGTAGGCCTGCCTTTCCGTCGAATGTGGTTTACTTATAATACTGCTTACCTACACGGGCCCAAACACCAATGCACAGCCTGAAGCGGGGGCTGGACAGCATACAATAAAAACGTTTTCCTTGGGAGCGGTAATTCCGATGCATGTTTTTATGTTTTTTCTCCTATTTAAACAATACACACCATCGCCATGTTTAGTCACTAAATAATTCACGACTGTTTTCGTGGACCCAGATTGTGACTTCGATTACCGACGGAAGCTGAAATCCCGTTTACTTCAAATTTTCATTTATTACCCACCGACTGTTCAATAGAAAAGGTGTGACCACCTATTTCCATGTCATTTTGTCACCTTGCTTTGAATTGCACAATCCACAACTTCCCCTAAAAAGCATACATGAAATAATTTTTAACAACAAAGACGAGCATATCAAACTAAGAACACGAACATAAGCATTGTTTTAGGTTATATGCGCCGTCTCTGTTTGAGCGCATCTGATAGGAAGTTTTCAAGAGTAATTATGACAAGGCAACGGCATGAACGAAGAGACATGTTTTCGTATGTGAAAGGGGGGATGTGTTCCGAGCCAACTGTGCTGATTGTGGAATTGCCATTTCACAATTCAATAAAACGTGAGCTACATATTATCTTCAATTGAACTAAGTAAAGAAATGGGCCTGTGAGAAAAAAAATTATTCTGCTCTATTATTTTTTCGACATTCAAGCCATCAATCCTCTACCCAAGATACGAGCTGTTCTCCTTAGCCCCTGAAACAAAATTTATTATATAATGTGGCCAGAGAGATTTTTGAAAATAGAGCTGCTGGTTTTATTGTCAGCAAATAGACCAATTACGTATAAAACAAAGAATATAAATTGCAGGTGTAACTCTCATTGTGCCCTCAACACGGTGAAAATTGTGAATATATATTGTAGGATCCCAAGAAGTTCCGGAATAAGTCACATATAGAAAGTTCCTACGTAGCGTGCTTGCCAGAAGACAAGTGAGACAATATATTCAGTAATAAACTACAATAATGATGCCAATTTTAACTCAAGGCCGAAAGTAGATTGATCGGCCGACATAAAGTATAAATTGCTGGCATATGCTCAATTCATGCTTTCTAGTAAAACGAGTGTTTAGGTCTGTTCATGCTTCTTCAAGGAATACCCTACGGCACCACAGTTCCCAATCATGCTACGTGCCTTTATAACGATGACAGCCCAAGAAAATAAATTGATCTCGATAACTTTTTTAGAGCTCCTTTATTGGCAAGTATTATGAGCCGCATTCAGAGCGTTTTGAAAATTTTGCAGACGATGCTTTATTAAACCGGACAATAATTCAGAGCCAGGTGAGTATAAGAAAGGTGTTCGCTAAACATACATATTTGTATACCCTTAGGTGTTTGGTGGTCCACATGCTGGGTTTTGCGAACAACATATTAAGTTCCAATGCCGCAAGAGCGAATGAACGAAAAGCGCATTCATCTATGACGGCATGATTCTTTGTACTCCCGAATTGCCGCCAAATCGGCACCTCAGCTCTTATATGCGGCATTTTAAAGGGTCTTCATGTTCGTTGAAATATTAGGTGAGTGCTTCTTCTGTAAGGCAGAAGACCTGTTTCCGAAGTTGTACTGTTATTGTTCTGAAATATTCAATGGGCGAGAACCATTCTCAACAGAGTCATTTTGGTATGCGTCTTCTCGTTTTGCGTGTGCTAATATTTATGCCTTCTCTGCATAGACACCATCGAAAAACCTTAGCAAATGAAACACCGCTTCTAAAAAGGCCCGTGGATGTATGTATTATCCTACTCGTAGTACAAACTGTACAACCTAGTGTATTAGGGTGAGCAATTACCGATAACCGACAACTGTGAGATTAAAATGTTTTTAGCGGAAAGATGGTTTCTCCGTGACTTGTCGATGTAAAATCTTTCTCTGCCCTAATAACCATCTCTGTAACTTTATCACGCATTTTTGCAGGTTTCCGTCATTAGTTTTGTGGTAAGCGCAACTTTAATTCGTATTTGTTCAGCCACACTACAATAAGGATAAATCAGGTCAACAAGCTTTACAGTGCGTAAAAAAGTTAAGGGTAAAAGAAAGCTGCAGCAAGAACTAACCTTAATGTACCAACAATGATGTGTGCTGGACTCGGGTCACGCAAGAAGTGTTGTAAAAACATTTGCTCAGTACCAACTTGAGTTTAAAGGCTTTAGGGCCAAACACTTGGCTGGGGTTAAAAGCAAACTCCAATGGATAGTTTTTCACCTATATGATGTAACGTCTGTGCCTACAGGCGAATATTGTTAGAGAAAAATCAACACAAAACACAAAGATAAATACAACAAGGAATAGGCACATTCGGCTCTTGTAAATGTAGTAACAATTTTATTTACCAATGTTTGCCGGTTCTCCGACCACTGCTATTAAAATTGTCACGCTACAAGGGAGATAGGAATATTCCGGTTATTATAAATTACAGCCATACAATCGCCCCTGTACTGAAAAGCGGCACCCAACCCAAACGTGGTGTCTCGTACTAATAAATTATTGCAATCAGAAAGCATTTTTTCCGACCACTTTTACCACAAGTCCTAGATGATTGTATAATATTCCCAAGAGCTCTGAGTCATTGGTTTTGTGGTAATCACTACTTAGAGTAAAGCTATATTTTCTTCAGGCTGTTATACTCACTACAAATCATCTCTCCACGCTCTACAGCACTTTTAAAATGTAAGCGTAAATAAACCTGCAGCGAGAAACTCAATATAGAAAGAAAGTAGCCGCACTTCATGCCGCTTATGCAAGATGGTTTCTAGGAATAAAGAGTAAATGTGAACTTGAATTTGGAGGCTTTAGAACATAGTGTAGCAAATGGCATTGTGCAGTGTCGTGGACAATATGCTGAAGAGCGGGCCCAGTGCTTGCGGAAGAGAAAGCTCCAGGAAGGATGATGAAGAGGGAGAAGAGGCAGTTCTGAAGCGGTCGGCCAAGACGGCAGCGGTGCCCTCGCGGTGAATGCCCGAGGTCTGTCGCCGTTGCTGCCGTCCAAGTCACCATCCGTCGTGGTGTAGGCCCGACGAGAGCCCTGTACGCCGCCAGAAACAGCAGGAGTCCGGCGCAGGAGTAAGCGATGCGCCGTTGACGCAGAGTGCAGGAAGCGAGGCCTCGTTTCGGGCCTAAGCTGTCTCCTCCTGCGGCTAGTCATCGGCACCGCCACGCTCTTCGCAGTGGCAACATAACGACGGTTTGGAGATCTTCGGCGCACAGAGCTGAGCAGCCTCGCGGACAGTGCAACCTCGCATCGATACGCCCAAGCCACCGCCCCGTCTCTCCGTGACGCTACTGCACCGTGCCAGCCCCAGCGGACTCAAGTGAACACGTTCCTTGTTAGACCTCTTTGAATGTTGTAAATATTGTTCCCCGCTTTCCGTACCTGCCGGTTGGGTTGTCTCTTGAAAATATCGCAAATGCCCATTTGGATACATTTTTCACGGATCACAGCTCTCGGCGCCATCCGGCACATTCCTTCGTAACACCGAGCACTTTTCTCTGGTTTGAAAATATCAATAGCGGTATATATTTCAACACCTGTACGATATAAAATCTTTGGCAACAGGCTCGTCCTGTTAGGGGAACATGAACTGCAAGCGCAAAGATAATTACAATAGTGTAATATTCGCGTTCGGCTAGTGAAACTATAGTCGCATTTCGTATAGCCTAATCTTCGCTGACTATACGACGATCACTTTTAAAATCATTAATTGAGAATGCAGACAGTCCTGTGGAAGTTTTCGTTAAATAGTCAGATAACCTGCCCTCCTAAACGAGAATGCCTCGCACCATTATGTAAGTGAAATACGGCATGTCGCCGCTACAACCACCGTGACCACATGTCCTAGAATAACTGTTGAATATTCCTGAGAATTTTTCTGGTTCAGATTTTATGAAGATTGCCTAGTGTTGTTGCAAACGATACGCATCATGCGTGTAAACCCGTTCCAGATAAAGTTGTCGGTGATTCTTGTCAAGGAGGAGTGTGTTGAAATGGGATGACAGGATTTAAACCCCCCCCCCCCAAAAAAAAAGGGTGAATAAACACGGGCTTCGCGCGAAAAAGATATACACAGAAAGGACGGGACGAGCGCAGATGCCCTCGTCCCGTCCTTTTTGTGTTTGTGTCTTTTTCGCGCGAAGCCCATGTTTATTCACCAAGATGCACCAACTCGCCCAACAACAAGTTCTCCCAATAAAACCGGTTTAGAGCATTTTTAGTTCTTATACGTGTAATGAAAATCGGCGCAACATGGTTTGTTTGCATCCGCAGTGGTCAGAGGTAATTTATGGTAGTGTGTTATCCACGCTGTTTTCACTTCTTCCACACCACATTTGTCGGTAGCATTCGCCCTTACAGCACCAGCCAAGTAGGTTTGGTGTCTCCATCTGCCAAAAAAAAATAACGTCATACTGTTTGTTATTGTCTAATGGGAACTGAAAGGGCAAATTAGACACAGAAATCGAAAGGAGACAACAGGATGAGTGCTAAATGTCTGCTTATACTTATCAGGCAGCACGAACTGATACCTGCAAGGGGTGTTCTCGAGAGATTTTTTGGAATAGCTATATTACCACTTAAAGCCAAAATCAAAGGTACAAGACAACTATTCGGCGGTCGTGCTTGCATACAGTCAATTTTTTGTCCCTTTCAGAATTTCTTGTGAAAAATGTAAGGTATAAATTGGTATAGACTCACAGAGTCTACCCTACCATACGTATTTATGCAACAAACCCCAAACTTTTTGTTGGCAGCCTGTGAAAAAAATAGTGTTAAAACATGACCCAAACAAGGCCTCGTCATGGCGGAAACCTAAAACCGGCTACCCTAACTAGCCACAATACTTTGATGAAACCACAAAAACAGTAACCCGTTTTTGTTCTCGAGCCCTTTTGAGATACCCGGTAACATAGCTTCCTGCGTTGTCTGAAAAAACAACAATGGTATGAGCAATATATGGGAATAGTTGGCACTTCTAAGTACTTTTGTATATGCAACGTGCCGCTAATATTTTCTTGCTAACCAACGCCCACGCCGAGGGCAAGGTGACGGTTAATATATAAATCATTTTAGTGCGTATCTGTGAGCAAAAAGAGCATAGTTACTGTAAATTTGGCGTTAAAAATTACGGCACAACCAGCTCACATGGCTTGTGTACCGCATTAGCATGGCTGTCTCGGGCTGGCAATTTGACAATACAAAGCAGGTATTCCACAATAAAAAATCTCACGAACCACTGGGACTCCGACCCGACATATCCAATTCGTGTTACAGTGATGCTCCAAAAAATTCTGGGTATAATGAGCATCAACTTAACAATTGAGGAGACTGAATTCCTTCCGGAAGCCGGGTATAAATCTGTACAAACGGTCAATTTCTTCCACAAAAGCCGAAGTTAAACTGCAGGCGTCGGCTTGGAGTACAGGGTGGAGTTCTGGTAAAAATGAGAACAACGACTATACTTCCTATAAATTTCGGGTCTCTTCGAATGTACTTTTTCATTTTCGAAGAACATGGCAATATTTTGAGTATCACAAGCAAAAAGGGCCTGCTATTTCAGCGAAGTTTAAACAATAATTTTGTGAGGAGCACAGACCTAAGAAGCCTTAGACAGACTGTAGCTTCCTGTGATAAGGACAAGCTCTGGCCCTTTAAGACACAGAGCCAAAAGACAGTTTTTGTTTCAAGCAAAGCAGCACCTAATGCGATGAGTTATAATCTCGGTGGACTGTATCAACTTAAAAACACCCGTCAGTCATTCGAGGTTATATTCAAACATGGCTGAATAAGCCGCCATATCGAGCTACAAAGCTGGTTGGCCGCTTTAGGGCGACTCGCCCTCGTTCCTTGAGAACAACTGAACGAACGCCAAATACTTTAAGTTCACAGTGCTTTCCAGGCAATACGAAAATAGATTCTACGCCTTCTTCTTTGTTGGTCCGTATTTTTGAATATTTGCTCATCAGGAGTGTATACTATATATGTGTTTATGTGTCGGGCTTGGGGTAGTCTACGGACCACAGCCGCCATTTCGAAGGAACTGATAAGTGTGATTGTCGCTCCTCGTTCAAGGTGTAGTGTCCAGAAAGCATATCCGTAATCCGTAATGTCAGATCTTTGTTTACTGCTACAAAGATCAGGTACAAACAACCTTTTTCGGGAGGTGTATTTGGGTTGCGTCCGGCATGGTTTCTTCTACCGGCTGTTTTGCCTAGCGCGTAATATTCACAAAATATTTGTTCAAAAATATTTGGTGTTGTGTTAATAAGGCCAGAAAGAACGCAGTCTTCCGCATGTGAGTGCATGTCTAGCAGTGTTTTGTGCTTTTTAGCTCCAATGTTTGTGTGCTGCTTTTACGAGAGTTCCACTTTTGCTATTGTGGTTGCGTCAGATTCCGGCAGAAGAGAGTATTGTGTGTTCGCGATACTCATCAGCAAAGCTATGACAATTTTTTCACGTCTGCTTCGCTGAAGCTGAAAGTTGTAAGGCGAAGGAGGTCTTCGTCCTCGGACACGTGAAGGAAGTTTATGAGGACGGTAAAGCAGGTCACCGGTTAAGGAAATAAATAGCTAACTATTGCAGTAGCTGGTGCCTGTATCCTGGCATGTTATAAGAAAACCCGCGTTGCGGAAAGCCCATGTCGAAGACTGCCGGAAGAGGCAAACAAGCGCTGTTTTTTGTACTGACTTTAAAGTAACAGCTTCGATAGATTCACAACGTACAGTGCATTCTCCAATGCTTCTGACGACAGTTAATTTATTCCCAGTGCCTTGGGTGCACTCTAGCATTACTGCGAAAAAATGACGAATGAGTAACAACAAATGTAGCACCTCCTTTTAAAAGGCTATACATAGGTTTTCGAAGTGGCCAAAAGCGCATTAGAGCAGCTATCGGCACGCACCTCCCATTGCGCAAGCAGTTTGTAAGGCCTTGAGTGACAATTCACAAGTATGCAACCATGCCGAGTACAGCAGTCTCCAACTTGTCCTCTCTGCAGCAGCGCCTTCGAAGTAATCAAAAAAGAGCTGTTGCAATTGTATTGCGTTGCTGCAGCACGGCTGCTCCGCTGACGATAGGTCTGCGTCAATATTTACATTGGTTGGAGTCAGTGGTCTCTTATATCTTGACACCGTCAATGTTTATCCTTGATTCCCCAGTTGTTATGGGGAGTCTATGTGGTGCACTGAAAAAAACTGTCCCTGAAGATCACACCTATGTAGTGGGAGGAGATGGTGGTGGTACTCAAAAATACCGCAGACCATGTTGTGTGCGACAATATAATTGGTCATTTTGCAGGCCGCTGTACGACCGGATCACGAGCCCGAGAGCAGCAACGTAGTTCACCTTTGTGCAACCGCCCTATTAGCTGACCTGCTGTGCACCGCAAATCCTGGGTACCTTCGTAAAGGACAATCGCACGTTCCGGTGAACGGCCAGAAAAGCAGAAAAGGGACTGGAAGAAGGAGTTGTGGAAGTGGTCACAATAAATTTGGCTCACGAATTTGTATTCCCATTGAAGAAATTTTTTTGCGGTCAGATTTGGGCTTCCGAGGTACAACCCCGCTAGAAAGGAACTAGCTCACGATATACAAACTGAAGCTTTCTGAGCCCTTCCCGGTAAACAGTCCTGATTACTTTGTCAAAGGTATTCCGTGAAATCTCAAGCTGCCTTGTGGAGAGAAATGTGTTCTGGTCGAGTGTGTGGCCCGGCACGCTCATGCCTAACCCTCTAAGTAGCTGGAATGTTCTCGATAAATTATTTAATGTGTATTGTCGGTTTCTCACGAGGCCGGAAAACCGTTACTCCGTGACAGCTTTGGTGTGGTAATGTTTACTTGTTTGAAATTGAACACGGTGATTTCAGCGAAGGTGCGACATGTTCTTCACGAGCATTGTGAAAGTCTCTTTCGCAATATGAGTATGTCACTGCAGCAAACAACAGTTTGCAGAGACGGTTTTTACTAAAATGCGTTTACTAGATGCACGGCGGAAGTAGTTTTACGTCAACAAAGTGACCTTTGGATTAGTGTACCAAGTGCACCCCATTCTTCGCACCCGGGGTCACACCCTCTACTTCCTGGGAATGATTAGTTCGAGCTGCACCGCTCCTAAAGCGAGTTATACTTTCTTCAGTATCTTCGACCCCATTTTCACGAAACACATTCGGGATGAAGGGTATCTTTAGTAATGCAATAATGGGAAGTTGTGAAGTTTGCTCCGCTTGAACGGTAAACATCCGCTTGAACGGTAAACATCCACTGGGACCTTCTGTCCCTGTGGAGAGGGTATCAATGCGGCGAGGCGTTTCTACGATAGCAGCACACCGGACTCAAAGCATTAGAACAACGTCTCCTTCAGCACCAGTGCCACGACACGGTAGTTGTAGGTGAAAACAATGAGTTGTCGGAAAATCTATTACATGATAGGACGCCGAATTTAAAAAGTGTGGAACCGCAGGCACTGAAAAAGCGCAACTGAATACATTCTGCGACACCAGTACAAGAATGGAAGAACAACGGGGTTCGACGCCGTCATTTGATAATGTTGGCGGTAACAATACACCCCATGTAACCCTCACTGGGAGATTTTGCTACGCACAGGGACACATTGCTGACACGTGTACACGCATACGAAAGGGAGTTTATCGACTTCACCCGTCTCAAGGAAGCAACATGTTGACACAATAGTTTTATACAAGTAGCATTTGTAACGTATATACTCGATAAAGAGCGCTTTTAGGTATGCATGCGTGTTACCTGTATTCAATAACGATTGATTGACACTAAAGAAAAGAAAAAGTTCAGGAACTTGAAATTCAGGGCGTTTGTGTAGTATCCGGTGAATGCATCTAGTGCGATTTAGATAAAAGGAGGAGGCCTTGTGACGCTTCTAAACTAAAGCCCTGCACAATTAATGCAAACGCTAATTTCCTTTGTCTCATATGATCCACATTTTTATTTTTATTGACATTTATGAATAATAGCGAACTGCCTCAATATGAGCTGATAGTTTGGGTAACCCTTTGTGGATACTGAAAATACAGAATGATTTTTGTGAAAAGAAATTTTGGTAATCGATCCTGCCCTTTTGCGAAAAATATAATGAACATCTCGTGGTGCAGAAAGTAAATGAGATAGAAAATATGCTGCAGCAATGTTAGAACATTGAAACATTTTGGTATCAATAGAGTGAATCCCGGCTACCTAAGTGCTGTTTTGAGATATCTATTTTAATCCATCTATAAAACGTGTTGCATTCAGGACTCATTGAATAGAGAATGAAATATATTTTGCCTCCCTAGAACTACACTTATAGTTATGTTGAGGAGACTAAAAAACTTCTCAAATACGCGTGGATCATTTGAGTACCTATTTGCAAAAATTGAAAACAGAGACAACAGATTGGGACAACCAATTTGGGCAATCCATGCGACCCTCGAGCATGAAAATCAATGAACCTCTTGTGGCACGAAAGCAAATATCACACAAAATATGCTGAAGCAGTGATTAAACAATGAAAAGATATCGCTGCCAACACAATGATTACCAACGACCTAAATTACGCGTTTTGAGATAGTTATTTCTAACCATCAGTGTAACAATTTGGTTTCGCCTGAGCGCTCTACATTCATTGGCGCGAGAATAAAGTTTGTTTGTCGGTCGTATATTTTCATTTATTGATAATATTTGTGCTTGATAAAATAAGTCAAGAAGAAGATCATTCTGACCAAAACATAATATAAACGTATCAGACATGTGCACTGCATAGGTTTGCAATATTCAACAACGTTTATAACCTGTAACGATGCTGCCAGCACGTTTTATGAAACAAATCAGACGTATCATTATAAAATAACTTGACTACAATAAACAAGGTGAGGGGTTTACCTGACAAGTAGTATTGCCCATGTATGATCCCCAGTACCAGTTTTCACCAACCTGGCAGTATTGGTGGCAGTCAAAAACTGCCCGTCTCTACAAAAAAGATAAAATGTTTTATTCGCTACGAATCATCCACACTGCTTAAAAAGCCACATAAAAGATTTATACTATATGTACAGCATATGTAGATTAAGGGTTTGCTTTTACTGTGTTCTTGTTTTTGTTCTTTTTTCAGCTGAATATTCAACGTAGAATACAAGTTGTATTTTTCTTAATTCTCTTTTGAACTTTTTAGCTGCAACTGAGCCGGCACTAGCCTTGATGTCATACATAACGACATCACTTGCTAAAAACCACTGCTTCTTTAAATTTGCCATACAACACCAGACGGAAAAGCACTGGTATTTTGAAATGTGTCGAGCGGGTTAAAAAAGATGAAGATTTTTGACAAGCTAACAACACAAGCAAGTCACGAGGAAGGGGAACAGCAATGAGAGCTTGTGCGGGTAAAATACAGCTACGGATGCCCATACACCTGCTATAGAGTAAATATTTGCTAAAAGGGAGGCATTTATACCTTTATAGTACATATTGGATACTATACAGAGCTACTATACTGTGTATACAGAGTTCGATAAAGGGAGGGCGAAATTGGTGCCGGGGACAACTTCACGTTATTAACAGCACCAAGTATTAAGGCAAAAAGACGAGTGCTCACAAAAAAACTGCTGTACAAAGAGACTATGCAAAGGAAGTGTCATAAAAGATATCTGACATATTTCGCATAGCTCACAGGCGTTGCACGACCAACACAGCCGATTGATTGATTGTAGAGTTGAAGCGCCGACGCAACGAAGGCGATGAGGCTCGCTGTAGCGGAGGGCTCTAAATTAATTTTGACCACCTGGTGATCCTTAACGTGCGCCGAAATCTCGTACACACGGGTGTTCCTGCTTTAAGCCTCCATCAGTAAAGTGGCCGCCGCGTCCGGGAATTTAACCCGCGACCTCGCGCTTAGCAGCACAACGCCTTAGCCACTGAGCCACCGCGGCGGGTGACCAACACTGCAGAACTCTAAGCAAATCTAAGGTGGCCTCCAAACCAGTCAGCCATTTTTACCATTCCACGCATTTCGTTGAGGCAAAAACAGTGCTTGACCATGTGTACGATCTATGTGTCTAATACCCACGCGTCTGCTTCCTTTATTGCGAACAGAAAACAATGCAGAAAAATAAAAAAGCAACAACCTCTGCGGGCTACTTACAACGGGTAAATTCAGACACTGTGATGGGACATAAATTTATACAAATTATCTGAAAACGTTGTTTGGACAACCCCAAAATTGGGGTTGTAATGCTTTTTTCTGGTTTTCCTTGAATGATACTGTCATTGTATATCTGTATTCTTTCTTGTGTGTTGGTTTTTGTCGCGAAATAAATATTACCATTGGAATAATCTGAAGTCTGCACTGCGGACCTGTTTACCGTATAGGCTAAGATTCTTTGTAGACGTTACATCATTTTTGTTTGGTTATTTTGTTTTGAGACAATGCTTAATATATTATCCCTCACCAGCTTTCCTAGAAAATCAAATATTTCGTTCCTTTCGATAAATTGTGGCTTCAATTTGTAGAATCCGATTTTAGATGGTTTGCTTAGTATATCGCGTTCTTTTTTGTAATTCTGAAAGTTGTGAGATAATGGCCAAATTTTCTTCGTACCACTCCCAATCTGCCAGTAATGTGATCGGAATTAATGAGTTTTTTAGAAATGTAAAGCTGCCATGAACCCACTTGCGGACCCACAAGGGGGGATTGGCCAGGGCTAACTCAATTGCTCAAATTCGCGAGGACCTCAAAATACCAAATTATTGCCTGAAAGAACCATGCCGTAAAAAGAAACTTCCAGCACAAATTGCTCTGGTTCGTTTCTTCTTCTTCTAAAGCCACGTCCAACCTTTTTAAACGTGTTCGCTGCAACGGTGGCTTTATTCTTGTTCCCCGAGGTGAGACGGCGTTTGAAAGTGCTCGAAAATCCGCTTGGTGTGGCTCCGTATGTAGGTCCGTAGGTCCTTTGTTTGAGTCTTTGGGCGTGATATATGCGAAAAAACGAACGAGCCGCCAAGACCTGTTCTCATGAATGCTTTAATTTGATAGGTTAAGACCCTCGTATGCATTCAGTAAAGGACCAGATATGATACCGAGTGGCTGACGTGTTGGTAACCACATGCAAATAACCAGTGACAACCAAGTTTGCAGCTATTCAGTTTGCCAGTAGCAATCTTCGCCGGTGGTAGTGCACCTAGCTGACTTAGTTATAGCGACATACATTGCGAGCGGGTTTCATAAAAGGTTTCTGTATGGCCGTATTCCCATGCAAATAACATTTTCTTCATAATTTGCTTGAATAAAAATCTGTCCTACGCAATCTCGCTTAATAAATGGTAAGGTAACAGTATTTTGGAATTCCTCTATAAAGTTTTCCTAAAAATCAACGCAAAATTCACTCAGCAGATTCTTTCTAACAAGGCCTTCAACCCACCTGGAAATGGCTCTTATAATGTCATTAGGTTTTCAACGCATCGAGAGGACATTACTGTGCACTTGTAAACACGATGATAATAGTAGGCGGGTCATAATGCAGTGCATTACACAAAAAAACAAAAGTCTTTTGAGGCAACTTGAGCTGCTTGCAATCCAGAGTGTGAATCTGGCCACAGGATCTTGGTACCGATACTTAAGAAGCCGTTGCATCAGTGTCCCCTCCACTTGCAGCGCATGAGGCTGACCTTGCAGCGCTACCCGTTCAAACTGGTGCACAAGCCAGGCCAAGACGTTTTTCTTGCGGATGCTTTATCGTGTTTTTCGAGCAAAGGAGCATGCGTAAGCAAACGGAGCAGTTTCAAGTCAATGTGCTAGAATTTCTTTCCGCCTCGGAACCCCGTTAAAAAGCATTCTTGCAGCAACAAACTACGATCCCGTTCCCGTCAAGCTGCGGGAATACGCGCTGACCAGTTGGCCTGACAAAAAGCACGAGGTTCCTGAAGCACTCCAAGCCTACTGGTCTTATCAGGAAGCGATGCAGGCACCACACGGTCTCCTGTTTTGCAGCAACAAGGTAATTGTACCACGCTCGAGGAAAAGAAACTTCGGCTATTCTGCACGTCAGTCGTCTTAGAGCCGATTAGATGAACGCGCGGGTGCGAAGCGTCGTGTTCTGACCCTGCAGGGCGAGCGACATTGAACAATTTTGCCGACACTGCGAAATATGACAAAAGCGTTCGCCGCGAAACGCAAATATGCCGCTTTTCCGCCATGAGGTTTCAACCTTACCCTGCGAGCCTGTAGGAATAGACCTATTCTTTTACGAGGGCCGACAATTTGCTAATATAGTTGACTTTCATTCCTTTTTTAAAATTAATGAATTTCGCTATACCACTGCCAACTTACTTAAGTCTTGGTGCGCCGAGATTTTTGCAGTTTTTGGATTAACGCTAAAACTATGTAGCGAAAACAAGCCGCCATTCAACAGCACCGGTTCAAACGAATTCTACATGCACTCGGTGTTACCCACGTAACATCAAGCCCGTATCATCCACGCTCAAAAGGGATGACGAAGAGGGGAGTGCAAAAAGCAAAAACACCAACTAAAAAGTGCTATCTTACAACGCCCGACTTCCAATTGGCTCTTCTTGCATGGCGTAATACACCTCGAGATGCTGTTTTAAAGTCCCCAGTGCAGAGACTGATGGGGAGGCAGACGAGGACCCTGCGGCCCGTACCCACAAGCCACCTGGTGCCGGAGGCCGTGCCCAACCAAGCCGTCCAGAACCGCCTACAGGAGATCCGCCAACGCCAGAGGATCTACTACAACCGCGGCTCCAGGAACCTGCCATCTCTATCGCCTGGGCAACAAGTGACTTCATACGACACCCACTGAAAGACTTCGACACCTGCGGTCTTTCTGTGGCCGGCTGAGACGCCGCGATCATGGTTGTTGAAAACGGAAGAGGGTCAGAAACTTCGACGTACGTTCTCGCGAGCATTTGTGAGAAGCACCTCCGCCACATGGCGAAGAGAGACCGCCTGCCGGTTCCGAGCAACAACTCGATGCCCTGCCCACTCAAGAGCTACGCAGAAGCACAAGGGCACGCTAAGAGCCATCCGCTACCCCCAACCTGAAAGAAAATTTTAATTGTTTGCTTCCCTAAGAAAGGGGAGATATAACACGGCACAGTCACTCTGACGTCACCGACCCTTTTGGTAAAATCACGTGACCTGTTACATCACCCTTCGTTCCTATTTCTACTTCGTTGCAACAACAATAAACGTTGTTCGTCACCCGACCGCCGGCCGCTTACAGTTTACAAAATTACTCTGAACCCCTAATTTCGGCTTTTATATGGCGCAAGGCACATTTGAGGTTGCGTGCCGTGTTGCTGCATGTAAAAAAAACGTTAGGTTAAAGGGCAACAATACATTATACTGTATAGGAGGCCTTAAAAAATTTATATGGGTTCTTCGAACCTAGAAGCAATTAACGTTGGTTGTATGGAATACCCAAAGCAGTGTTTATGATGGCTTCTAAAAAACCTAAAGTGCGCATAGACCGGCCACCTTAAATGTTAATTGAGTGACGGCTCAATTGATAATATTTCTATAAACAAAAAAAATCGCACTGCGTATACTTTTTCAGCTCTTAGTCTGCATGGAATTGGCCTTGAGCGTTCTTGCAACGAGGAGCAATTATAATGTAGTCCTTCTATTAAAACTTGTGAAGACGCCCCCCAAACAAAAATGTCAACCGTTCAGAGTCACCATAAGGTACTAACGACTTAGAAAAATAACACAAAGAAGGTGTTTTCTACTAACTTTTACTTTAAAAACACAGCTTATATAAGCGTCAGCCGCAAACTGAAACGCCCTCACATAACAGCACTGCACAAGCCATACTTACCCCAAAGTAAGGCTTTTCCGGACAAGCATAAAGGCTTGGGTGGAAAACTTTTTTCAGGATTGTGGGGTAATCGCCCTCTGCATATAAACACATTCATAAAAATAAGAGAGCCAAGAGTGTAATCGTTTTTAACCAGTGTTCTCAAAACATAAAGTACAAGTACAGGCCTTAAATAAAAAGTGTGTGATCTTCCACAGAGTGCAACGAAAATTTTTAAACGGTACATTTTCTTAACTAAACATATTGGGTTATATGACAGCAGTTATTACCTGGAAAACGTTCGGCTCATTGAACTCGAAATAAAGCACCATATTTTAATGTACTGATTTAGGATTTATGAATGCTCAGGTATATTGGACAGGAAATAAAAAAATCTAAAACAGGTCAATCCTAACAACACACTTTCTGTATTTATGTTGCTAATTTGATAAAAAACAGCTTGCAGCAATTTTTCTTGCAAACGGATGTATGGAGTAAGCTTCGTTATATGTTACTTCTCGTGCAAAATTTAAAGTGTGTGAAATTGCACTGCGGTCTAGTGCTTCTTGCTTTAACCGATATGTTGTACAAGAATCAAAGCAAGCATTTCTCTTTGACAAATTAGAAAAAATCGTAGCCAGTTACCAAGATAAGCAGGCATTCGGGTAAAGCTGCGCGTACGCCTAATCGGTAACGAGTTAATAGATGTTTTTTGCACTTCTTCCTGAAGAAAATTTAGAAAGTTTTTTTTTTCCCTAAATGTGATATCCTTCGTGTTACTACGAAGTGTATTCCAGAGAATTTATTTCTTTCGTTGAAACAACGTAAGAGAATTCTTCGCAAAGATACCTAAGGAGGTTGTTGAAGACGGGCGCGCTGCAGTACCCGTTATTAGAAAGCAAATGATCGCACATTTAGGTTTGTTGGCTCTGTTAGGGTGCTTTAAGCATGGCCTGAAATCATCTTGTTGATGAAGAGAAATAAAAAAAATATTGATATTTTATAGTTTTTTACTTGTATGCAAAATGTTCATTTTTACAATCACACAGCTTTAGACGAGATTGGTTAATCAATAAATTTTCGCAATAACGGGAGTGGTATAAACAAGTCTGCCAGATTTGCAGCTGTGATGCGCAGACAGGAAACAGCGGACCTGGTGGGCTTTACTAGGTATAACTGCCCGAATCCGAATATACAGTCCGCTTAAGTATAAAAAAAATTTTTGCGGCTCTGCTCAACTAGCCTTGGATGTGCAAAAAAAAACTTTGGATTAGTCGGGCTGAGCCTTGGTTTTGCTTGGTTAACCTGCGATGTAGCTGTGTTGCCGACCACGGCTCAAGGTTAGTCGGTCCCGTGCAACGCTCACAAGGAGGAGGCCCGCTTTCACTTTCGGCGAACGCGGCGTTCCTGTTTCAAAGTGAACGCGGGGCAAGATGAGTCACATATTCCGAGACGACCTTGCGGGGCATGCGTGGGAGGCCACGGTTTTGGTCAACTGCCGATCAGCTGAGCAGCTGCCACCGTTAAGTCACCAAACGGGTTAAAACGAGGCCTTGTGCGCAGCGCCGACAACGGGCACGGAGAATCGCGCGATGCGCTTTGAGGGGTGTGTCGCCGGGGGAGCGTCCGCGGTCAAAAGGTTAAATTGCGTACCCTCCGCGAAACCGCTGGACGACAGTAGTAAAGCTTTTCTTGAAAACATGGATGTAGAAGCAAGTTGCTATGGGTTTATGGTACGGGTTAGTATGGGTTTCTTGGTTTTACGAGGGTACGCGGTACGGGTAGCACTTTGGGCGACAGCGAAATGCAGTGCGTTGCGGAGCGCAATTTTGTTGGGCTAACTTAAGATTCAGGAATCCTCCAATCACAAATACCCCCTTCCAGCCAATCGAATTCATGATCCCGTACCCCCTATCTCCAAGTACGGGTTTCTTCAAGACCGCTTGATAAACGTAGATAAAGCAACACTTACCAACCCTGCGAGATAGCCCTCGTGGTAGTGCAACCGCACCAGACAAACCATTTTTCTAGGTATCCCCGGCTGAAGAAACAGAAGAGTCGTTCAAGACGCAACAAAGCATCCAAATCTCTAATAGATTGGACTAGGAGAGAACTTTCCGGCATGTGTTTTTCTATTTGAAGGTGCTGCTGAACTCTTTGAGAACCACGTTTGCTCTTCCGCAGAATCGACTTTATTTAAAGGGCATTCACCATGCTCGTGCAAAACATAACAGGTGGCGCTTTTCCTACAAGCACGCATCCGAAATCCCAAAGAAAGGGTCTCGATATTTGGTATGTAATGAAGACCTTGTTTCGCGGTGCGGATACCGAGATGGCGCAAGAAATGAACTAAGATTTTTGATGCGAGGGGTAAAGCACGATTCCTTCACTGGGGTTTTCTGTAACACCACGAAGCCGGTTTCAGTATTCGCGTCTTAGTTGGCCCCGATGGGGAACACAATTGATCTTCGCACGTGGCAGCTAAACCACAAAGTGAAAACACTGATTCGGAGAAAATTGGTGCCGGAGACTTAAGTTCCGGTAAACTGGCGAAACCATTCGCGCAGTGCTCAGGAAAAGGGGCAGAAGCTTTTCTTCCCGACGCCGAAACTCCATGTCGTCTTCTAAGTCGAGTGATTCGTAATGCAGTCATACAAAACAAGTTACTCAACCAAGCCCAATGTACAGTTCACGGAAATATTGAGGAAGCACACAGAAATCAGGGCGGCCCAATTATAGAGGCTGCACATACACAGCGCGTGTTGGTATCCTGCTGTGGCCTCTCTTTATCTGCGGTATTTTGTTGCCGTGATTTTTATGAGGACACATTTTTATAGGGTGTTTTGTTTCACATCAGGAATAACCGTTTTGCGTTAGGATTTTGACATCAGGCGTCTGATTTATAGTTTCGGCACATATAACTGTAGGAATTCTTTAAGACATCGAAGAAAACATCGCATGCTGCAAAGACAGTAAAAATTTAATTATAGGGTGGAGATGATCCTTCCTACTACACTCGCAATACGAAGTCTGTTTCTCTTGCTCTTACAAAGAATGCTTTCCCCATGGTTTCACTTAACGCCCCATTCTGCAAGTTTCTTAATTGCAAACTTTCTTACGGTGTATATGCGAAGACTAGCACGGCCGAATTGCGAACAGTGGGAAAGATTGTAACATCGCGGTCGTTCCTAATTATCGTTGAAATTGGACATAAATATATGGCTGTCACTTAGCGCACTGTGCCCAGTTTTTCAGAACATAAAGCCCAGGTAAAAAAAGCGGATTATTGACACTGTCAAAGTAAGGGAAGCCCTACCACTTTAGAATGTTAGTCTCTTATTTTATCTTTAAAATCAGATCCAGAGTATAAATTTTATTCTAGGCAAAGCAATAATTAAGGTAGAAAGATAGGTACATATTTTTTTTATTTGGGGGGTAGTAAGATCTACCTCCAAGACTGCTACATGCTTTTTCACCTCCAGCTAGCAGCCTGGTTACAAAAGTTCGACCACGTATGTAACATCCTCATGTAGAAAACACTCAAATTTGCCGCGTAAGTACCGAGCAACGCAATTCACTGTGCAATATCAGCTTTAGACTTGAAATCTGCGATTCAGTTATTCCCCGTGGGAAATTAATGGGGTTTTATGGAACAGACACGTAATATTGCATTTTTTTTAATTCCAAGCAACCTTTTTTATTGGTATTAGGCCTGTTGTTCCGCTGTTTGCTTGTGACACAGTGGGTCGTTTTGAAGGCTTAGATGTCTATAATAAATTGCTTTAGAGATTTCTTTCTCTTAGATGTAATGTTAGTAAATTGTATGTAAACTGCAAATGAAACAGGTAACTCTGAACTCCAATTTTTATGTTTATTTTTACTGAAAAACATCCTGAGCCATATTTTGTTGTTCGTCTATGGGTAAGGTCTCCCGAACACAAATTTCAATGGTTTTTGTGTGAGCGGGTAGTAGTTGTTACGTAATGATTAGAAACCTCGGGCTGATGATGCCTGCATAGGTATTTCGTAAGCATTAGAAAAACCCAGAAACAGGTAAGTCGGCACTATCGTTAACAGTCGCAGTCTTGTGGACAAAAAGCGCTGGGTAATATGTATGTGATTTAAGAAAAACAGCACGTCCTATATTGTGAATTTGATCACTTAATGGAGAACGAGGCATTGCAATAATCCCATTGCACATCACAATAATGCCCACTCATACGGCCGTATACCAGGACAAGTATGATTCCACATATTTCAGTGATTTTACATGTACTCGTTCCTTCAGACTCTCATTAATCTAGCAACCGATGTTTTTGATACGGTGGTGCTTAAGTATTCTAAACCAGATTAGTACGCATCATTGCGCAGCATCACATAAACAAGAACTCACCTATGTCTTCGTGCGGAATACATGTGCCTCCACTGCAGAGTCCAGCGGGCCCTACTCGCCTATTTCCATCTCCAGCAATCACCTACATATATCATAATGTCATGCGTACAAGTGACAGATAATTAGGACTGGTGAATGATTCGCAAATTAAAAAAACTTAACGCCTTTCTGTGTAGGCGATTGCAGTTAGTAGTTTGGTGGATCTGTAAATGCTGTATGAATGATTTACTATATATATTGCTGTCAGGCGTGCAATAACTGGTTTGGCTTTGCTATTTCTTTCTGAATGTTTGCTTGCAGAGTAAGCTTTATAAAATACAATGTTGCAATACTTCCTTGCTGCATAGTATTAGTGCAGCTGTTTTGTTGAAACTATTTTTTTCGCGGATTTCTAAGTTCCCAGAGGCATATCATGGTCAGTGCTTTTTAAACAGGCAGTATTCTTTTAAGTATTTAATCAATTGTAAAAACAGTGGATATAGTACAGTTGGTAGAGCACTGGCATGGACTTTGCAGACCGGGACTAAAATCCCATCGATGATACACATGTTTATATATAATTTTTACTCCGGTTGCTATTTTCTCCACCGGATAATAAGAACAAAAACAACGTGGCAATTTCGAAGAAGCGTGCGCTTGAGACGTTTATATTAAACAAAGTACTGACTCATCCCACAGAAGAAAATCTTTTATGTTAATGGGCTGGGGGGCAGTATTTTATTGCGGATCTAACAAAAATGGGTTAAAGGAAGACGGCTTGGCAAAAACAAACCACTCAAGGATGTTTAATGAGGTGTAGGGTTTAATAATTTGTAAACGTTAGTTGAAAAAGAGTTCCACAATAACGTTGTCGAAAAGGTTTCGAAGGGTGTATTGATGAAAAGATATATATGGAGGCGCG
Source organism: Haemaphysalis longicornis (assembly GCF_048455015.1). Taxonomy (NCBI): domain Eukaryota; kingdom Metazoa; phylum Arthropoda; class Arachnida; order Ixodida; family Ixodidae; genus Haemaphysalis; species Haemaphysalis longicornis. Next base: position 9,708,004 of record NW_027526407.1, on the reverse strand, counting down.
GGTTTTTAAAACCTCATGAAGCATCGTATGAATAACACAGACACCACTTTTAACACAAAATTTATTAAAAAAGGCTCTGTATTTAGGAGAAAAGAGGATGTCCATGCGACCTTCTGGCTCATTTCCCAGACTAGAACGTACGATATATTATCGACAGCTTAAGGAAGAGGAAAATACGCCAAACAAGGCGTTTTTTCTAAGCGGTACCAACGTTTCGGAGCCCACTCGGTGCGGTCATCCGGGGTGACGGTGTATGACAACAAACAGCTGTTATATAGGGTGCCTTATGTTTTTTATTTTTACTTGCATGTTGCCCTAGCGCGTCAGGAGCCATGGGCGTAGATGTTGGGAAGGGCTCCCAGGGTCCGAGGCCTTCCCGGTTCCTTTGTAAGTGCCAAGACTCGAGGAGTATTCTTTTTTGAGTAATTGGTTTCGGTGGCAGTCACCAGCGCGCCGTCACAGTTAAACCGCTGATCAGCTCTTTCGCAGTGTTCGGCCAATGTACTGCGCTGTGTGTCCGGTTTGCGAACATCGTTTTTGTGTTGTAGGAGGCGTTCAGGGAAGTTGGTGGTCTCGTCAAGATAACTAGCTGGGTATTTCGCTCAAGCACTTTTGTAGACGACACCTTGGGCTTTTACTTTTGTCGGACGCTCTTTGTGACGGTGCATGATCCGTCCACTGGCTTGTGGGAGACGGCAATGCCTGCCCTCCGAAGAATGCGGATGTTTCAATCACTCCTTTGACGTAGGGAAGGGAAATATGTGTGGATCGGTGGGCGGAAAGGGGGGTGGGGAGACGGTGGTGGTGGGAAAGAGATTGTCGATCTGCGGCGTTAATAGAGCGGAATTTTTGGGTTGCTGCCCTATAGGAGGAGACGGCGTTTGACGCACTGTATGAAGTTCTGGTGTGTCCAGTTTTCGACCGATCACCGATTACGAAATATTGTCTTCCTTCCGGTTGTCTTCTGGTGACCATACCGTTGAAGCTCTGGGTAAGAGAGCTTAGATAAGAAAAGATTTGTGGGAATTCTGTTGGTAGGAATACAATTACAGTGAGCGGCCGGTATGGGTGGGTTTCCTGTACACCGGGACATTTAGTCGATCTGACTGTCTTTTTTTGCAAAACCTCAAGGAATGGTAAGGTGCCGTTCAGTTCGTTTTTCATGGTGAACTGAATGGTTCGTTTGTTCTGCTTTAGTTGCGACAGGAAATTGTCTGCTGTTGTTTCTTTGACGATACATAATTAGTCGTCGGGGTACCGGAGAAACACCTTCGCTTTGCGGGATATTTTCCGGAGTGGTCGTTTCAATTTTTCTCGTTACCAGATTCGCTCTGGTTACGGAAGTAGCAGCGCCCGTCTCTCTTCCACTCGTTTGCTTAAAATATTTCTGCTTGTAGCAAAAATATTTGCTCTGCGGGAAGAAACCCCAATAGGCGAGGGGATAGGTGCGACAACCAGCAATTTCCGCTTGAATGTACTCGTATTTGTTTAAACCAATCACATTAGTGGGACGTACAATAAAGTTACGGCCGCTTTCGCAAACATAGCAGCAGTCTTGCGTAATGCGCTCACTATGCTTGTTATAACTACCCAGCAGTCCACCGCTTTGGAGTTGTCTCACATGACAATGACCAATTCGAATAGGCGACACTGTGTTACGTAATGCTGTATGTAGAGCATACCCGTAGTTTTACGGAAATGTTGTGCTGAGCGGTTAAAAAAAAGGCCATGTGCAAATCCGGTAAAAAACAAACCGAGTGCGGATAGTGTGCTGCTGATGATGATGATGATTCCTATTGGTTTCCCCTTTGAATCGGGGTGATGACATGTCATCTTACCAAAAAGGACTAATATAACCATGTTTTACACTCTTGGTTTAATACTAGCGCTGCTTATGGCAGGCCCTAAGGCTTATTAGGCCCGAAATACTTTCTTTTCCCTGTTACAGGTGGTAACTGTCCTAGGCAATATTCCCCTCTCCGCTTTTCATCCACCAGCATTCTAATCTTCTTTTCGTCCCCTCGACAGCCTTGAAGTTAACTTCCTCACTGATACCCTTAAATCCTAGGGCTTCTGAAAGCCCAATATTCCCTTCATGTAGATTTGGATGGATACCCTCACATTCTAACACTATGTGCCGCATAGTTTCTGTTTCTTTTCCGCAGACCACACATACCCCATCATTTTGTGAATACTTCCCCACAAAACTCTTACTTCGCAGGCACCCTGCTCTAGCCTCAAAAAGCAAATCACTGCCCTGGGAATTATCGTAGAAATTTTCCTTTCTGATGTTCATCTCGAGCCGATGTGCTCGATGTGCTCGAGCCGAATTGTGGCGCCCTCTAAAGGTTGAACGGTAAATGAAGCAACTAAGGACGTTTCGTCATCTGCTGCAGCCTAAGTCATTACACTTCAGATTTGTTTCAAATTCCTGACTCGGATGCGTCATCCCTAACGTGACAAAGGATGTAATTTGGAAGGGAATTGAATGTCTTGTTTAAATATGTATTTTTTATTAAAGCATCGCTTGCTGCCGCACAAGCACTGGGACATTAAAATCTAATCTTTCGAATAAATAAACTTGTTTTTTTATACCAGAAAAAAAGTATAAATAAACGCCAAGTTACGATTTTGAAATTTGCGTAAGAAAGAACGTAAGGAAGAAAAACAAGCGTCTAGAGTGGGGACTAAACCCGCGCCTTTTGGAAGGCGTGGGCGTGTGAAAGGTTACCTTATTTAATTCTTAGCATATAGTTACTTACAAGGCAACGTGTGCCTCCAGGGTAAGTTCGGGATTCCACGCGACCTGAAAAGGACTCGCATCTGTACGAGCAACCTTGCGCATAACCAACCTGAAAAAAAATACTTGTTAGCAAACTTCCCGTAAGGAACGTTTTATCAAGAAAGAACAATGCAGCAAATTCGTTTAGCAAACAACGTATAAGCTGCTAGGACAAAACTCTTTAATGGAACAATTTTCTTACGGGAATAGGTTTACTCATTATTCCCTGAGTCATTATTTGAACCCCAAAAACCATATATTTTTTGAACAACATTGCTCAAACGGCGCTGACGGGCGTTTCCCAGTGCCGGTCGGAAAGTGGGACAGCTAGAAAAACGTTTTTCGACATACAATACTATTTTTTTTGGCTATAAAAGCATTAGAACTAAATATTTCAATCCTAATTTAGGTTGGTACAAAGCATTAGGTTCTCCTTATAATAGAATAATTTTTCTTCTAGCTAAGAAATCTTACAATAGGCTGCGTTTTCTTGTTTTTTGCCATAAATAAATTTGCCCTAATAAATTGACCTAAATAAAAATAATTAATACGCTTTCCTTAGGAGGCTAAATTATCTGTTTTCTTGAAAGTAGAATTTATAAGGGATTTTTGTAAGTCCTATAGCTAAAGCGCTCCACTTCGATTTTCACTTCCAACTTGTGCTCTGGAGTGTCTCTTTGCATTGCGCACTGGAAACTTGGCTTTAGATATAGCCTCAACCATTCAGATTTTTTTATCTGCATAATGCAGGTTGCGCAGTCTCTGCCCCTGTCATCGTGCAATTTAACAGTTGAGGATGAGGCGCAAATTTACTTGCTTGTCTATTCGCTGTTTCCGCAGCGCTGTTTGGTTTCCCCGGTCTCAACTTTAGTGGCATGGGCGACCGAACCATGCTACTTCGGGGTTAAGGTTGGTGTTGTAGGACGCCCCATCCTCGGAAACTCACACGGCGCCCACATCATGTTTCGTAGAAAACGTAGCATATTTAACAAATTTGCAGTTTTTATAAAGTAGTTACAGGCGGTGTTTAAAGGCAAACCAGGCCACTAGCATGCACTCCCAAGCCCCTCTAGCTCCGACATCTTCCTCATCGTCTCCCTGGCTATCTACCAATAACAGCCTTGCAGCAACAAATCACTGAGGCCGTTGAACACCTGATTCTTTTACAACATTTTTACAGTGCCGATTTTTGTGCTGTATAAATTTATTTGATAACTCCATTTATAGCGGACGTTTTATTGTATAACACGTTACTCAATGCTAATTGAAGTTGTGCAGTAAGATTTATTTGGCAGTGTGACCTATTTTTGATGCTCATCAGGAACTGCTTTTAAAATCCGCAGCCACGTTTAACTGTACTGTACTTTGTAGTATTTTATACATATTACGGAGCAATCGAAATAAGCACGCAAATAATTTTGCCGACATGCCATGAGAAAACAATTTTCGTGCATGATTAGTTATGAAAAGAATTCTTAAAAAATCTTTTCCAGAAGTTACTAACGAGCTACGTGTAACTAAAGAAGTTCTACATACAAAACCAACGCTGACAGAGATCATGTTTAGGAAAAAAACATCACTCTCACTCAAGAAATAAAAACCCACTTAAATCGCCCCTAGAAACTTGAAAAGACGGAATATTCGATCAGCATTTTTATAATTTATTTGTTTACTTAAACATAGTGTCAACACTCATTTAAGGGTCATTACATGGAAGGAATACAACAGACTAAAACCTACAACAGTTCACTTTCAATTAGCGAAAAAACAGCATGCTGATATCGAACATCACGATATCACCAATTAAAAAATTGCAAGGAGGAGCTCCCAAGAAATTAAGAACATCGAATGAGTTTCAAGGAACATACTTTCGAGGAACATAAGTCTCAAACCGGTTTCAGACACTTTAACATCGGTACACTCAGCAATTTGAGCCGTAAGATCATTCCAGTTTTCGATTATACCAGAAAAAAAACGAATAAGGACACATGTTTGGGCGGGCGGCATAGGGTTTGATTGCTGCATTATAGTTTAACCACTTGCTATGTCTACCAGGTGCTCGTATGTACATATTTTTATCAATGTTTATATGACTATGGAGGACCAGAAGTCATAATGTTCTCCTGTTCTCCTCTCGCCTGGTTGCTAGCAATTCAAGATTGCACGTGTTTAGCTTGTCGGTAACCGAATCAGTTTTTTTGTATTTTGAACATATGAAGCTGGCGGCGAGTCGTTGAATTCTCTCATGTTCAGCTTTCAGACCTTTTTTATGGGTTTCTTCAGACTACTCCGGCGTATTCCAGAACAAGAAGAATAAATGTTTTGCATGCCATTAGCTTGACGTCTTTCGTTGCGTTTAGTAGTTTTGCCCGAAGAAAACAAAGCTTTTTATACGCTACCGCGCCACATTTTTAATGTGGTTGCACCATCTGAGGTCAGCAGCAGTCACTGCAACGGAGTATCTGAAGATTGCGACCTTTCACAAAATAACATTTCCAATGGTGTTCTAGAAAGATAAAGCACTTTTCTTTCGGGTAAGGTGTGCAAATGTTGTTCGGGCAGAATACTTTCCTGGTTCCATTTTTTGACACCAAGCATAATTACCCTCGAGACACTGGTTATTTTGACCTGGTAACCTCCACTGGTAACTGGGCAATAAATTAAGCAGTCATCTGCAAAAAACTTCAACACCACTGGCGGCTGAACAGCTTTGGCAACATCATTCTAATGATGCAAAAAAAATACACCAGATAGGATTCCCAGAAACTCGATACTGAATTACTAACACGCACAACTTGCTTCCGTTCAGTTAATAATGCTTGTATTCATTCTAAAACATCATTAGCGATACCAACATTACGATGTTTATAAAGCGGTTTGCTATACGTCACCTTATCGAATGCTTTCCTAAAATCAACACAAATCACATCTGTTGTGCCGCTGCTCGTCTAAGGCTACTGAAAAGTCGTGGACCGTTTCGACTAGTAGTGCAACCGTCGAGCGGCCGCGCCTAGAGCTTTGCTGGTTTGCACAGAGTAACTTATTTGTTTCTTGAAAGCGCAGAGTGTGTTTCGCGATTACTTGTTCTATTTGATTGCAGCAGACAGATGTCAAGGAAACAGGGCGATAGATGTTCGGAAACAAGCGATTCCCGCTTTTGAACACGGCAATACCAACAGCGCAAAGCCAATCTTCTGGAACAGAATGAGTCCGCATTCGCAAGAATTTTTAAAAATAATTACTCGATAAAACGTCACCCACTCGGCGTATCGTTTTAGCAATGCGGTTGGTATCTCGTCAGGGCCACTGCCTTTCTTTGAATGCAATTTCAGCAGCTGATTAAACACACCTTCAGGGGTAACAGAACGAAGCTCCATGGAACATGCGTTGGAATGGCTTTCCATCTCGGCGACGTCATCTGCTATCAATCGCGCGTCTGTCCGAACATTGCTTGCAATTGTTATGGGGTCTATTCTTGATTTCTGTGCTCCCTCAAAACGCCAGAATGTCGTGGTGAGGATCTAATAAAGTTGCAGAGACTGCCATCGAAAAGGTTTCTTTTTGATTCTGATAGCTGTGTTCTGAGGCTTCTACGTGCGTGTGCGAGGTCATTTAGCTTCTTTGGCTGTTAGCATAAGCATTTTAGTTTTCGCTTTTGTGATATTCTCTCGAGTTAGGCATATATTTCGCTGCTTTCTTTTTAAAAACGACTTAGAAGAAATCTAGTAATGCTATTTGCAATAGTGCATTGAAATCTCTGCAACAATTGCTCAACTGTCTCGGACCGCGACGAGATTTAAAATTAGTCGACATATTGCTCTAGGTAATCCAAAACTGCAATACTATCCACTCTTTCATAATCTTTGACCGACACTTGTTGCTTTCCTGAGTTATTAGCATGATAGCATGACGAGGGCAGGATGTTCACTGAGACCATTGTGTGGTCTGATATGCTATCTTGACTTGATACACTAATTTCCGACTTTAGTACACCAGAAAATCAAATTCAATATAGACCTGGATTCAGGTGTTACACTCGTGTACTTTTTACCAATCTGTCTTCTTCGTGATAAAAAGTGTTTTCAAGTAATGTATTTGCATTGGCCTTATCAGTGTGGTGGCATGATAGAGCCGCCCAATACATGTGCCCAAAATTGAAGTCGCCGGTCAGTACTGCTCGGGTGTTACTGTTTACGTGAGTGCCGAGAAATTCGTTAACGTAGTTTAAAAATTGAGGTGGAAAAGCATACCAAACCCAAATTTCCATCCGCCATAACTTGACTACCAACGAAAAGAAAGACCTAGGGGAACCCGCCGGCTCTCCCGACATAATTAATAAACCGGCCGATAAGGGAGGCGCCATCGTAATCCTTGACTAAACCGACGATGTTAACGAGGCCAATAAGCAACTATCGGTATCGACGTTCTACAAAGCCCCACCCAATGATCCTACTCAAGTAATAAGCAAATCATCAAAGATAAACTAGTTGAGCTTGCTAAAAATAAAACAATAAATGAAACCACGGCTCGTCCAATGATACCCTTATAAGCCCAGTAGCCGGTAAATTCCATCTTCTCCCTAAAATTGACAAGGTGAACAACCCAGGGCGCCCCATTGTTTCTGGCATTGGCACTGTTACGGAAAACCTCTCTCGCTATGTCGATAATCTCATTTCCGATATTCCGCCCAGCTTTCCCTCCTTCATTAAGGATACACTGACTTTCTCTGAGACATCTCATACCCCCATGAAGATGGCATCACCGCTGTATCGCTTGCGTATGAACAGTCCTCGTGCGAAAAACCTATCGATTCGTCTCCTCTCCAAACTTTCCCTAGGATTATTTTTGAACTTAACAATTTTGAGTTGGATGGAGTTCGTTACGTGCAAGTCAGCGGAACGTCAATGGGAACCCTGAATCCGACGAAACTACGCCAATATCTTTATGGCTCACCTGGAATCAAACTTTCTTGACACTCAAAACTTCAAGCCACTGTGCAATAAAAGGTAAATATGACATATTCCTGATCTGGCAGCACGGTCACGCGGAGCTCCTAACCTTTATTGAGGCATTTAACCTAGCCAATCCTACTAATCCGCTGGCTCATTCCTATTCGGAACACAGTGCAAACTTTCTGGACGTCACCGTTACTACTTCCCAAGGTTGGCTTCAAACTAAACTGTATACAAAACCGACAGACACGCGCATCGTTTTCGGAGAATTTGCACGAACCAAGCCGAGTTTCACTCAAACTTTCGAGAACTCAATTCCACCATCCCGAATAAGAAATACCCGGAACAAGTTCTAGAAATAAGTTCTAGAAAGAAATATCCGGAACAACCCGGATCCTAGTAATAGGTCAAAACGTACGTGCAACACTTGGAGAACACTGAACAGGGATTTTATTAAACTCCTTCTTCAGTGCTCTCCAAGTGTTGGCCCCCAATTTTTGATGTGTATATATATATATGTATTAAATATACATATGTTATGTGTGTGTGCGTATTTGTGCTATAAACGTGGTGCTATACTGCAATTCTTGATGCAGTGCATTCTGCATCTGGAACCCAAATTTTATAGTTTTGTCTTTTATTTCGTGCTTTTATAGTGCGCCTAGAATGCGAGTGGTAGCCGAGCGTTGGAATAAATATTAGGGCGTCAATTTCCTAAAAGAAAGTCGCATAGCAGTCAATGAGCAGAAATATCTGCAGGTATATATAGGATTGTCAAACTATAGTATGGAGAATAACACTTCAAAGAATAGAATTACGGTTGCTAGCAATGAATAATAGAAATTTAACGCATAGCAACGCCACAAACAACTTTACTAACGCACTTTTGACCGATAAGTTAACTGCGCAAAAGTACCCCCTATAAGGATTACAAACCACATACCATGGTGGGAATTTCATTGCAAGAAGGAAGTGCCTCTGGTGGCCCTGGCCGAGGATGTGAAGGTGGGCGAGGAAGATCGCTTCCTGAAACAGAAAAGCAACGGTACCAAAATTGCATTTATAGACCGAAATTTGCAGCCGAAGAAGATACATATTTCGGCTACCTCGAAATATTGTTGGTTACATAAAAAAGCGGAAGAGTTTGGTATACTTCAAGTGATTTCACACCGGGATTTCATAATTTTAAATACTTAGGTCGACGCCGGGCTAAGAAGCGTGGTCCCGCACAACTCAGGTAATGTGCTCTTATCTCCTGAATGTATAACCCCTTTCATTTGTAGGGTATGAAGTGTTTCTAAAGAATACCCGGTGCATTAAAATATAGAAGAAAAAAGCACCCCTCAGCAACTGAACACTGCACTTACACAAAACTTCCCTCGACAAGTGATAAACTTTAAAGTATATGTGAGAGCCTGTGATACTCGGAATATATTAATTGCCCCTGCTTTACCGGTTTCCTACAGAACAGGCATTTAGTCTTTCATTTGTGGTAACGCGCCCAAGAAGGTACTTTTACATACCGAATACTTGTGGAATATATATTTACATACAATACATTTCATCATCATCATCATCACCAGCCTATCTACGCCCACTGCAGGGCAAAGGCCTCTCCCATGATTCTCCCATTATCTCGGTCCTGTGCCAACTGTGACCAATTTATCCCCGCAAACTTCTTGATCTCATCTGCCCATCTAACTTTGTGCCGCCCCCTGCAACGCTTGCCTTCTCTAGGGATCCACTCTGTTACCCTTAATGACCAGCGGTTATCTCGCCTTCGCATTACATGCCCTGCCCACGTCCATTTCTTCTTCTTAATTTCTACTAATATGTCTTTAACACCAGTTTGCTCCCTGACCCACTCTGCTCTCTTCTTGTCCCTTAATGTTACACCTATCATTTTCCGCTCCATTGCCCGCTGAGTCGTTCTCAATTTAAGTTGAACCCTCTTAGTGAGCCTACATTTATTGATATATAAATTGTCCAATTTATTTATAAAGCCATGTTATTTCAGACATCCGAATGTTGTAGTTCATGTTTGCCCATATTTGTTATAGAATATGCTTTGTGGCTCTCTAAGTAGACATCCGGCAGCTTTCCATAGATAAAAGGCATGCATGTGCTTAAAAGGCACATGGTCACTCCCACTTTTTAGAAGTAGAGGTTAACCATGAAGTAGAAAGCACCAATTTCAAAACCTGCCAATGATGTCGTTAGTATTGTTAGTATTGTGCGTGTCTAATGAACCGGGGCACTTGATAAGAAAACCAATGTTATCTGCTTCCGAGGAGGGCATGACGTCTAGGAGCGCAATGACGACGTGTTGGAGAGGAATGCTTTTTCAGCCTATTGAGGATTACAAAGTGCACTAAGTTGATGGCAAAGTTAGTTAGACTTACACAAATGTTTTTCATGAACTAATTTGTATTGTTTTGAGCAAAGCTAGGGCCAAGAGGAACGATCGACGGAAGTGATATTATTGAATGAACAACAGAACCTCAGACTAACAAAAAAACGCGTGCAGCGTACTTCACCTGACACTCAACATGCAATGCAAAAAATTTGGCTAATTTATTTAAGTCTTGGTTTCACTTGGAAAAACATGTATCTATCAGTAATTAGTGTACCATTCATTCAAAGCACGTCTTTTTGCCATGTTGTAATTCGGCTTCCGGCGTTTTCCGAACCAAGCGGGTTGTTTGGGCGATATTCGCGATGTTGCCAGACTCCGCGTGCTGACGACGGAGCAAGGCTTAACCTGCTGTCTAACCCTTAAAAAGACCACCTGGGCTCGCCCTCATTCCAGCCGAAGCTAGCATGCACGTGGGGAGTTACAGGCGGAAGCGCGCACAAGCTCGTTGGAGGGCATTTGCCTCGCCGTAAACGGTGGCGGTAGCGTGTCAACACGGGCGTCCACTAGATTGGTCCGGTAGGTAACGTGAAGCGTTTCCTATGATACATAAATAGAATAAAAAGTTAGAGATCGAAGGGCTAGCCGGGATTCAAGGAAAAGAGACAGTGCTGTCGAAAGCAGAGAAGAGAAGGTCTTCAACACAGGCGACAAAGCGCCTGCCCAAAGAGGGTAAGATGCGACCACACGCGGAGAACACGCCGCTAGGAAGGTAACGCTACGGCAGGGACAACCAGTTTGGTCCTGAAAATTGACAGCACGCAGAACCCTCTTCTTAGGGCTCCGCTCAGGGGCTTGTGCCGTGGTAACGCCCGTGGCCGGAAGGCTTCGCACAAAGTTAAAGTAGAAAACAAAAGCACCAAACCTGGCAATTCACTTCACGTTCTTGAAAAGGTGTAAGGATTAGGGGTTGTTTTTGCACACGTAACGAATGATATGAACCAACTATGTTGCTTATAGAGCATCTTTTATTACACACAATTGCGTTTTGGCCCATAAGGTCATCACTTTAAATCAAGAAAATTAAAAAAAATGTGCTACGATATTTGTAAAAGCCGACTTCACCACTTCATTGTGATAGGGCGGTCGTTTGAAAGTTTCTGCATTCCAGGAGCAAAGAAGCACATAGGAAAGCCAAGTGCGGTAAGGCCTAACAAAGGCATTGAGTTCAAAATGTCGCGAGGTAAATTAAACCAGATTACACAGGGAAGATGACTTAGCCCATTCTGACCGCCACAACTAGTTGAAAACTGTGTTATTCTGGACAAAACTACTATTCTTACTAATGGCTTTGGTTTAGAAGCCCCTGTCGGGGACCAGACAAAGTCATTCTTGAGTCCTTTGAACAATACAGTAGTCCCCATAATTTATTGTCGCTTAATTAAAATCCTTGTGCCATTGCAAGTGTTTTGCTGGTACTGGTTATTTTAGATCCATTCCACGGGAAGAAATTGTTTAATACGTCGAAGCTGGAGCCCAATATGAGGCACAACTTCAAGTTTTGCTGTGGAAGCAGCATCAATGTTATCGTCCTTACTCGACAAAATTAAGAGTTTTCAATCGCAAAGACACTATTGTGTTTTCGTACTGATGTCGGCGCCATGGCAAATGATGCAGCCGTGGTAGATAAAGTGGCAGACCAGTTGCGGCTAGCTTCAGCGTATACATCTTTTTCATTTGGGTGCTCTAAATAACCTCATGTTGCTGCACACAGCGTTAATTATGTAGGCGTTGTGGTGAACGCTTCACCGTTTCATTTTATTGATAAGTCACAACTAGCATGGCAACCCACGTCGTACGCCCAACTTTGGGATGAAAGCCTAGATTCTGATCATTATAGAGACGTGTTGTGGAATGATCAATAGGATGTTGTTGTCTTCTTGCTTAATGGAATGCTCTATTCATTGAAAAAATCTTCCCATCCTCGCGGATATTCTACTAGCGGGGGTAAACTGTATACCTAAAAAAGAGAGGTACAACCTTGCAAAAAATCACGACATTCTCAAGTGCATCCTTGTTGTAAATTATTGACTTCCATTAGTCACCTGGCTGATTTTTGCCGGGTTGAAGTAATAAAATGTGCTTAGGAAAAACATTTTTATAGCCACCTCACATCTACCCAATAACCTGATCACAAAACTGCCCTTTGCTCTAGGAAGTGCTCCCGCCAAGATGGGAGGAACATTGAATAGCATCCTTTGCCTTTTTTAGTTTTGTTCACCACGCTTTGCTAGCTGTAGGGCGGGTTCATTTTTTACCGTATGTTCCCAAACTATGAGCGACCGGCAACGAATGTGAAGTGTCTATTTATTTTCCTTCGAGCCGCACATTACCACAGTTTATGCATGAACCCTTTTGGACAATGCAGCCTTCTAACGGTCGGGCAAGTTTGCGCAAGCTCATTCGATTGACTATCATTTACCCAAAAAACAAGCCGTGAATAAATTTCCCCTTCCATCGTACGAGATTTTTTTAAAGGAAATTCTGGTTCGTGTGCTGTTAACGTCTCTGGTTTATATCAAACCCCCCCAGAAAATCGTCCAGCACTTTACTGGCCATCTGAGGAAAGATGTTCCGTTTTCGTATAGTTGTGACGAGCTCAGTGCTTATGTATTGCAACTGAGTGTCTCATTAAATGTTGTTCATTTCTACATTGCTTCAGTAGAAAAAACTTCGCAGTGGCCCAATTAGCCACAGTGTAGGTGTCGCCCTTCCTCCAAGCAAGAGCGCTGAAGACCCGGTTTCCTGATGGCTGCTTTCCCTAAAAGAATCTCCAGGTCCCTAAAAGAATCTCCAGGCCGTCACAAACTTTTCGAGTCGCGCATAAATTAGGTTGTTTCCACTAGGGCGCTAAATGCTTAGCTTGGGAATCAATATTATTGTCTTCGTGTCCCTTGATTGGGTCTGGATGGGTATGTTTTCTTCTATGTACACGCACCTTCATATCGGTGTCGGGCTGTACCACCGCGGGCATTGCGCAGAATAAAAAGCCTCCCTTTCCAGTCGCCTTTATGGATCGATCGAATGAAATGCACTGTATTTGAAGAATGTCACGTAGTGGTATATATATATATATATATATATATATATATATATATATATATATATATATAGTAAGGAAAATGAGGGGCTCGTTGAGGAAATACAGAAAGATAGATCGACAGTCTACAACGCAAAGGAGGCATAAGGGTGTGGTTAGGCTCTTTTTTGTTTACTATGGTTAATGAAGTTAACATTTTTTCAGATATACGGAAGAAAGAAATAAAAACACGCGCCTATAGTGGGGACCGACCCCCGATTTTCGATTAGATCTCGATTAGACCTTGATCTCGAATGCCGAATTGGTAAGGTATCCGAGATCTTTCTGTTCAACTGATGCCGGTGACGTCTTGTTAAACACGTTATGGTCGCCAGCGCTTTCCTCTCTGGGGACAGAATTCTTTGTTTAAAGCTGATGTCCACACCTGTCAGTGCTCCTCTACGAGATATAAACTGTAAGCCGTCAGCTATAGGCGATGCGTGTTATCTGTTTGCTAACCTGGATCCTAAATATTTCGGTTCTGACCTATTTTTCTACAGATTGACATGGTGCGGTTAAGTGTAGGCTAGAAATGTTTTGAGAAGACACACGTTTCTCTTTAGTGCTTAATTTCATAAGAACTCAGACAAAATATATAGTATTTAATAACTTCTGCCCAGAGAGACTAATATTGGAAGTATCTCTCGCGAGGCGCACGCTAATTTGTTTTTTGTATTTTCCTCTGAACCATTTTTTTATGAGTAGGCCAACGCAAAGCTTAATGTGAGTCTTGAAGTTTCAGTATTGCCCACCACTGCCTGAAGAATTATCCACACACTATATGACTATTTCAGGCACGCCTATCGACCTCACAAAAATAAATTCCCAGGGATGTGGTTTATTGTGGACAAAAGAAAGATTCTCCTAATAAAAAGTGTGATAATGTATATAAGAACCCAGCTGTTTGAAAGTGGCCGTACTCTCACTCTGCACTTACAGCGCTGCCTTATACAGTGGCGAGATATATACCTGGTTATGGTGTGATCAACTGGATACTAATAATTTAACGAAACCACATCATTGGGTGCGCTTTAGTTCCTTCCGTATTTCAGTGTAAGACAACTATGCTAAAGCATACGATTCCCGGTGCACTTGAAGAATAGGCATGGGACTACAAGAAAACCTTGTGCAAACAGCGTGCTGTTGGCGTTAAGGATTAAGGGCCTTATTCTGGTAAACACCTTTAAAATAAGTACTCTCAGGCTCGTTCAAGCCATTATTCAAAAGTACATAGTATTTCCCTACCGGCAGGGAGTTTTGGGGGATTATTTACAAAGCACCTTTGAGTAAAAACCCTTCCAAGTACGAATCGCAGTAAACTGAGATAATTGGCAAAGTTCGCATTAGAGGTACAAGGCTCGACTAACACCAAAGCTTGCAGCCCTCTGCTGTCGTCGCAGACCCGGCTGTTGCAGCTCACATGAATTTGCTAACCTGCCCCGAAAGTCCACGATGACTGGCAGGCCCGGATCGTTTTGTCTGAAGGCCTTCACATCTTTCTGAAAGAGAAACGTGTTAGTACGCGCTAGAACCCGCGGCAACCGGCATCGGAAAATCTCCTTCGGCAGTGTGAGATCGGCGTCTCTGCTCCCAACTTCATTCGTGCTCCTGCGCGAACTGAAGAGGAGAACAGCACGCTTAGTTGGCACCATGTATATCTTCCTAGAGAAGCCAGTCCCGAGATAGACAGGACAGAGTTTGCTGGTGGCACCGTCGTTTCGGCACGGGTGCTAGCCGCTGCACTCAACCTTGCTCGTTTCCGGGAAACGCTCCGGCCAGTCGTTAACAGCGGCTTAAGACATCGGCCCTCCACCCAGCAGCCTGTTCTTCGTAGTCGACCGCGGAAGCAACTCGCGCCTGGTAGTCGACACGGGAGCCGAAAACGTATTGTCCCAGAACCCCAAAGATCGCCGACGTAGCAAGAACATATCGTCGCTGCAGGCGGTAAATAACACTGCCATCGCTACGTACAGCTTCCGCTCGCTCGCTGAAACTAGACGCCGGGCTCATTCGCCTTGTTTCTCTGCGTCTTCGTGGTAGCGGACGATAATTTCGCCATACTCGGAGCAGACTTTCTCAGCCCCTTCAACGTGGATGTGAGTTTACGTGACCGTTGCCTCAATGATAACATCCCTCAAAGTACGTGGCTTGGAGTCAAACAACGCCTCATCTGGCAGATGCCCGTTCCGGCCAGTATCTGCCTACCACCACATTCTGGGCGAATTACCTTCCCTCACCAAGCCACGCAAAACGGAACAGCCGGGCAAACATACGTTACTCACCACATGGTCACTACCGGGCCGCCAGTCACCGCCCGGCCACGACGGCTGTCCATCAATAGGCTTCAAGCTGCACGCCGTGAGTTCCGGCAGCTGGTAATCATTCGCACTTCGTCTAGCAACCATTCATTGCAGCTGAACATGCTGCCTAAAGGCGACTGGGAGGACTGGCGCCCGTGCAATGACTACAGAGCCTTTGACGCATCGACAACGCTGCACCAGTATCCTCTGCCACACATTCACGATTTTAGCGCGTGGTTGGCAGGCACAAAAATATACAGCACGATCGACCTCATAGTGGCATACCACCATATCCCTTTTGAACAGGAGGACATACCAAAAAGAGCCATAACAACTATATTCAGCGTGATTGAGTTTTTTCGTATGCCCTACGGCTTAAAAATGATGCACAGACCTTTCAAAGCTTCATGGAGGAGGTCACGCGGGTCTTCCTTTCATATTTGTCTACCTGGATGACATGTTGGTCGCGAGTAGAACTCCTAGCGAGCACGAACACCACCTCCGCCAGCTCTTTCAGCGTCTTGATGAGCACGGTCTGCTGTTGAAACCTCAAAAGTGCGCGTTTGGTGTCGAGGCTCTCAACTTCCTCGACCACCACATCACTTCTGAGGACATTATGCCATTGGAATCAAGGTAGAATCCGTCAAGAAATTTTGTGCTTCAACATCTTTCCGCAGGCTGAGAGAATCCCTGGGGCACTTAAACATCTACCGGTGGTTCATTCCGTCCTGTGCTCGAGTACTCGAGACTTTCACCGTCCTGCTCCTACCGAGACGACCAAAACGCACTAGAATTTTGTTGGTCTGGCGAGCACCGAAACACTCTGCAGAAAGCTAAGGACGAGCTGCTCACGGCTACCCTTCTCATTCATCCACTGCCTGAAGCTCCTTCACGCCTCATGGTGGACGCCTTCTTCACATCGGTCGCGGAAGTGCGGCCGAACAGGAGGGGGCACAGTGGAAGCCTGTGGGCTTCTTTTCGAAACGCCTGAAGCCTGCCGAAGTACGCTACAGCACTTTTGGAAGGAAGATGCTCGCAATCTATTGTTCCATTAAGCATTTCCGCTACTTCCTCCAAGGTCGTGAGTTCTACATCTTGACAGACCACAAGTCCCTCACCCACGTTTCATCAACAACAGTTCCTCCTATTTTGAACGGGATATTCGTCAGCTCTCTTTCATCCCCGAGTTTTATACAGACATCCACCATGTTCCCCGGGTCGAAAACAAATCAGCCGAAGCCTTTTCTCGCGTCAGCGCTTCCCACAGGAAAATCCTGGACTTCGAGGCGATAGCCGCGGCTCAGCGGGAGGACACTGGGTTGACGGCTAAAGGTGGGGGATCTTCACTCGTGCTTTCAGAGGTCGCACTTCCTTACGTCCAGGGAACAATAACCTGCGAAACCTCCCAGGTAACCCCGAGAATTTTCGTCCCACCTCATTTTCGCCGAGTGGTATTCAACACTTTCTCCTCCATCAGCCAGAAAGCTGTCCGCGCCACCTATCGGCTGCTAACAGAAGGCTTCGTTTGTCCCGGAGTGAACGCGGAAGTGCGACGTTGGGATCAGGCATGTGAAACGTGTCAGCAAGTGAACGTGTACTGCCAGTTGGGCTTGTTGGTAGATTAATAATGGTAAAAGCGCTACTTGAAAACAACGACTAAGGAAGAAAGACAACTCGAAGCGCTACTATCAACTGAATTTTATTGTGAAAATCGAACGTACATATATACTAGGAAAAACGAACAAGAATCTGCGTCACCACCAACACATTGATAGCAACAATACATTTCAACCATTCATACATACATCACTGAGTTCGTTTTCAAGTAGCGTTTTTACAATCATGAAGTGAAGGTGACTCGCTACACTCGTGCTGCACTACAGGAATTATGGACTCCTGAGTAGAGGTTTGACCACGTAAACCTCCACCTGGTGGGACTGCTACTGCCCTGGCAAGGTTTTAGGTACCTGCTCACATGCATCGACAGATAGAGCTGATGGCTCGAAGCTATACTAATTGCGGATATATCAGCTGAGACCGCCGCGTAGGCTTTTATTCAGACATGGTTGTCCCACTTTGGCTGCCCGCCCGCATATCAACTGACCGGAGACAGCAGTTCTAGAGCAAAACTTTTTTCCCCGCTTGCGACCCTCCTCGGAACGAGGCTGCAGCATACAACCGCCTAACACCCCGCCAGCAACGGAATGGTTGACCGATTGTACAGGGAACTGAAAGCTGCACTTCAGCGAACCTCGATCGGCTGTGCTGGCTGGAGAAGCTTCTGCTCGTTCTTCTTGGCCTACTCTCAATGGTGAAAGAAAACATCGGCTTCAGCGCAGCGGAAATGCTGTATGGCTCAACAGGGCGCCTCTCGGAAGACTTCTTCTCCGACCAGACACTTTCCGCCCAGCAGCCTCCGACCACATCAGGAAGCTGCGTGCATTGCTTGCGCAACTCATGCCAACAGCACCTCGCATCATCCGCCACAGAATGTTTTCTCGTTTCCCGCAACGAAGCCTCCCCTAACTCTGCCATAAGACGGTCCTTTCAAAGTTTTCGTACGTAATATTAAGACCATCACAATCGACGTGCGGGGCAAACGAGAAGTCAACGCCGTCGACCGCGCTAAATCAGTTCCTGTTGAGGTTTCTGTTAATGCAGCCTCTCACGTAAGTTTTCAGTGATAACCAGTGGACTCTGACCTTCCGCCATTCAACCGGTAACAGCTGCCTTTCTTTATATGCTCCGCAATATAGGGGGAGGGGGAGCCTCTGCAGCGGAAGCCGTTCGGAACTCCAGAGCAAACGGCTCTAGCGAGACGGGGCTTTTTCTTTATCTCCGGTCTGCCGCCGGATCGTCGACAGTGCGCCTTTTGTGGGGGTCATTCCCCCGTTTTATTCAAAGGTCGCCTTTCGGGGGAAAGCTTAACTGGTTGTCCGACCGACTCCTGGCATTAGTCCTGGCGCCGTTGCCATCTGGTCGCTTGGGGGGCCTTTTTCCTGTCTTTTTTGACAGACGCGGGAGTTCCCCTTCGTTCCCTCATCGAAGCACGCTCTCGGCTTTCGCATTGCTTGAAAATAAATAGTCTTTTCTTGAAACTGCAGACCATCTTCAACTCTGCTTTCTCACCTCCTTCAGCAGCCGACATTCCGGGCTGCTACAAGCAAACGCTCACGGCGTGCGCAGAAAAAAAACATAATACATACCACCTAAATTGGCGAGAACTGCAAAACCTAGCATCTTCAAAGGCATTACTCAGGAATAATTTGACCTTAAGGACGATTCAAACTTAAACTGTTTGTCTCATTGACTGTGTGAACAAGGTCACCCAGCAAATATGACACGGCATTTAACTCAATCGACACGTCTGTACAAGAATGAAAATATTTATGGTGGCTTTCTGGCTAGAATACTTTTAGCTAATAATTAAAAAAAGGACAACACATTTATCTTTGAAAACAAACCCAGGGCTGTCCATTTATCTCTGAAGAATACTATGTGTTTACACCAGATATCAATATACTATACTTACAACTTTACTGTTAACCTGTAATTTTAAAATATAAATGCGATTGGCCGCAATGCTAGAGCCGTGTGATCGGCTACTTGCCCTATGTACTTTTATGCAGTTTTAATAAACAATACTTACAGCGTTTTTAAGGCAACAATACTTCATTTTGTGTTCAGGATTTGACAGCAGAAGGATACTTTCTAACATGTGCACCTTCACTATGAAGTGTGTAAGACAAGTCAAAGAAACTCCGCAAAAATGTTGAGTCATGGTAGCCGCCTCTACAATACATTTTTTTCAAGAACACTAATTTATAGTGAGTGATACACAGCATTTTCGAAAACCTAATTATTTGTGGTGTTTCATTACGATGTGTTGACTCATAAGCCTCCACGACCTCCTGAAGGTCGGAATACACATCCTTCCTGCGAAATGTTAGCTGTTCACATTTTCCTAAGAAAACTTTAACAAAATTGTTAACGTCATGTAAAAAAATGAATCCTGAAGTAATGCTTAACTCCGAAAAGTCATACTGCCGATGGAGTGGAGGTTTGCTGAAGTACTGTACCTGCGTCACAGTCATCTGCAAATTTTGGCTGCTTTGCCTAACGACATACCTTTAGAACGTACCGTAAGTGATTTTAAAAGGAAGAGCAACGTTTGATGAGATGAAGTGTGCGAGCGAAAACTCAAACACAGAAGACCTCGCGATAGACATACACCATCATAGTCGTTTGCCGCTTTCCTCGAAATAATTATTTTACTGATTTTTTTCTGTACCCCAATCGTGCAAAGCGATGGCTGTGAATACGTATTGATGGGAAGAAGTTGTTGTCAAGGCACTATGGACATTTTGGTCCACTCCATTCTATACGTAAGGTGGAAAATTCGACCTACTATCTCGTGTACATGAAACAAGTTAGCAGTTGCCCAATAGCCGGACTTCGGCATCCATGAAACGACCAAGCTACTCAAATGTCCTTTGACCTAACTGCCGCATTGTCTGGTCGGGGATGAATAAAGTAGCCTTAAGATTTAAGAAAGGAAACTTCTAACAAACACAAGTATAATAATTATGTTCAAGATTATGCGCAAGGCGATGCTATTGGTAATGAACAATGGGTATTGATTCAGAGATTGAGAATATTTTGAGATTTTGAGGAACATGAGGAGAAATTGTCATGAAATGCAGAGCTCCTGAGGCCCTCTTCTGTGTGCGTTCTACCCATTGCTCGAGAAAGATGTGCGACGGTTCCAAAAAGCATGAGAATTAGTTTGATCCGTAGGGCACAACTGTTGGATACCACTTGTCAGCTACAAAAGGGGTGTCTTTTGGCCTTAAAGACTTATTTCTGTAACAAAAACAGAAGTGGGATTTTTTGAACCTGCTTTGGTGGCTCAAGCTCTCCAAAAAATGTCTGTATATGGTTAGTCGACACAATATGAATGTAGTTTTATCGATACCTAGTAGATTTAAAGCATTTAAAAGAGTCTGGTGGTGTCGTCTAGAAATACAAAGGCAAAAATTACTCCTGCAGCTATTACAGACATAACACAACAAAAAAAACATTTACACATTTTTCAATTTTATTCTTCTTACCGAATAAAGACCTCAGCAAGAACAGAAATCTCTTTGTACATTTTTATTGACGACAGGCGTTTCTCACATACCGCCTTCTGTACACACATAAATGCAATGGCAAAATTACTCCTGCAGCCATTACAGCCATGACACAACCAAAGAAACATTTGCACATTTTTTCAATTTTATTCTTCTTACCGAATAAAGACCTCAGCAAGAACACCACTCTCTCGGGTTTTTTGTTGACGACACGTGTTTCTCACATACCCCCTTCTGTATTTTTTCCAATTACCTTTCCAGTCATCGCACAATTTTGCGGGAGTTCTGACCTCATCAGCATGAAGTACATAATAAAGAATACGCCGACCACCAGAGAAAATAAAACAATGACATTTCGGCCCCCCGAACGGGACTGTGAACAAGGCTCCCGTTCGGGGTGCCGAAACGTCATTGTTTTATTTTCTCTGGTGGTCGGCGTATTCTATATTATGTACTTCAGTGTCATTCCCGACCAGACCAGCGTCCGTCGAAGCCTCGATCTCATAAGCATGCTAAGTTGGACCCGACAATCGGTCAAAGTATGTTGTAAAATGCGGCAGAAGAAATGTAAGTACACAAACGGAGACCAGCAACATTGCGCTGTTAAACATTTTGCCTTTCGTTAATTATTTTACTTGCTAAAACAGTGAAAGAAGAGCTAGGCTCGTTGCTACTTAACTTAGTTCACGCGGTATTTTTCTGCCCGCTTTGCTGATATAACGATAAAAAGTATACGTAAATAATAGTGCCACTGCACATACTGTTTTTATTTTAACTGCCAGCTTCCGATTTGGCAGTCTTGTGTTACCTAACAGAGAACAGATAATCGTTTTTATCAAATGCACTTAGCAATTCGACATGGCTTTCTCACTTCGGCCGTTCACCACGAGATCATCCACCCAGGCGTCGAAGTTTTTCAAGATACCCCTGTACACTAACAGACAACCATTTCTACATCTCAATAAATGCGCTGACCATTTCAAAGCCAGACAAAGATTTTTCGTGGTGTCATGTTTGTTTCCTTGATCATTTCTAATATATATTTTCCGCGATGAGGTTCATGCGGAAAGAGCTAAAAACAGCCCTGGCAAATTGGTGGGGCATTGAGAAAAGGACGACTTCTTGGGCTTCTTAATCGTTCAGTGCATGGAATTTGTTTGTGAGAAAAACTGGCAAAAATAACAGCCGTGTTGTTGTATTCGAATTTGTGTGACCCATGGTTTCTCTGGTTATTTTACTCACAGCTTGGGAGCTTTAACCCTTAAAGGCTCATTATATGAGTCAAAATAAAGCTATTCAATGCTAAAACCTCATTCGTATATTAAGGTGTAAATATGTAACTTTTCTGGAAAACATGCGCGCAAACGTTCTCAAATCTAACAACACCTCAAATATCCACGGCGTGTATTGTCCAATTTTGTTTGAGACACAAACGAAAACGAAAGGACAAATCAATGTTGCCAAATCAGCAAACACTAAAAAAAAAGTTGTTGACCTCCTACACACTACACTACTGTGTGTTTTAGAGTGGTATATTGGTATTAAATTCCCTTGAAAATAGCCTAACTAACCAAAGCTATATTGTCATGTTTCAACTAGTTTAGCATACACATTACGGTGGTGTAGGTGATGCAGCATCATATGGTTCATACAATTGCTCAGCTAAGAACCGCTGTCGGTGTTTAGCTTAGCTAGCCTTCTTACCTGAAACCGGAATGCAAACACCTCGCATACACTGACCAACACGCCCTCTCTGGCCTCGGAGCTGTAAAACACGAACAAAAACAGGGCAGCCACCTTTCAGTTAGCTGCACGTATCCCGAGTTCGGACTGGGTACCCTTAAGCAACCTATGCCAAAAATTTTGACAAGATACAGGTATTCTTGCTCCAATAGTCCAACTGTAATATTTTTGTACAGGGTTCGATATAAAATATTGTAAAATGCCAACCAGCGCTGTCCCTGCAAACCCTTGTAGATTCAGAAATTCTTGGCTTTACAATTTTAAATGGGTAATAAAAGTAAAAAAAAAAACCTCCCCAGACAATTCAAGAAACAACGCCAAAACAGACGACTGGGGGAGTTGGTACATTGTCTTGCTTGGTAACAGCGCAAATAAAACAGGACACAAAAGGAAGAAGGAACGAACACAGCGCTGACACAGCGTTCCTTCTTCGGACACAGCGGACACGGACACAGCGTTCCTTCTTCCTTTTGTGTCCTGTTTTATTTGCGCTGTTACCAAGCAAGTCAAGAAACAAGTCCGGATCAATAAACATACATATCACCAAAAGAAATGAAGTCGTTCAGGTGAAAAACATTTTAATACGTTTAGTTTCTTGCGATAGCCGTTCACATTTAATGATATTTGTTTTACTAATAAAAGCAAACTTGAGTTCAACTGGCATTGTTTGCAATCTACGACCGTTCTTCTTTTGAAATACTTCGTAGAACAATATTTACGTAGCATGTACCTTTCAGACCCCACAGCATTAGTAAGGCAGCTGGGTAATACATTTATTCTGCATAGAATCGAACACGCTACTGCAAATGACAAATGGCCTGAATTGGGCAAGCTCGTATTATACGATGAATAACCTGAAATATGTAGGAATTTTCGCTCATTCTCCAAGCGGCGACGGCATTCTTGTGGCCTTGATGTGTTTATTTATTTATTTATTTATTTATTTATTTATTTTTTATTTTTACCGAGCCGACACTTCACAGGTGATGAGGAGCGACATAGTTAAGCTCCGCATAAATTTTGGCAACCTGGGGATCTTTACGTGCGCCGAAATCCTAAACACATGGGCGTTTTGTGCTTTTCGCCTCCATCCGAAAAGCGACCGCGGTGGCCAGATTTTTGGCCGCTACCGCAAGGAGGCCACCAACCACGGCCTCTATGGCGTGTGGTCTCCTGTTACTAACAAACACAGCGAGAAGATAGTTAAGCCTACGGTGACAGCAATGGTGAGAACTCCAGCTCTCTGCAACTTTTAGGTGGAGTTTTGAATTTGGTGAGCCAACCTACACAAGAAAAATAAGCACAGACTGTCCGAATTAAACTGTGACCTCATCACCTGACTGAACCTCCTCAACAAATTGCTTACGAGGTTTATATATGGGGTGGCCAACACATCAGTGCAAGCATAACTTCTACTGCTCCTAAAAAGGCCAGGTAAGCATCGTATTGCAAATAAACATCATGTACTGCCTTATTCCACCCAGGTTTTCGGTTGTTTCTCCAATTTACGTCTAGCCGATAACAGTGCCGACTGATTGCGCCTTGAGAGCTTACCTTCCTTGTTGTTTCGACCTATTCATGCTTACTAACGTGCACACTCAGTTTTATAACTATTCTGGCTTGCAATGTATGCATATAACGTGGGGTACGTAAGCATTGCTTTGAATATTGACTACACGTGTTCTCGTCGAAAGTGAGTTACCCTAAAGTATGAAGGTTTTTTCGAAAAATATGTATTTTTGATGTGCACGGTCACAATTATGTGTTGCCAGGTGGTGATAAGTTTGCTTGATCCATAGTTACCAACTGCCTATTTAAAGTTCAGAATGTACAGTGCAGTTTACTGGTGGCGTTCTTTTGAATTTAAAGCTTGTTAGTGGGCTTGAGGGCGTTCCGTAAAAAAACTAATCTATTTTCCTATAGACCCGTTGTTCAACGAATACGCCGCAATACGATCTCCGGAAACACGGCGGATGGGTAAAACCGGCTTTGCATTGGATCAAAACGGTAGCTTCAAAATCCCTAAGGCACGGTTAAGATAAGGCAATGCACGCATTCATGCTAAGGTATGTTGCTACCCTTGAAAACGACGTTTTTTTCGAATGTAGTCATTTTTATTTTCCGCTATTTTAAGAATCTAAATCTACAACAATTTGCTGTTGTAGAAATTGTGTCTCTCTCTGGTTTCGTTCAAAAGTTATGATGTCTTCTACAACTACCGGTAGACCTCTTTGAAACCGAAACTTACATTTTGTGAAAAATAAATCTACATTTCAATCAATAAAACTAATTTAGGTTTGTGCCTAAATAGGAAAGATACATTTGATTAGTTTTTGGTGAGGTATTTTAGAGGTTGATAACATTGAGCAACGCGAATGAATGCTTCAGTGGGATGTTTGGGCAGCGTCTCCCTAAAGATGTCTACTTATTACTGCGCACGGTTTTGTTTGAACTATACGATTGTATATGTCACAACAATAATGGAAATAGCGGCACGCTGGACATCTTGAAGAAGGCTGGGGTCGATCTTGGCTACTACACCACAGTAGCTTGCCGACCGAAGACGCTTAAAGAAAGCCAAGCGCCAGTCAACGGTGGACGAAAAACAAACCAGAAAAAATGACGAGCTACTAAACGATCTCACGGTGAAGTCTTGGCAGTTAAGGAAGGGCCCAGGTATGAGCCTGGTTGCTTTTAGCCTCCCTCCCACGATCTTCCAATCATATATAAAACATGTCTGGAAGACTTATTTCTTGTTTTTCTGAAAACTTCAATTTCAGTTCTGTTTTGTTTCGCAGGAAATCATAACTTCTGAATAAACCAATATTTGCTGAGGAAACTTCCCAAAGTTTTTCCTGAAACATAAAACTATGCAATGAACTGGGATAATTGAAAAGCACGAATACCTTTTGAAATTATAAATTTTCGACACAAATGCAACCACCTGAAGTAACGCCCTTTTTGGTTTTTTGGCTATACCATACTTAATATTGATGACAGAGCAAAGATTCTAGTTTATTGCGTAGCCAGCATGTATAGCTATATTGCTTCCCAGCCATATTTGTTTTGCATCACAGGATCGGTGCGTATGACGGTTGGCCTGACGGACATATTTTGGGTAGTTTCAGAGATTAAATTGTTATTTATTTTCTTCCTTATTCTATTACATACCTAAGGGTCTTTTTTTAAAGTCCTTGTTAAGGCAGAGACAAACGAATCAGTTTAGGACCAAAATCTAAAAAGATTTCTAAAAAGGCAGCAACATACCTTAAAGCAACTAATAATAGTCCGTACTTATCTCATAAATTACACACCGGTATACATTTAGATCGTGCGTTTTTAAGCGCTTCTAGAACGGAAACAATTATTGCATGTGTCCGCTCTTTGTTTCAAATTTGTGTCTTTGAAGGTTTGACTACAAATAGGACGCACTTTTAGCGAAGGATGGACGCACTTTGAGCTTTCGCGCTTCTCTGAACTTTTGGTATTGGGTTAAGGTATATTTTTATGTATACACTTTAGGCGATATCTAGGGTCTTACTGAACACCATGGTATTAGGTATTTACGCTGAAAATAAGCCTAAGTCGCACTAACAAAGTTGGAAATGATGACCCAGAAAAAGCACGCAAGAAAATTTGGTCTGGCATAAATAAAACTTCACTAAACGTTATTGTATTCCGCAGAAATATATAGAACTATCATAAATTGTGACTTGCACGCCAGTAGGAGCTATCTAAGCACTGCAGAATCTTTACACTAATGTGCGTTGTTTGGATGCAACCTGCTTAATGCGAAACAAGAAAATTGGATATCAAAAGACACATGACTGCGCTGAATCACGCAGCCGCAAAGAGACTACACAGCTGTTGTAGTAGGCGTCCAGAATCCCTCCGGCTCTTCGAGAGGTCGGCCGTTAGTTCAGCAACACAGCCAAGCCTTCGAAAATAGTTTTTGCCTGCTAAGAAACCGAAGCATTACCATCAAAAGCTTTAAAAGTTTCTTTTTATTGCAGGGTGAAAACCTTGTTTGTGAATGTATCCGGGGAAACTGCGGTGTAGTGCTCACCAATAAATTTAAGCTACGGTGCTTTTGCAAGTTCTATATTATTTAAACTTCCGGATTGGGTTGTGGTATATAAAAATAAAAGACACAACAGGGCTTTGTGTTATTCATCAACATAAAAATAACATTAAAGGAGAATGTTTTGATACCATTACACAAGTAGAGTGGCTCTGTAAGTACGCAAGAATATTGAATTACGAGACATATATACAATGTATACACCCCTTATATGCTTGGAAGACGAGGCTGTTGCCTTATGCTTATTGTGAGACTGGAATTGATACGATGACCTGTAGCTCCAACTAGGAATTAATGCCTCAGTTAAGTTTTCCTTTAAAATCTACTGGCTGTACATGTTTTTCGCAACGTCAAATTTTGTACCTGCAGCCGCCTGTGGAACACTCGAGAATTGGCGAAGGGTTTATCCACGGGTTACAATAATGGCGCTATAATAACGGCGACACCAAATATAAAACGCAATATTCTAGTTATACCGCGTGCATGTAGTTTTCTCCTGCTTTTATATGTTGAATTTTTAAAAAATTGAAAAAAATACACAAACCGAATAAAGGTTTTGACAAGTACTTGGGAAATTAGCAGAGGGGCTGAATAAAAGATGTTTTTTGTTATTAACAATCTTTTACTTTTTTAACCACTTCCAGCATCTTATAATGTTTTGTTGGGGATTTGTATATTTTGACTAGTCTGATTGTGTTTTGTTTGCGTGATGGATCGATATATAATTCCGGGAGCAATGATTGATTGATTTATTACATCGTAGAAAAGTAGACTTAAAATGTAGAATCTTTTATTTATTTGTAGTAAATACGAAAACTGTACAATACTACCACCTTACGCCCGCGAACAGAAATAGCCCAAAGAGACTCCTCTGAGAGCTAGGGGATAAATTTTAGAAAATATTTATTTGAAACTTTGAATCCGTAATGTAAAGCATAGTATTGCAGAGCAACTCAACTTAAGCTTGTTGACTTTTTTATTCACAGCAGAATACAGGTGCCATATCATGCCGCACTAGGCCGCACTACCTTTTGAGGCCTGTTTCTGGATAGGTGCTAGTAGTCGGCTAACTCTCTTAGCGGTGTGGCGTTTAGCGCCCGCCCAAATCACAAGTATTCACAATACACACGTACGCCTTATTGCCAAAGTAATATTTTGAGACATATTTATTAAAAGATATCAAATTCCTCATAAAAAAGAGTGTCTCCTTTGTTAACGCCGCTGTAGATAGCGTATCACGTTTTGTTAGCGCAGGTGCAGGAGTATACGAATCGAATATTTTTCTATTCTATTCCCGCTAGTGTCAATCCTCGGTAGCTGGCTGCAGCTCACTCAGCAGAGCATCTTTTACAAATTTTAAATTTCTGTTTCTTTTTACCTCTATCGGTTGGTACTTCAGTCTACTCGTTGTCATCCTGTGTCTCCGTTTTTTTTGTGCTGCTTTCTTTACCAGCTGGCTGCCCCGGTTACAAAATATCTATTCACTCTGCAGGTGTCGCGGAAGTGAGAACCCATCACTTTGCCGAACACGTGCGTGCAGAAAACTGTGCGGCAGTAAATCTGTACATATAGGGCCTTACAATTCGAAAGCTGAACGTTGTAAAATAGTTATACGTATTTATGAGCACGAAGTTTGTCTCAAGTTGAATCGCAAGATAAGGACACTGTTGAGAGAATATAGAACACACTATAGTAGAGCCTAAGTGATAACGTCTATCTGTTCCTCTCTTAAATCGTTTGGTGATCATCTTCTCGATCCGTAGGCCGAGGCATACGCAGTGTACCTATGCCACGCTCATACGGCGTTTCCTGTAGCCCAATGTTGCCAAGGTACAAATCAGCTCACAGGTTTTCTGATAGTTTCCTCACCCTATTTATTTAGGCAACGAATTTTCGCCTTAGTACGAACATTCGTTTTGAGTAGCACACTTCACAATCTTGAATAGCATGTGTTTTTTCTATAATATTTACGAATGAGTATAGTCAAGCTGTTGTTTTGTATTTTGTTGTGAGTACCCAATTTTTTTCCGCCTTTTTATTCTGCAGTTTATAATATGCTACACTGCTCTTTGAATCATTGTACAATGTACTTAGTTTTGGTGTTCGTGTGATAGAGCTCCTGCTGATTTTCATTGCCCTGTAAAGCATCACTGAAATGATTTACCCCCCTCCTAAGCGCTCCTCATTACACTTGAAATATTGTCGCAACACTCATGCTAAACACCCGCACGCTGCTTCTTGTTGACTACAACTTTCTGGCGCTCTTTTTGTTCCACGTAAAGCTTTGGTGAGTTGGTGAAGCATCTTGTACCACCAACCAAACGAGAAGATACAGGACGATAGTAAGAGCACATACGAAGCGCTTACAAGCGCAGCGCTTCGTGCTCTTCCTGCAATCATCCCGTGTCTTGTCGTTTCCGCTATGGTTGAAAATCTTTTGCACAACTTTCCCTTTTATTTTCGTCTGTAATTATGATCTTTATAATTTATTTAAAGACGTGGAAGATTTTTTTAGCCACTGAACAATTTGTAGCGCGGCTTTCAGGTGCCAGCTTTGGTGGTTTTGCGTTGTCCTTCGTCGTCGGCTTTATTACAACCAAGAGAAAGCAGAGGACACCGAAAATATACCGAGTAGAAAAGCGGAGGAAGAAACCATGGTGAAAGGGGCAGCGGAAGTCTGTAAGCCGCGGTATTCTCCACCGCGGTGACACGCCACGAGATAACGCCAGGCTAGCCCGCGCCCTCGTGCATTCTCTGATGGGGCGAGCTTTCTCTAGGTGTAAGTGCTGCCCGACCTGAAGCTCAGCCCCACCGATGAAAGAGTACACACGTGCGCACCACTGACGCTGCAGCGAATTGCCGTAGCAGAGAAGATTTGGTCGTTCAACCTGTGTCACATGCTGCCTTAAGGAGTATCGTAACCAAAAGACAGATTTCTGTTAGGTCAAACACACCCTTCATTATGTAACCAGACTTTTTCTATGGAGAAAAAGCCGTGCCTATGTACATTTCAGGCTTTTTGGAGTGGCAAAAAAATTTTAAATGCTGCCAATTTTTTTTTTCATGCAATTCACCGGCTGTAAGAGCTTGTTACCTTAACTTCAATATGTATGTCAAAATTCCGAATAATTGGAACTGCATGATTTTTTCTGGTAAGGCTTCCTGTCAGTCTCTGTAGATTTGAACCGCTAGATTTGAACGCAAAGGCGTTTCTCTAAAGATACTCGGAATCGCGCAACCCCCCTCCCCCACTGGTGGCTTCGTGGCGGTTGCAGGGTAAGAGAACCGTACCCGCTCTCAACAAACAAGGTTATAATGCTGTCATCCAAACTGCGTCCGCTCATAGGAAAAGTGACCGATTGATTTGATTGATTGTAGGGTTTAACGCGCCGACGCAACGCAGGCGATGAGGCGCGCCGTAGTGGAGGGCTCCGGATTAATTTTGACCACCTGGGGATCTTTAACGGGCGCCGAAATCTCGTGCACACGGGTGTTTTTGCTTTTCGCCTCCATCAGAAAAGCGACCGCCACGGCCGGGAATAGAAACCGCGACCTCGTGCTCAGCAGCGCAACGCCTTATCCACTGAGCCACCGCGGCGGGTGTCATAGAAAAAATAAAACAACCACTGTAAGACGTATATCTCGTGAGCAACGGTTATGTAGAAGTGAGTTCAGGGATGCGTGGTGGGCTGACTAATGAAGAATGCATACATCGAAAGAACAGAGCCTCTCACTCTCAGTGAAGACATGGAACAGGATGAAGCAGTAGTGCGGCAGCCAGCTTGCCAAAATATCAAGATTTATAGCCTCCCTGTTCTTGATCTTTTAATTCAGGGAATATGGCACCATGAGGTATATTTATTCGTTAGAAAAAGCTATTGCATATCAACCTTCAGTATACAAGAAGTTGACAGCAATAGCGAACGTGTCAAGGAGTCAAAATGGTAATACGTTTAATTGTTTGCACAGCGCAATGTGTTCGTATTATTCACGTTCATTACTTAGAAGTTTCATTATTTTGAACAAAAAGGTGTTATTCTTGCGGTTGAAAAAAACCTTTTATTTCATTTTATTAGACCAGCTTCTCTGAGCAGCTGTTTTAAGTTTGTCACCGAGCCTGTTGTAGCATGGTGCACATATGTAGACTCACATTTTTTTTTATAAATCGTTTACACTGAAGGGCGTTTTTGTTTTCGTTTTTAAATCATGTTGCAGCTGTCGAAAACCTTATTTCGGTGAGGACAGTGTAGCTTGTGCCATGGACACTGTTTGTTGTGGCTCAAACTACTTTGAATAATAATAAATGTAATTTTTAAATTTTACAAAATTACGCTATTTGGCTGGTATTTCTTTCATAGTAAAGGCGCAAGCACGAGACAAGAAGAAGAGGGCAGAAACACAGCGCTAGCAAAGGCTTTTATTGCTTGCGCCAGTGGTATTTAGGCACACATAGTCAAAAACCAACAAAAAGGAATAAGAAGGAAACAATAAATTCGCACGTGAAAACTTGAGATGACGTGAGCGTCAAGTGATAATGGCTTGACACTTGACATTTTCTTTACGCGGTGAAGAGCTTGCGTAGCATGATGTACAATCAATACAACGCACAATCTTTTATAAAAACCATAATAGCTGTTCGGAAACCAACCATTGATTAACAGTGTAGTGTATTATTTGCGCAAAGAATTGACACTCCTTCTCGGCGAGGGCAATAAAAAGGTGCTGGCGCATTGGTCACGTACCTTTTTTTTTCACTTGTCCTCTATAATTTCTCGCGTGACTTGGTTGGCATGCTCCTCTATAACAACGCTCTGGTCCACTTGCGGCCGGCATTTTCTATCGCAATCGCGATAATGCATGGCGAGATGACTACTGAACGTTTTTAAAATGTTGTAGTGGTGCAACCTCGGTCTGTAATTCGGTACATCGGCAAGTTCGGCTGATGTAATGCTTGCCACACGAAACTACACAGAATAAACACTTTCAGCGTAGGTGACAGATTTGTCATACTGCTTCGTGTACACTTTTTAGGAATTCTACACAAGTTTAAATTTCAGCACATTTGCGTCAGTTTCAGGAGGACCGTAAACACCACTTTCACAATTCAGCCACTACCTGCGTTCTTCATGCCTTTAGCAAATCTGGGCATGTATGACACACCCTTCCCTCACCCACGAAGCCGTTCGCCACTGGCGGCTACTACAAACCCACACAACCCCTTGCCGAACTCTCCTACACCGCATCAACCCCAATCTCTACCCTTCGCCTCTTTGCCCTCAATGTCTCCAGCCGGATACCCGCTACCATTCCCTTTGCGAGTGTCCCCACGACCCATTTCCCCCTTTTCCTTCCCCCTTACACTGGGAGCAGGCCCTGGAGAGCTCCGACGCGGAAGTGCAGTTGGCACTAACCAACCGGGCTGCCCAGGTCGCGGAGAACATCGCATCCTCCGCCACCCCTCTCCCCTAGACCCAGTTTGCAAATAAAGTGTTTCTCCATCCCCTCCTCCTCTTTTGGGAGGTGGAGTCAGGCCTGTCATGGTTGTTTTCTTTCTTCTTTTGTTCTTTCAATATCCACTCAGCAAGGGTTGCTAGAACACACGTTTTGTACCCTGCGGCCAGAAGGCGCTGTGTTTTTGCCTGAAACTGCTCTGGAATGCATAGAGGCAGGTTTTCTCTAACGCTTTGCAAATACCAGTCCTGACGACTGCTTTTTTCAGGAGTTTCGTTTGACCTGACACGGGTATTAGGATCACCTTGTTGCAACGCGGGTCGTAATGCCAGCTCGCGTGGTTATCTCTCAGCCGGCGTGTCAAATCAAGAAACTTTATACAGCCTCTTGACGGGTCATCATGGGTCACGATCAGTGGTGAGTTACGTGGATCAAAAGTGCTCTTGATCTGAGCCAATATGCACGTTAAACGTGCGTCGTCAGCGTTAAAATACAAAATATTAGCCTACAAAAAAGAACAGCTTTGCCGTGTTTGAGCCAAGTAAGTGACTTTAGGTCACCTGCTAGGACTGGCCAAAACCAAGTCACACAGAACTAATGCAATACAGGACCCAATGCAGAACCCGTTTTTTGCAAAAAACGCGCTGCCTTCCCCGCAAGCGCAGGACGAGGTCAAGTGCATTGTGAGCGACTCAAGGAAACCCCGCAGAGACATGTCCAGGTTGTTTTGAAATGCCACCCTTCCACAGTCATGAATACACTCTTCATCGCAAGCAATAACGTTCCTGTGTGGTAGCGAGTAATACAGCTCCTTTACATCAAAAGAGCATGCCTTATACAACGGTCCTTAGTATTCTCAATAAAGCTTATCTATTCTTCGGAGTTACGTACTATGAAATAATCCAGAGTGGGAAAAACTTTGTTTTTCATGCAGAGTTGAGGAGACAGTATGTACTACGACCCTTTTTCTGAAACGATAACACAAAAAGGGCAACCATCTTTGTTCGTTTTGCCAGTGAAAAATAGCTGCAGTCCCAAACTTTCCCTCTATTTCACAGCCTGGCCCAGTTTTTCTAGGCGTAAGTCAGTACACCACCTCTTTGCGTTGGATTCCACTTTTTTAAGGTCAACGTCCTTATACCGATTAAAGGTGGAGAAATTCGCTTCTTCCGCATTTTTTTTTATAAACAAGTCTCGGGGTAACGGCAGGAATCCCCTTCTTTATCGTCCGGCAGGAGGGCAAGGGAATGCTATTTTAAATGAATAGCTATCTCGTTCACAAAGGAAACTGTCGGAACAGGTTTGCTTTTCATAAAACGTTCAGCCCTTATGATACGCATGTATATCCTCCTGTTTCGGGAGGTAGCCTTGATATTTGTCTTAGAAGCAGGAAGTTCTGCCTGGGACTTCTCTGGCCCGACTGCAAACTGTGGACTTCGTGAAAGAAGCCGTTGCATGCTTTTCGGTAGATTCACATTTCCTTTGGTATGAGAGACGTCTTTTGCGGCATTGCTGCTAGAAGTCTCTGAAGTGTTAGTGCCCAAAGAAACTCTTTGGATGCGCATGTGAGAAGACTAAATGTCTGAAACTTAGTGTATCGAAAACCTGGCTCCACGTGAATACGCCGGAAGAGACATTCGCAATGCAGTGTTGCATGGATTTCCACTCAGATAGAAACATTTTGCAGAACCTTCTTTCGTGCCATTGAGACGGAGCGAGGCGTCCATACCAAATAAGCACTTCAGGTGGCGGGGCCTTAAAAAGAAAGAGCCATGAATGGGCGGAATTGTGAAAGTGGTGTTTTAAGTCCCCGAGAAAACAGCAAATGGGCCGAAAAGTAAACTTGTTGTAAAAGTACAGCACCAACCAAAAAGTGTAGAACGAAGCACCATACCAAATTCGTCACTTGGGCAGAAAAAGTTGTTTATTCTGTGCTACTTTCGTGCGCCAAGTATTACGCCGGCAGAACTGCCGATTTTTGAATTACAGACTGAAGGAGCATCACTTGAACGTTTCCAAAACGTTCGGTGGTCATCTCGCTCAGCACGTGCGACTAGTATAGCGAATTCCAGCTGGTCCTGGGCCAGAGAGTTGTTATAGGGGGGCACGCAACCTAATCGTGCCCGAAATCATAGAGGCCACGTACAGGAAAAAGTTAGGGGGCCAATGCGCAAACACACCTTCTATTACCCTCTCAGACAAGGAGTGTGGATTCTTGGTGCATGATACCCCACCCTGTCAATCGTTGTTTGGTTTCCAAACAGCTCTAACCATTTTAGTAGGAGATCGTGTGTTGTGTTGATTTTTTTTGTTGCCCCGTTTGTAAATTACCACGTAAAAAATGTCCTCATTATCACGCGATGCTCATGCAGTCTCAAGCATCCACGTGTCAATTTGTTGTTTTCTTCTTTTTCCAGTAGTTTTTTGACTAATTGTGTATAAATACCACTGGCATAAGCAATAAAAATCTGTGTGTCTGCCTTTGTCTCTGCTCTGTGATTCTGCGCGCTTTTGTTTGTCTTCTGGTGTGTGCGCTATTACTATGAATATGAACCAACTCGCCCAATCGT
Organism: Haemaphysalis longicornis; assembly: GCF_048455015.1. Classification (NCBI taxonomy): domain Eukaryota; kingdom Metazoa; phylum Arthropoda; class Arachnida; order Ixodida; family Ixodidae; genus Haemaphysalis; species Haemaphysalis longicornis. The sequence continues at coordinate 9,673,501 of NW_027526407.1, read as the reverse complement.
CGGTGTTATGCGTTTCTTTTTTGGTACTTAAGCTGCATGTTTACCTGCTCGTTGTAACGCCCCCCTCCACTCCGCCTCTTGATATACTAAAAGCAATATATAGCAGCATATAACTTTTACTTGTTTGTTCTCGGATAACTGGAGCCGTTGCTGGTGCACAACAGTTTGGCCATCATCCGTAAGATTAGTAATTTTTAACTGCTATACTCAAATTGCAGTTGGTTTCTCGTAACCAAGACACCTTGAGTAACTATAAGTTTCGCATACATAAAGCCCATTAACTAGGCCCAACTAAGTCGTTTATGACGTAACGTGGCAAGTACGCCTTTCTATTTTTGTGGCAACTGAAAAAAACAAACATATCAAATTGCCGCGAACCATGCATTGGGTTTGTTTATTTGTGTTGCCGCCCGGCTGCGTCGGTCTGTGTTATCCGTGTTGGGTGTGCCAAGTGAGGCACGTGTTGCGTTCTCTATTTCTGCGCCGTATGTATTATCTCTTCTGATAGGGAGAGCGCTCCGAACTAATGTGAAGAGCCTAGAATAATCTTCGTTGATCTACAGTGTTCTGGATACAATTCGAATATTAGAGAAACCCTCGCGCCGAGTGATAAATTCCTGCTGAGCAGATGCCGCGGCATCCGAACCGTCGACACAAGTCTACGCACGTCACTTTGTTGACTGCTGTTTCGCCGCCTGTGTATTCTTTGAGTTGTTATGGGAGCACAAGTTTGCTCTAATAAACTTTTTTTCTTCAAAATTGCTTCGTCGTCCTTGGCTACGTGAGAATAAAACCAGAAGAAACAAAAAAAAATCAATGTAAGTGTTTTTTACGTGTCACTGCCGATTTTGTTACTATGAGTGAACCCATCAGGTATAGGCCTCATAGAATGCTACGTATACTGACTTATAAGGTGGAACAACAAACGTTGTGCTTTTTTGCTGCCTGCTTTTTTGTCAACCAGTCATTCTGCACTTCAGCAGTAAAAAACGTACAATGCTTAAAAACCAACGAATTAAAACATAAACTTCATATCATTCTGCTTTCATGCAGACTAGAACTGAACCCATAGGCGTTGTTTAACAAATTATTGCCACTCTTTAAATGAAAATTGGTTCCCGAAACTGGATCGGCAGCAACTATTGAACTTTGTTTTAAAATAACGAATAAAATCCACCGTGATAGTTTAATAAGGAAATATAACGCATGCGAAGAGTGTTAGGGAGAAATATTGTTCATTTGAAAGAACATGCCTCTTATAACAACGTACACAGATATGATAATACTCGGACTTAAATTCCTCATGTTGGTTTCGAAACTAGGAATGAGTTAAAGATGCATAAAAAGTCCTGTCCTTTCCTTTTGTAAAATGTAACGTACTTCCTATCACGCGTACTTTTTGAAACGTTATTTCATGCCATGCACCATCACAACCTGCCCTTTCACAACAGGCATCCTCATTCTCTTTCGCTGATTTTACTTTTTTTGTTGAACTATTTTACACTTCATGCTCACATCCTTCATACCTAACCACTGTTTTGGCGATCTTTGCCCTAGTTGGTGTTGCGCCAAAAAAACCAACCGTCATCATCAACATTTTGCAAAAGAAAATAATAAATAAATAAGAAGGTTCACATCGTTCTCTATCCTAATACTGGTTTAGTTGGAAGCACTGGACAATTTAAAAAAATCCCAACCAAAGACTACAACCATGCTTCGTAGATAAAAAAGCAAGCCATAGGCTGTTTGTTGATAACAATGCGACCCCGGGGGGAATAAACAAGATAGTGCAGGAGAAACGTAGAACGCATGTTGTAATAATACGACATTTTATGGCAGGAAACCTCTGCTGAAGTGCAGCGTCCTGTACTCGAAGGATAGCCGAACAAAACAGTGCAGAGACGTACTTCTTTTTTTATTTTAAGGAGGCCCCTGTAATTTGCGCTCACTATTATGCCTCTCACCCCTTCTACATAACAAAAGCTCTATGAAACTCCTATATTCAATAGTGCCCCTGAATATAGAAGCTGTTTACTTATTAGACTATGCTAAAAAGTATTCACGCGTTCACGGGTAAAATTTTCTAACCGGTCGTATTCTGTTTAATGTAATTGCGTATAATGAATCAAACCTGTTTTGATGTAGTTTCCGGTGTACCGCAAGGTTTCGTTCTTGGGTGTCTTTTGTTTATAATCTTTATAATGATACCCCAGACAAAATTTCATCTACTATCTGCCTTTTTGCCGATGATTGCGTGCTTTACCGTCGCGTGTTATGCTGCACTGACCAAATTACACTTCAGAATGACTTGTCTACCATACATAAATGGTGTTCACAGTGGCTAATGCAGCCTAATTACCCAAATGTATATTCATGAACATTTCACGCAAGCGCACTAATTGGTCCTTCCAGAATTCTGTGAACTTCCAACCCTTAACCGAGGTCGACTCGTATCGTTATCTTGGCGTAATATTATCAAGTAAACTAACATAGTCCGATAACATAGACCAACTCGTCACCGCTTAAGAAAAATCACTTGGCTATATCAAAAGATCCCTTACGTCCTACCCACCGCAAATCCGAAAATTAGCTTACAAAACTTTCACGCGAACTTAACTTGAATGTGCGTCCGTCATTTGGAACCGTCATCAAAATTACTTACTTAACGCATTAGACGCAATTCAAAATCGCGGTGCCAGATTTAGCACCTCACAATACAGTCCTCGCTTAAGTATTACCACTATAAAACTATCCCACAACCTCCCTCCCCTAGAAATTCGCCGCAAAGCCACTCGCCTCTGCCCTCTGCTAAACTATACTATAATTTCCCGTCATAATGCCATACCGTTCTTCTCCCTCCTGCCCGTTCATCGCGTCGCCTGTTTAACTCACTAGGTTTACAGCTCTTACATGGTTCAAATAACGCTTTCAAGAAATCATTTTTACCTAAAGCCAATAAAGATTGGAATAACCTGCCTGAATCTATAGTCCATGAAAAAAACCCCTAAGCAATAAACAGCTAACACAAATAAATTGATTTGTTGGCAAATTTACAATTGTCGCCTTTCTCTTCAATGTATATTACTTACCTTCTGTTAACACTGGTTTTATAATGTAGTTCACTCACGAATATGCTTTGTACCATTAACAATCATGCATCAGTTGAATTGTGCATTTGCCTCCCCTTTATGTAATACCCTGCAAGGGGCATTTAAGGGTTCGATAAATGATGATGATTTCTTTTATGATGATGATATCATATAATTGTTTTGTTTTACAAAAAGAAATTGCTGCATAATATTCTGGAACAATTGCATCAAATGCTACTAAATGCTTATGAAATAGGATAATCAAGAACAGCATACCTTGCAACGTGTCAAATCCGGAAGTTGTCCTCTGTACCACCTACCACCATTACAGCAGCGATAGTAACATGAATGCTTCGGAGAAGCCTGAAAACGTGGGAGAAACATTAATATGTAAAATGAATTGTACTTGCGAACAGCAAAATAATTCCAGGTGGTAACATCGGTCGCCGCAATAATATTGCAAGCTATTTGTATTGTGTGCAATATATTCCTGGATAAAAAGACGGCGAATTTTGAACTCAAAAACAGTATTGATACACAAATGAACATATATTGATTTTTAGTGATTATAGGGCGCCAAAGACGCATATTTTTTTAGATGAATATTGGCCAATCGCAGCTGATTGGCGGTGTGGTTTAGTCGCAAAATAGAAATATACATTATGATCAACGTTTCATATACAAACAATTTATTTAATGGGCTCTGCGGAAAAAAAAGACACAACATTTATACTGTTTCCCTTATACCTAATACAAAAAAGCACTAGGGCAAGACGCGGATAGGGATCAGTACCACTGATGTGCGCTGCCAAACTTTTGATGTCTAAAAAGTAAGTGTAAAAATAGTGTTTGTATAAACTAGGGTGTTGAACCGGAACTGCACCGGACCGAAAACCGGAACTGAACAAATAATTTTGGCCGAACTGAACCCGAATCCGAACCGCAACTGAACCGAAAAGAGAAATAACGGTCACTGGTTCATGCCGAAACAGTTCGACCCACCGTTGTTGATATTGCACAGTCAATGCAATTAAGGCCTTTTTTTCTTACACGTACCATCAACTACGTTCCCGCTCACGCACTTTCCCTCCAGGCAATTGAACACTATCTCTCTCGATGTAACAACAGGGGAAATGAATGAACACCAATGTTGCAATGATCTCTTTCTGCTGGAATTCTCTGCAGTTTGCATGGGATATAAAACCACTTTGCCCTTCCCTAACTGCGACTTTGTTGGAGCAATCAGACTGCAGGAGTGCTCCACTGCGCAACAGCGAAACCCCACACCCGATGTGTGCAAAATGTTTGCAATTTATAATATGTTTAAAAGGCCCGACACCTGCCAATCGTTAATACTTGAAACGTGTGACCACAGCAGCTGCTTCGTGGCTAAGTCGTTTGCAGCTGACCACAAGTGGCCTCGATCTCTGTTCCCCACGACCGTTTTTCTGAAGTGGATGGAAATCGAGAACGTCCGTGTATCGAGATTTTCATCCACGTTTAGTATCACCAGCTGGTTCGAATAAGTCTGCGGGGCTGCAACATAGGCTGCGCCGTGGAGCAGATATATAGTATGGGGCATAAAACGCGCTAGTTTTTACCTGTGTTTACACGGAAAACAACGAACAAGAAAAGGAAAATCACGTTGTTTTAAAATGCTACGCAAAAAGTAAGTAATACCGAATAAGTAAAAAAAGCGCTAAAACGTGAACATTGCACTATACATTTCATTGCCCTGCATTCACAACCAAACGTGTCATCAATGCGAAAGAAGTCATGTCCGTGGTCAGTTTTTGAGGACAGTACACGGGACAAGTTCCGTTTTTTACAGACAGAAATAACAACAGATATGTCAGGGAAAACTGCTAGGGCGCGCACCTATTCTCTTGGCAAGGAACTGTAGCCATCGGCCTTGTCTTCGAAGCAGAAACAGTAATAAAGGAGATGACACGTGCAGACAGCAGGCCGGTACCTCACACTGTCCCATTAGCGTAGTGATTATCTTTTCTGCTGGTTCTGCAGTTTTGTTCTTTCAGATGTGCTTTTTTTTGAAGGTGCACTTGTACCGACTGCCGTACTCGATTGATTGTAGGGTTTAACGCGCCGACGCAACGCAGGCGATGAGGCGCGCCGTAGTGGAGGGCTCCGGATTAATTTTGACCACCTGGGGATCTTTATCGTGCGCCGAAATCTCGTACACACGGGCGTTTTTGCTTTTCGCCTCCATCAGAAAAGCGACCGCCGCGGCCGGGAATCGAACCCGCGACCTCGTGCTCAGCAGCGCAAGACTGCCGCACTCGCTACATTACTAGTACTGCTGTTCGTTCCGGAGGGGAGTACTGCTGTGGACTAATTTAAGAGCGACTACCCAAAATAGTCCCTTCTGAAGCTCCACGCGTCAAATTTTTTTTTCATTTTGTAGCAGCATGATCGTTTATAGGATTCCTCAAAATACCCCACGGAACAATGGTCGGGAGTCTTCAGGCGGTAGAATGACATACTTATTGTAATGCACAAATCCGGTATGGCTATTGTAAAAAGAATTGCAGTGGTCCGAGCGATAATGCACTGACTGAGGGTAACTAAACCTGCATTTGAACAAAAGTGTGGCTAACACATTCGATAAGGTGACAGCCAAGAAATTATTCAGGCTGACCAAATGTTTATTCATTGCTAGTATTTATGCGCCTGTTGTATGATTTTTCTGTTTTGTTACTATTATCAAAAAATGTGCGCCATTGGTATCAGGCGCTTGTATTTGAACGCACCAGTTCGCAGGCCTGCATTTAAGGCTTCAAGGCTAGCGTGATGCCCGATTCCATAGCGCCGATTACCATTTCAACAAAAGTTGAAGGGGCAGAAAATATATATCCAGCCGTCATATCTGTTGGCAGTGGCTTTATGAATAGCCGCTAGGACAATATAAAGTCTGGGCGATAAAGTAGGTGCTAAATCGTCGCCACTTCATTTGTTTATCTAATATCTCGTAATTGTTAAAAGTTTGCTTTGCAAATTGCGCCACTACCTTGGGGAAAAAGAAGAATTTTTAATTTTTGTTTATAATTTTATTTGACTGGTATTTTAAACTACTAATGTTTTTTTTTAACTTCAGTGAAAATTTAAGTCATCGATCAGTTCGCGAACCGGCTCAAGCTCCCGAATCAGTTCGCGAACAGGTTCGCTACGTGAGTTTGTCTAACCGCAACAGAACCGGAACGAAATAATTTCGCCTGAACCAGAACCGTAACCGAACCGAATTTTTTTTCGGTTCGACACACTGGTAGAAACAAACGAAAAAAACACAAAACTAAAGAAACATATATAAAAAGGGAGCCACATCATCATGAGGATTGCCGTTTTGCTTACTGCATATTGTATGCTTAGAGTTATTACTTGAAGACAAAGGTAGGTAAGCCTCATTGACAGAGTCCGCCTGGGGCTTTTTGTTGAAATGTTCTTCTGGTACTTCCCCTGCCACAGCCTTACTAAAGCTTAATAAAATAATGGCTTTTCAGCTTCCTAAAAGAACCAGATTCGAGGCTGTGTGAATTTGACTGCAACCTTGTTTATTATCCGCTCAAAGATTGTGTTCTCTCTGGCTGCCATTACGCAACAGTGGCTTTCTCTCATCTACAATTTCTGTCCATAGGGGCATCTGCGAATGATGTCCACACGGCTAGCGGTGCACTGGAAACGCCGCGTGTTGTGGCGGGTTCGTGTTGCACCATTAGCTTATTTGTGGCACACGCTGACCAACATGCTTGACAAAAATTGCCGTGTATCTGCTCGTTTCGTTGGAAATCTGGTCAAAAGATGATATTCTTTGTAGATATTTTACAAGGAATTGCCCCCTTTTCTTTCCCGCTCACCTTTCATGCTGTTCATCTTCTGTCTCGCTCATCCCAAAGTGAACACACTAAATGTTTGCTTAAGGCGATTTGAATTTACCGCGTTCCAGAGCTAAAGCCCGGGTTCCTCGATGTCAGCGCTTCTATACGGCGGAGACGCGTGTAAATCGAGATGGCTGAATCCAAAGTTTATAGAACAGCGTTGCCGTGCTCCACTTGCGTTCCAAGCAGAACATGGAACCTTGCTGGTCGAACTTTTCGTTGCTTTGGGGCGTGATTGCTTATATGCCGCCAGGATGTGGCCCGGGCAACATCAGGCGGCGGTTTTCTGCCGTAGATGTAGATTTTCATTTGCTATCGAAAAACCAAGCATTCATTATGCCTTGTGTAGTAATTTTCTGTCTTATATTTGCGTAATGACTCGTTCTTGTTCAACAAAGGTCCCAAGTATGAACATATAAACCGGACTTAGATGATTACATTTGGCTGTGAGTATATAAGACTATTTCCCAGTTTCCATCCTACTTTGGGCAGGTGGCTGAATCGAGTCACAGACAGACAGAGAACCAGACATCAAAACAGACCAAAATTTCTAAGTAGCCCAAAAAGATTATTGTCTTTAAAACACAGCAAGAACTTTGTGGCCAGACATTTAAGAAATATTCGCCACTTTAGAAATACAAGGCACGACCTCGCATCTGTTATTTATTCAGAGTTCGCCCGTAGAGCCTAACATAAAAGACTAAATTTATGAAGTAATACCCTGAAACCACTGACGGCAGGGTGCAAAACTAATCTTCTTGCACAAGCTACGACCACTGGACACTGAAACTGCCTGCATGCAATAAACAAAGAATTTGACAGTGGCTAGTTCTAAGCGCAGAATTGCCAGCGCTCAGATTGCAGGTTTTGTAGAAGCGGATTCGTAGGAAAAGAACATTGTTGTTGCACATGGACAAATACAACCCGAAAAGCATGGTCTTATGCCATGTTTACGCAAAAATCAAAACAGTTGCTTTTGTCTTAAAGGCCCTGGGTTAAGTTTAGGTTACTTATTACTTTTCCGAATAGACATTAGACCTGCTCGACACATTCACGGCAGGTTGCAAAATAACGCTTTATTTTGCCAATTAGGTAGTCAGCGACGCATTCAGACACATCAGAACTATCCATTGGTGTTGTCTTGGGGCTTGTCGTGTAGCTCGCAGCAAATATATATAAGAAAAATAGCAGAAATAACAAGGCCACCCAACAGGCAATGCAATATTCTGTGTTTAGTGTCTTTAATACCCGTCTCATGTGCAACAGTCCCATCTTAAAGCTTTCTGTACCATTGTGACCAATGCCCTTTCAGACAAATGAAGTAATTCACCATATTAGATATCGAAAACAAACTCTACAACCGATGAAACACAATTACGACGTGGCCTATTCTGTTTACGTAGACTATAACCGCAGTCGATGTCTTAACAGCAACGTATTCTTTGCAACCTATAATCAATCTACGTAAGTGTATTCAAAGAGTACCAGTAGTAGTAAGGATGTACATACCCCACTCAGAAAAACTTACTCTGGTGAACCTCAGGGACGTTTTGTGTGCTTTTACTCTAGGCGATGAATTTGCCCAATTTTCATTAATTATCTAGGTATATATTATAAGCAGGTAACACAACAATATCTACTCTGATAGTAGTATTATGCTTTTAACTTGACAAAAATTTTGACCTTGTCCAGTGTTATTACGCTTAAAAGTGGTCGGCTTCACCAAAGCCCTACTTTTTTACTTCTATCCCCTACGTACAGTTGCTATTAAAAAATGCCTGTGAGGAATTGATCTATATTTGTTGTAATTAACATTGACATTACTCTTACATATTATAAAAAATCCACAAATTAGTAAAAAAAAATATGCATATGAAAATATTACCAAGTACTTGCCGCGCCCAATTCGCTCCCGGAACTATACGGTTCTTGTACACTTCTCTTGTTCATTCTTGCATTTGTGACTGCTTCATTTAATTTGTAAGGCACACCAGAGCTACAAGAGATCAGCCGAGACACTTCATAATACACAAGAAGCTTCACCCCGTCAATATCTCATTGCACTCAAGCTACGTCATTAGTTCATAAAAGCCATATGTTAAGCTTTACTGAAATTAATAAATACAACCTAGGTACTTGTATGTATACACATGCAAAAAATTTTATTCCCCACATACTTCATATCTTACAAGGAACAATCTCACAAGGTTTGCGTTAAAAAAAAGATATCTATTACCAAATGTTCATAACTCCTGCGGCAAGCAGACAATTTACTTTACAGGAATTTCTCTTTGGAATAGTTTATCCTTTCACCTTTAACAATACTAGTCCTGAAATAAAATAAAACCAAGCTGAAATACCATATCATGTAAACTAGCTGGCTGGTTTTACTATTTTTGTGTTAAATGTTGGTTCAGAGTTGCTTTCTTAAAATACTTGTTCTTTTATGACCTTGCTGTTTTTCTTTGATTGAAGAATGCTTTCTGTGAAAAACCTTATACTACAGTTTTGGTTTCCTGTATTAGTAATTTACCAAAGTTCTCGATCTCTGACATGTGTAGGAAAATCATTGTAACTGCTACATTGTATGGCAGAGCTTTTAGAGTCACTGTCTGGGGCTATCGTTCTCTATTTTTTCTGACGTTCAGAATATTTTTCACCGATTCAATAATTTTAAATGTAGGTTTCCAGATGAACCGGCTCAGTTTAGTGTAGAGGACTACCATCTTCATGAACGGTACTTCTGAAGAGAAGTACCGTTGGCGGCAGCGCGAATCGGGTGTACAGCCACTGGAGTAAATTGAGAGGCCGACGTACCACAAAGCATGCATAGAATGTTAGCGTTATAGTGAAGAGAAAGTGCGTTATTTAAACAAGTTGCGGCTTTTTCCCGTTTTACAAATACCTCCGATGAGGAATGGCTTTCGAGTGTAAGAAGAAAGAAATGTTTCTGCACAATTCCTTCTCACTCCTGAACTGTGAGGGTGCGGGTGTGAAAGCAAAAGCAAGATCTACGCTCAAAACGATACTCGATAACACATCATAAGTTGTCAATGTAGATGTATTCTGCCAGTGTCTTTTACTCGGTTTTGTTCGTTCTTCGTCCAGTCATAACACAAATAATTTCTCAATCAAAATCCAAAACAAGACTGCTATTGCGCCTGTTGAATATTGAGTTTTTTGTGTTTTATTTAATTGGCCTCTTTTGCGCGTTGGCTGATATTAAAGTGTCTTTCGGTAGTGGAGTTACAGTTATAAACGCCGATATGTAACACCCCAATGTTATAAATAATTTAATAAAGGAATCAATCAAAACTGCACCTGATAATGAAAACGAAGTTTCTAAAGCGCCAAAACGTATTCTATTCTAGAGAACATCAGGTCATACTTCGCTGAACACAATATTTGGCGACGAAATGTTACAATAAATTATAGTTTGTGGTTACGATTCTTTGTTTTGGTGTCTTCTGGAGCCATACAAGGAAAAGACGGCGCAGAAATATACAGACCACAAGAGTGGTCGGCGAATTTTTTTCCTGCGCCACGTATAGGGGTGCGTTTGCCCAGCCCTTCCTGCTCGGTGTGATATGGTAAATCAAATGTGAACAAATGGGCATTGACGCCCTTCTACAAACGTGAAACACTAGTTCACCTATTTTTTCTGCATCCAATTGGTTGCGAGCGCAAATTGTACGTGTGTTATATTTCCCCTTTGAACGCAGTGCGAATGAAAAAATCTACGTATAACTTTTTTTGCTTCTTTAATAGCTAACAGCCGGACTGGTGATATGCCAGAAAGGTTATAAACCGAATTACGAAAAAGTGAATTTAAAGTTGCAGTGAAGTTCAAGTTTCCGCCTGCTAAAGTTGGTATTAGCGATGTAAAGAACACAGACAGCATTTTGTGCTTGGAGATAGTAACTGCATTGTTTATGGCTTGTTTCCAGAATGGTCGCACAGATTATGGCTATTTTATCACCTAATAAATTCATTCAAAGGTAGAACAAGGACGCAATGGTGGCTGCTGTACGTGGCTTGGAGCAATTCAAAGGCTACAGGGACACGAACTGGAAGTATCAAAGTAAATTTCAGCTGTCCCGGAACCATGTGAACTGATATCAGTGAAATTTTTATAAACGCTGAGTTGCAGGTCTAAAATAAAGACAAAATTTAAAAACCCGTGGATTGAGGATATAGCCATCCTGGTTACCGGCCGGTGCAAGGATGGGAATAATTCTTTATTGTTTAGTGAGGACGGACCTCACAGTCAGACATGCAGGAGAATGGCTGGCACCTATGATAGCTGGAATCGAAATTGTGCAGACATACGGTGACCAACAAGTCCACTCAGACGACCTCCCACACTGCTACATACTCCAGTTGCGCTTTATGTATACCAGGCAGCATCGGTTAACAGATAATAAAAAGTGCTTGCAGGAGCGCTTGGTATTTCACCCTTGGTCACAACAGTCCTCAACTAAATGAAATCCGTAGGTCGAAACGCCAAGAAAAATAGAGCCTCAAAAGCGGGATTGTTTCTTTAAATAATAATAATTGCGGTACAAATTTTCACTTGTGATTCCTGCTTCCTTGACGCCATTCGGTGTTTTTCTGTCGTGTTTTATGTCATTTACCGCAAAATCACGCAGCAAGGCTCCGGAAAATACGGTACTCTATATCTACCGTGAACAGGACTTCCATTGTAGCGTTTCAAAAAGGGGCAACAAAGGACATTTCCGAGTTAACCTTGTTTTATCGAACCCAACAGCGGTGAAATAGATCGCCACTGGTTGCTGCGAGGGGCAATTGCGTAACCAGTACTGCTCTTCAGACACACAAAAAGAGCCACGCGAACACGCGAATCTGGCACGCGAACACAGCGACGGTTAAACATACCACATAGGGCTTCGGGGTCGTGTGAAAGCACAACCAGAAAGCCACTCTTTTGTTCCGGGCGGCACTCCTTTGCGGAGCAACGATACAAGTTTTCCAGTGCTGTCGTGCTCTATTTACTTCTGCATGGACCTACACTGAATAGATCCCTGCTTTGGATCAGGTTCAGCACGACACACCAAACAGCAGGTCAATTTCTTGAGGACCTTCACTCTTACGTCTTTTTCCCGCCTTCGTTCTTTGAAACACTTACGGTTCAATGGAGACGCTTTCTGGGAAGCGTATTTTGTTGGCTTCTTTTCTTTAGCGCCGCCTGTGCTTAGTGTGATATTATTGCAGTATGTATTTCTTGAGAAAAATGTACAGTGGGCTAGTAGATATAAAAATCGGGCGCCAATTTAGCACGCAATAACTGTATTTGTCACGTCATTAGGCAAATTACATACCCGGTTAGAAAACGTAGCTTTCCCTTTTCAATTGGCTGTATTCTTTCCTACCTCGGAAGGAATATAACACTTCTTGGAATTTTATTGGTGTAAGCATTTCAATGCTACAGAAAGCGTTGTAGGACACGATAATTTACCTAGGTAATAAGGGCGGTGCAAATGCATATCCAAACCTTGGAATCGCATCTATCCTATACTTGAAGTTTCGAAAGCTTTGTTAGACTATTGTCCTTGATTCATTGGTGGCTTGGGACAAACAAGCTGTGTTTGACTTTTGAACAGAGATTAGCGTCAGTGATTACGTTAGCGGAACCCTGTATTTGTAAGATTCTAGCTTTTTAATACCCTTTTCAGCTGTTTGGTTTAAGGGGGCAGACTGGTCTTAGAGCTATATTTTTATTTATGAACCAATTTTAATGAAACTGCACTGCGTTATAGAGTTTTTTGTGCTGATTTCAAATCTCCTATTAGATTTTTTGTAAGCTGATTATATTTTGAGTTAATTAATGATTAATTGCCATTATTTTGGGACACAGTTACAAAATAACCACTCCATGCAGAATGGCAATTATCATGTGGCTAGGCAGACAAATGACTAAAGAATACAACATAGGAAGAACTTTTTTGATTTAGCTATTTTTGGTCGTTTTACAACACAGGGAACTTCGCTTCTCCCGTGCTCTGCCAGAAATGGCTCGCAGGTGGTGCCAATTGAACACAATAATAATTTTCCAAAGCCTCCATTTAAAAAATTTGTTTCCTATATTGTATTCTCCACACATTTTGGTATCAGAAGCAAAAAAAATTAAAGTTGTACCTGCTCTGGGTGCCAAGATATCTGAGGATGAAATGCTAGCTTTGCATTGCAAGAAAAGTGCCGTTTCACCATCGAATTCTCCGCTAACTGAGCTGTAGAGTGCACTTTAAAATGCTATTATAATATAATAACAACAAAATATGATGCCTTTTGATGAGAAAATTTACAGACTGTTAGAAAAATGGCCGTGGAGGCCAAAAATTCCATTTTTGAGAAAACGCTTTTTTTGACCGTTTTTCGGCCCCAAAGACCCAACTGCCCCCTTAAATAAGGAGTGATAATTAGTACTATTCTTCATTTTATATTTAAAAAACCAACAGTTCCAAAAACTGAATTTTATTAGACCAATTGATTTAGAGAATAGGTATCATTTACCTCTCTAACGTCTTATCAGAACTTTCTATTTTTTTGCAAACAGCCTGAAGTGGGTTTCGTTTGCGCTGTGAAAAATAGCTTCTTTAAATCTAGTTTTGTGGGTATTCTCGGGTTCTTCAATTAGCCTCGCTCAGTCAGAGCCTGTTCAAACATTTCGCGAGAACATTTCAGACAGCTGCTCATGGGTGTAGTTTTTATCGTTGTTTCGAGCAATAAGTGGAAGCAGGGGTCCAGTCATTGTCCATTTTATTTCGTCTGTAGCCATTTCCCTTGTTGCGTAATACTTGCAACGTTGGTAGTGCCTTTTGGTATATGCCTTACAAGAAAAGCGGCGGAGGTACGGCACTGTTGTTTCAAACATACGCTTGTAAGGGACTCAGTCTGGTCCGAAACATTCCTGGAAACAATCTGGTATAAACGGCACGAAGGCGAGGCTCAATTGAAACTGTAATGCCGAACTTGTGTTGGTGTTGTAAATATTGTGGTGCCGTGGTTCTTGCACCCGGCCGCGGTACCCCAAGAAGACACTGCGCGCAATAAAAGCACACCTTTACTGGGGGTCCTGTTCCGTTGAGGTCAACTCCTCCGCCTTTCTGTCTGCGCATACGTAGTCCAGCCGAGTCCGCCATGTTCTAATCTCGCTCATGTCGCGCCACATCCTAATTCTCACCCAGAACATGTCCATCCAATGGGAAAATCCCCCACCACTATTGCCGGGTTACCACTCTCTCCGCCCCTCCGAAGGAAAGGCCGCCGCGCAGTGCTCGAGCCAACCACGAATGAACAGGGATGGCATCGACATCGGCATCGGCATGCTAAAATTGGGACGACACAGAGAAGACTAGCATGGCCCCTGCGCAAGGTAGAGACGAAAAATCCTGAAACGTTCCACATTTTTTGTCTATTGCTCTTATCCGCTGACCGAAGCACAAGCCTCCTTTTTTGTAAAGTATTGGCTTTACTTCTAAAAGACTTTGGAGCCTCGGCCAAATGTGGTACCGTGGTTCTTGCACCCGGCCGCAGTTCCCCAGAAAGACACTGCATCCCCTAAAGCACACCTTTACTGGGAGTCATATTCAGTTGAGGTCCACTCCTAAGCCGAACCGGCTGAGCACACCTAGTCCAGCCGAGTCCGCCATGTTCGAATCTCGCTCGTGTCGCGCCACATCTTAATCCTCACCTGGCACATGTCCATCCCGTAGGGATCGTCCCCCGCCACTATTGCCGGGTTACCGCACTATTTACGAGCTGCCAATTCGGTGGTCAGGAAAATAAAAGTGCAAAATAGAGTAAGGCATACACACGCTATCTGAGAAAAACAATGCTTATAATAGCACATTGCGAGTCTTCGCAATAGACTTATTCCAGAAAATCATTAAATATGCATAGTCTAGGCTTTGGAGTACTGATTTAAATAAAAAAGAACAAGAGGTGGGTTTGCGCTTTCATAGTTTGAATTGAATGGCCTAACTCTTACCGAGCTCTTACTTTGAGTAACTTGCAGAAAATATCACTTTAGTTTATATAGCAGAAAATTCATTAAAACTGCTTAAAGTGCCATACATATAACGTTTTCTTTGACTAAGTGCAATGGTGTTGTGACAATTTCGAACAGCACAAAAAACTTGTTTTCGTACGTTATGGGGATGTTCGTTGCCTAAATTGCTCCTTAGGGAATTTTACGTGTATCTGCGAACGGCGCACAAGCCAAAATGTCGCCTATCCCTTTACGGCCCAGCCCACACAAACGTGTGGGTCAACAAATCGTTTACTAAATGGCACCTGTTTCGCTTTCAGTTTCACAGCCCTTGGTAGCCGCTGGGAACGCTTTCGAGACTTTGTTGGTTTCGTTAGTTCACTCATTTCGCCACCAGGGGGCGAGAAATCGCACATTAAAAATGGCGCTCAAGCCAGCGCGATCACGCTAGCCGCCTTTAAGATGAAAACTGATATTTCCTCTTGCTATTCTCGTAATTTCTGAATAACAAGTGTAATACACGACTTCCAGGACTTGGAAAAACGCGATTGGCCAAAAAATACACCCGTTCCGTTTGTCTTCGTTCCGTCATCACGGTTGAAAAATGCACCCACACATATGTGCGGGCTGGGCTTTTGTCGTCACGAAAATTTTGCTGGGCACTACAGGGTGGCGGTCTCGTGCACTGCAGCACTAGCGATAAAATTTTTTTCTTCCTTTCTTCGTGTCTCATTTATTCGCGGTTTTGTGCTGGCTCGTTGGTAATGTTTTCTCGCGCCTTAACCTTGAACTAGTTCCGTAATTACTTGTGAAAAAATAATAATTACAATTAACAATTATAATAATTAAAACTTTACTATTAATAATTTTACAAAAATCCCATGTATAATATAAGTACTCCTGAAAACAATGTAAAACTCGTAAATAAAACGTAAAAATGCAGGTTTTTTGCACCTGGTTCCATTTTTAAGGTATTCTTACTTCTCGCAGATCATACGAATAGAAGCCCAGCCCACACATATGTGTGGGTTTGTTTTCTGTGTGAAATAATCTGCGCTTTCTATTTTCACTTGTCGAAGCATGATTAGGAAGTGGTAAATACACAAAATATATTTACTTGTGGCCTTGTTTTCTAAAATCTTTTTGTTGGGCAGGAAAGGGCTATACGACAACAATATTTTATTCCTGATTAGCGTAACACACGTCTGAAGGAGCCTATAGCAAACACTATAAGATCTGCAGTTGTGTCACTTCGGGGTTCCTCTGTAAATACCCCTATTATTGCTCTCTTATATTATATTTTATTCTTCTTCAATGCCTGCCTAATTGTTATTAGTTACTTTTGCACTTCATTGATTTTGTTTATTTCATCGGTGTCAGCAGGATTGTACGTTTCAGGATAATTTGAAGTTTACGGCCTAAATAATGACCGCCTTTGTGAAAAGTACTTTGGACATAGAGACTCATTTGCTACCGCATTCTTCAGGGAAAAATTCTTGAGCTGGTTTTTTGGGTTGGTCACACAAGCCTCACAGAATTATCAGTATAGCCATCTTATTGAGGCTATCTTAAATCAAAATAATAAATTGTTTTTTTATTTAGAGCAGAACCTAGGTGCACTGGCATTCAGAAATGCCTGTCGAAATATAAAAGAAATCAGTATGTGGTTAAGCCTTTGCTTACGCAAACCGTTTTATATGCCCTGCTGAATACACATTTAAAGGCTTTACTTGTACTCGTCATATGCGCCTCGAGCTTTGCGATGGCTGTGCCGCCGGCCGCCGCCACCGCTTCCCCTCCGCCGGACAGCGCCCCGCAGGCGGCGGTGGGGCCCGGAGTGGGGGATGGGAAGCGGAGGCTTTCACTGGCGGGGCACACTGTATATGGCGCGGCGAATTTACCCAACGTTTCCCGTGCTGAAATGCCTGCTCGCCGGCGGGCGCGTTGGCGGTACGGCTTTGTCGTCTGTTTTAACGGCGGTTGTTTTGAGCCTGTTTTGGAGCAGCTTCGCGTTCATTGCGCGCTCCTTTAGCATGACTTGATTATCTTGCTCGACAGCACCTCCTGGGTAAGCCGGACTCGAAGTACTTAAGTGGTCGTACGGCAAAGATACGTTATGGATTAGTTTCCAGAGTGGGAAAACCAAATGTAGAGACCACATGCAGACATCCGGTCGCTAGAGAAACCGTACTTTTTGCACACAGCTTGCCACGTATGCAACTTTGTGGTTTAAATTGGTGAATACCAATTTGGTTGTGTTTTAAGAGGCATTTAAAAAGTTGCAAATAGCAACTCGTACTGATAAATAGAGATTATAAAAGTTCCCCCAGCTTTCTCGCAATTCCCAAACTTACTAAACTAAATAGGTTTAGTCGATTTACATGGTAATCACAAAGCTCACAAGCCGAATTGTTTTAGTGTCTGCCCTGGTGTCACGTTGTGGTGTAGCCCCGAGCTACCATTTCAAAATGGATAGGTTCTGTTGTCTTACCCTTCGAAAGATGCTCCTCTCCGCATTCTTTCAGCCGACGCGCGGGTCTTTTACAGGGGCGGTGCCCGACGCTCTAGCATGGCCATGGCCAACGCTGCTGCGCTCGGTTTCCGCCACCACGAATTCCAGCTAACGGCTGGCGCAATCTTTGATTTCACGCTTAGTACAGCCACGGGTGAGAATTCAAGCGACGTCGCATGGGAATTGTTCTGGGCGTCTTTTAAAATCTGGCTTCCCAATCACATTTACAGCAGGGTTCGGATCATTTTTTTCTTTTTCGCGCCCTAAGAACTTGTGATGGTCACGCTTGTCAGCAATTACTACACTCAGGACGCTTCAAGGAACAGCTGCGGCTTGGTAGAATGCCCGAACGCCAACAAAATCTATCCGAATACGCGGTTCAGTGCACTCCCTCACCACTCTTTGGGGCGTCAGCGACGGCAGCAGCAGATCACCACTGTCACTTCCAAACACGTCAGTCACATGTGAATTCTATAGAAGCCTCGCATACACCTGGAACTGACAGGTTGAATTCGTCTTACAGCGCGTAAAACAAATGCGACTTCGTTTTGAATATATGCCTCGTAGAAAAACTTGTTTCCGAGATGTGATCACGTGATACCTGACCATGAATTCTGCCTTTTGTGCGGTTACAGCTCACTCAAAATGTTTTTCTTGGTGCAAGATTCTACTTCAATAAATACGCCACACTCACACCTTATATAAAAAAACAGAGGTAGGTAATGGAAGCACAAAAAATAAATGGTCTTTAAGTCATGATCGTACAAAAAAGGTCCGCTGAGTAACGAACGTGACGAAGGGAGGTCCGCTGAGCGAAAGTTAGAAGGATGTGAGCTCAAGTTAAGGAATAACTTCATTTTGATAAAGAATAAGGAACAGCTCGGCCAATGCAGTGGAGCGGAGGTATGCACCGAGGTGCCAGATGGGTCGGAATGTAGGAAAGGCAACAGCTACTCCAGCATGTTGCAATATAGCCAAGGAACAGTAGTCGGAAAGCAGGGTGCCAGTAAAGAGCAGCACATGGCAGATGGCGTAGTAACCCTTCTAACATTAGGAGTAGTAGCGTTGCCGTAATAGAAAAAGTGGAGAAGGGTAAGCGTGTGAAGTTCCGGCATTCCCCAGTCAAACAATGCAGACGGTGATGGCAAGAGCGAAGGGAGAGCTGGCCTTGTCCAGTAAAGCTAAGAACCCTGTCGTGATTGCCATGGTGCTTATTGATGTTCTCAAGTGGGTGAAAGAAAAACTTGACCTGGGGATATAAAAGTGTGTAAACTACCTTTGGGTGAGAACCCCAAATGTGCTCATTGCAGCATGCAGAATGCCGGGAGTGACAAAGCTTGTCGTGAACACCAGTTGGGTAGTACTCGCGGGTAATTGCGAGATCGTGTGGCGCGGCCGTCAACTTGGGCTCCAAGTGATAGACTTGAACCGGGTAGTGGGCAGCACTGGGCATAGGCATGCTTTTCAGAAGGACAGAGATTCACTTCAACCCCATGTGACGGAACAAGTTGGGGTGGAGCTTAGGGGGCAGAGGGGTGGCTTTTTTCGGGGATTCCGCGAAGTAAAGGAAGCCAAAATAGGCAAAAATTGGGAAGAGAGTGATATAGGCACGCTAAACGCTGGGAGGTCGCCAGGCTTAGATATAACCAAACAACCTATAGACGTAGCTGAGAACGTAGACAAAGGCGATGAGGTTCTCTGTTTTTTGTTTTTTCTGTAATGGTTCTCTGTTGATGTCAGAAAAACCGGCTTTTAATGTTAAACCCAGGAAACCAGTGTGACGCACGAATAACTTGGGAAGGCGGTAACACAGAGTCAAGCATAAATATGGTCTAGTGTCTGAGGCAGTGAATGAAATGTTTCCGGAAATGAGGATGGATGAAAACAAAACAGACAGCCTACAAAATGACCACAAGCAGCTCATATACACTTTGGGGGTGCAACGGGAACAAATGAAAAAATTGGTGCAACCGGACAAACTAATCTGAACAGTGAAAACCTAATGATCATCGCTGATATGATGGAAGACAAAATCAATGAGTACCCAGACAATATTTCGGATTACGATGAAATGATGGCGTTCATAAAGCAAACGACGAATGAAGTAAAGCAACAAAACCGGTGGAAAGCGAAGAGAATGCCGCGAATGTGGTGCAATAAGGAAGAAAGCGACTGTTTACCAGTGAAAAAAGGTGACGAGAGAACATAGAGAGGTAAAAAGAACGTCTGTGAAAGCGCTGGTAGTGAACAAAAATGGGATAGCTACTTGGAAAAGAGACTAGAAGCACCGACACTGGATCAAGCAAGTTTCAAGGAAAACAGTGAACCTTGAATGCCAGTAACCCAGAAAAAAAGCAAAAGTGCGCTAAAGAAGCTTTGAATCAGTGTAAAATGACAAACGTAAAATCACTGACGTCAAAAACCATATATATCAAAAAGTGTACATTGGGGAGAAAGAGAAACAGTTCTTAGTAGCGCAGGCATGCAACATTTTCATTGAATGATTATTTAGAAGTTTAGGAGTATACAGGCACGGCAGCCTGCACCGATAACATCAACGCGCGAGAAGACTGCAGAAACAGAAATAAGTATTACCTACCTTGATAGGAAAAAAACAGAGCAAAAGGTTTCCCTCAAAACCAGTACGGCTGGAGAGGTAAGCAATGCCGCTGATAAACCAGCTCGGACCAAAAAAATAAGACATCGTTTATAAGGGCAATATACAAGGTGATACAAACAAAGCCCATACCGGAGGAGTGCCTAGAAAGTACAAGGAATTTAATAAACTAAGGCAGGGGCTACAAAGGCAGTATTGGACAGGGGTGTAGAGATTCGTTATATCAATTGGTTAAATCGCAAATTCAAGCATGGATGGAAGAAAATGAATGAAAACAAGAGAGGCGCTTAGATGATAATTTGTTCGTGATAAAAAAGTGCAAGAAATTGCGAAAGCACAGAGTGAGCTATTATAAATTACGCTCTTGGATATTAAAGGGGCTTATGACAACATGAACAGGGAACTGTTGTGTAAAATGCTGAAGTTCCCAGGAATAAATGACTAGGAATGCAGTTCTTTAGAGCAATCTATTAAGATAATAGAGGTCGCCTGACATGGGAACGGCAGAAATGCTCACAGCAGGTCAATACTGATCCAGAACTGTGAGTAGAAATACCTGTGACACCAATACTGTTTAGGCTTTATTTTTTAGGCTTATGAAAGAAACAATGAAGAAAGAAGGAAGTCAGTTAGGGTTCAACCTAACCCATATGTGGCCAGGCAAAGTGGTACAATGAAGGATTCCGGGAATATTATACGCAGACGGCGCTGTTCTTTTAGCTGATAATGATAGCCATATGCGACAGCTGATAAGTATTAGTGGTCGGAAATTCACAGACCTCAAGGTACATTTTAGCGCTGACAAATCGGGAATATTAGTTTTCAGTGACGCGTGCACTGATGCAGTTTCATTCTAGCATGGCGAATTTCCAAGAGTCAAGGAGTGTATACTTCGAAGTGTGGATAAACGAAGTGGACACTACATCCGAACTAATGAGGAGCAAGTTAAGAGTAAAAGAATTTGAAACGAGCTAAGTGAGACATGCAGCTCCGAGTGGTATAACAATTATGAAGTTGTGAGAGGAAGGTGGAAAGGAGTAGTGGTTCTGGGCCTCGCATTCGCGAATGCAGTAGTCTGCTTAAACTCAGATGCTGTAGCGCGCGTTGAAGTGAACCAGAGAATGGTAGGCCGTTTGGCCATGGGAGCGCAGGGTAAAAAATTTAACCAGTGCAGGTAGATACTGGCTGGGCGTCATTTTAAGTTCAAGAATCTCTTGAGAAGATTATTGTTTTAGGGGAGGTTGACAGCTATGGATCAAGGTAGGTGGACAGCTAATGTTATTAGGCACCTACATCTTTTCACCACCCCACAACCGACGCCGCTATGGGTAAATTCCAGGAAGAATTAGACCCGTTCAGCGTCCTCCTAGATGCCACTGGAATGAAAATATCGCTGACAAAAACACACTTCCTAGCCCTACGAGGCACGAGTGCAGAGCGGTCCCGGATTCATTTAAGGCGTTCCGCTCCAGCCTGGTACACATGATTGGGTGCGTGTCCTTGGGGGGGGGGGGCATCACATGACATAGGCCGGCGTTTATGCAAGATTTACTTGTGTCCAAAGCCACATATGGCGCTATGAGCTGTTCAGTAACAGAATACCAGACCCGTCAGCTGGAAGACCTTTACCGGGTAGCACTCCGAGCTATAACTAGGCTTCCGCGACACACGCCGATCGAGAAGCTCTATCTGTTCGCGGCTCTTCCCAAACACGGAAGCAGAATCCAATGGAGGGTAGACGGTGCGAAGTACCGTCGCAATCTCAATCGCCAGGGCCGCCGCTTACTATGCCATGCGGTGAGGTAAACACGCCCGCGCAGTAATACATGAGCATATTTATCCTGAGAGGATGAGCTTTTTACTGAGCAATGACCAGCCCTCCCTCAACGTTCCCAAAGGATCCACCCATTGTAGAGCAATGCTAGTTCGGAGCCCGCAATACCCCCATACACAACAAACTCAACAACACTTAGTGGTTTCGTGGATGGTTCCTGGTGGCGCGGCTTGCACAATGCTTCACTTGCGGCCGTTACAGACGTGCACGTCATACACACAACCCAGGTATCTCACTTGTCCATACCACCTACCCCCACAGAGCTTGGCGTTGCGCCATCATGGAAGTGGTCCAGCTTGCTGTCCGACAGTATCCTGGATTAGCTGTATCCTGGACAGTCCTGGATTAGCTGGACAGGCTGAATGTGCCTGCATCAGCTAGCAGCAGATCCGGGCACGTTCCGAAGCGTCACGACACTTTCAGACGGCAGAGAATCTTTACGGGATCTTATTGGACCACCCAGACTCCAAACTGTGGCTCACCACATCAAACGTTGCGTTGCAGCGCTGCGACTACGCACTGGGAAAACAAGCAATACCGCAAGTTGGGCTAGTTGGGGCATGATATCGAAAAACCTTCAAAACGCACAAATAGACGGGGACAAACAGGAGGGATACACACACGCGCTTACTCGCAACTGCCGGTTTTATTGAAAAACACAAATTTATACATGAACACAAAACAGATTAAACAAACATTGAGCCGATTAGTGCTTGCTCCTTCCCGTGAATAATAATGGATGATTTGCTTATACACTGCATGCCGTATCTAGAGATATGTGGATGACTATTTGGTTTTTATGCGCTGTGAAGAACCTAGGTTTGAATTACACCACATTTTGAATGTTTTCGACAAGTGTGGGATGGGCCTAACCTTCACATTTTAGCAAGCAGTTGAAGGGTGCATACAGTTTCTGGATTTGAAACTTGACATCTCAAATCAACACCCGTGTTGGCGTTACCACCCGCGTTCGGAGAAGCCGTTGCTGAACTCCTCTTCTGGCCATTCAAAGATAGTGAAAAGAGGAATAGCCATGTCATAGTAATGATCAGGAGTCCAACTAGTATCTCGCACCAGACCTACGACTCGCTCCGTTGCACGTTGCCAGCACTTGTATTTCCCACACAGACAAGACCAGTGCCGGCTCGGATGTCAGCGTCGGTGACTGCCCGAGACTAGTGAGAAGTTGAGCTCCTCGGGCCTACGCCGCGAGGCAAGCGGGCACCAGGGCTGTTTGAGCGCTCCTCCGGAACAAGGACGAGAGGTACGCCATGTCTTCTCGCCGGCCTGGAGGTCCAAGACGCAGGCCCGAACCACTGATCGGGCAGCTTCAGTTAGCCCGTCCACTCTTTTTCCCTCGTCTTCCTCCTTTTCCACAGCCTGATCCAGCCATCTGACCATCCTAGGGGTTGGCCACACACGCTTTCCATTCACCTTACCACAGTCATGTCTTGGGTAGGCTGTTAAGAAGTCGTGTGAGCATTTGGTGGGAGAGAGTTTTTCGGAGCAGATCACTCGCCTTAAGGTGGCGGGTTTCCCTCCGTCTGTACTGTCGGCAGTGTGTGGTGGCCTTGTGCGCCAGATAAAGTGCAAATTTTCAGAGGAGGGGAAGGACCGGCCTAAAAGAAAAAAATTCCCCCGCATTTCCCCGAGGGGGAGAATGTGAAAGTGCGAATGCACGGTTGTCGGCCCGCTTGCGGCGCTTGCGCTCGGCCCCCGCAGCCCACCGCCTCGCCGCCTTCTCTTCCATCTCTTCCATCGGGTTTGTAGTATCACGTGTACACCACGCAGTTATCAAGCCGCTATAACGCCGCTGAGTCGCCAACGCACGCCGCTGACGACGTAGTTTGAATGCGTTAAAGATATAAGGCGCGTCACTGACACTGATATCAGCGTCGCGTCCGTGGCTTGGTCGGTAGAGCGTCGCGCTGCGGCCGCAAATCCTCGGATCGAAACCTGGCGCCGGATGCTGTTTTTTTTTTAAATATAGAGGAGCACTGCGGACGCCGCCGCCGCCACCGCCGCCGGCGGTGGATGGTTTGGGGTCGCTTATAAAGTGCATTCGCACTTAAAATTTGGTGTAGTCCCGTACGTCCATAAAACGGCCCATGGTTTGAAGAACGTGGGGTCTCGACACGGCGTAAGGGTGTTGTTCTCGGCAAAAACAAAAGTGGGCAGTCTCTACCGCATTGTTAACAACAAGGACCGGCCTAAGAAAAAGAGGAATTAGTGTGGCGATAACCAGACGCAGCCTTTTGTTCCTTGTGCGATTGGTGCCGTTTACAGAATCCCGTTATCATGCAAGTCTGTGTATGTGGGCCAAACGGGACGCTGTTTAAACATTCGTTTGAATGAGCGTGCGTCAACTGTGAGAAATTCAACAAGCGCCAAATTGCCTGCTCATTGCAGAAAGTGCAATTGTCACCCGTTGTTTGGTGACACAGAGGTGCTCTATCGGCATAATGATCAAACTGTCAGAGAATTGGTAGAGGCATACTGTATCAAGAAACATAGTGACAAGTGTATAAGCAAATCATTCATTATTCTTCACGGGAAGGAGCAAGCACTAATCGGCTCAAGGTTTGTTTATTCTCTTTTGTGTTCATGTATAAATTTGTGTTTTTCCATAAAACCTGCAGTTGCGAGTAAGCGCGCGTGTGTGTCCCTCCTCTTTGTCCACGTTTATTTGTGCGCTTTGAAGTTTTTTGTGGGATAACAGTCACGATACGCTTAACAGTTGGGAACCTACGATCCCTTGGTGGGCCTATCAGCTGGCGAGCGAGGCTTGTCGTAATTTCCGCTCGCGCTTGACGGATCGCTCACCGAGGAGTTCTGCTTTGATACCGATGGCGAACGCCGTCGCCGCAAGAAGAGCCTCCGTCATGACCTCCTATCGACAGTGCTCGTCATCGCGGACCCACTGCCTCCTGGGATTCTCCGCGACGCACAGGTCTACCTAAATTGTGCGGGTTCTGAATACGCAACAAATGATGAATTCGTGGACAGGGGGGGGGGGGGGGGGCACACCTCAACGAGAACAGTACGGGATGGGAATTCTACTACAGCAGCTTCCGCCGATCTTTCACCTACGCCGGCATCATCATCCGACCCTTCATACGTGTGATATGCATGTGGCCAGGCACTGAAGCCCACCATACATCATTGTGTATGGGGCTGCATAGGTCTCATGGGCCCACGCTTGACACATCGTCCACCTTGGGTCCTTCTTACGAAGACTGGATCCGTCCAAAGGGCCGGATCAAAAAGTCTTTATCCGCATTGTGGTGGCTGGGCCTTGACTGCTCTATGTTAGGACATTATTGATGCCCTCGTGTTCCCTCGCTGCTCTTGGTCCCATGTGGCCTTGAGCCACCCCTCTCAACACATATTCGTTTGTTTTTTTTTGTTGTTTGGTTTGGTACATGTACATGTAAACTGTGGAAATGCAGTGGCTAAGGAAGACTAGAAGTCTAAGGATGAAATACGGAAAAGGCAGTGGAGAATCAAGACAGCCAGGATAACCAGAAATAACCAAGGAAGGTAGAAACAAAGTAGAGCGAAAAAAGTGAAGCGCAACGTCGTTAGTGATGTTAGGGCAGCGAAGTTGGACTTCAGAAAGAAACATTTTTACAATATTCTTATGCGCAGTACTCTGCCTTTTCAGTATAGAACAGGTTGGTGGCTAAATAACAGTTTTTGGGAAGTATGCACAAAATGACGGGTATGCGTGGCCTGCAGAAAAGAAAGAGAAACAATGCCGCACATAGTGTTAGAATGTGAGTGCATCCCTACAAATCTACATAAGTGAAATATTCGGCTTCCGGAAGACATACGATTTAAACGTAGCACAGAGGGAGTTACCTTCAAGGCTGTCGCAGCGACGAAAAGAATCTTTTTAATACTTTTGTTTAAAAAGCAGAGAAGAGAACATTGCATAGGACAGCTGCACTTGTAGCAGAAAAAAATAGGTATTTTGTGCCGGCCCAAAGAGGAGCGCTAGTGTTAAACGAAACGCATAGAAAATAGATACATTAGTGTTCTTGGTATAATGACTCGTGTTTACGTCGCTAGAAAAGGCATACGACCAGCAATCATGCTAATCATAGTCATCACCATCATCAATGACAACTGTTGTCGTGTTCCTATGCAGAGCTAAACCCATCAATGACGTTTCATTCTTCGCTCACACAAGCTGTGCGTTGACTTTCTCTTCGTTTTTCAACATTTAAAGCAAACCTGATCACCCGGAAGAGGATTCTTTTGAGTACTGGATAGGCGGTTCACAAACGATAAAAGGTTTGGTTGGAAGAGTGCGGCACCTGATACGGCCCTCTGATTTTAGATTGCGGGAGTTTTTGCAGAGTATCTTTGTCATATGGTGGGGTTTCAACCAAGCATTTAATACAGGACACGGCTTATATACTGGTCACCTCGCGACTCGGGGAGGGTATATGTAACCGAAGAGAAATTTTGGCGCGCGCCCATCTTTCAAAAAGACAACCCAGCAATAATTTTTTTGTCACAGGAATGATGTGGCATTATCTACCGTATTTTGTTGTGGAATGAACTTAATACCCTGTATCAATATGTATGACACATTGACTTGCCCATGGCCGTGTTGAATTTCTGATGTGTCATACTGGCAAGCGTAACTGGCGTGCTACACGGCATGGGGGTTCCGCAGGGTTATGTATCCCCATGAAATCCAATACATCATAGTGTATAGCCGAAGCCTGAACTTCTGAAAGACGTCTGCTTACGGAGACACTGATTGTAAATTTCAGTTAGAGGAATTAAATTTTGCTAAATGCATGTGTCTGCTTCTCGACGCTGGTCTGTGACACACACGTGATGCGCAAAACCGAATGCTTTTAGGAATATTGAAAACGTTTCCAGTCTTGTAAATACATCAACTTTGCAAATATAGTTACTTCGGTGCATTACTACTTTGAACGAATACAAACGGTGAATCGCTATCGGGAACGTGCCTGAAAGCCGCGGTGATTGCGGGGAGGCGGCGGTTCGTCCCCAGGTTGCTTTCGAAACGGGCTGCTAAGGTGATTTTTTGGCGCCCCTACAGGCAACGCTCGAGGCGTGTAACCGCCAGTCTTAGTGACGCACTTGCAAAGAATAGTAGTGCTATTTTTAAAGAAGGTGTGTTCACCCCTTGAAATATCGGCTTCCGCATAAAAGATCTCAACACTTCCCGCAAGAGGTTGTAGCGATAGTCGCGTAAAATTCCACGTTCCATGGTGGTACTCGTTCATTACGAGAATATTTGTGGCATTGTTGTTTCGCTCTGTAAAATTACGATTACCGTAGTCTTGTTCTGAATGAAAAAATATTATTTAAATGTTTTTTGTAAAACTTAAGCTGTGGTTGCTTTGCCATGAAATGCGAAATTACTCTGAGTGTCGCAAATGTTTTACAGCATGGCATATGGGGAGCGTGGCTTATTTAACTGTAGTGTAATTGTGCTAAGAAACAGAATACAAGGCTGCTAGATCTTGCCATCTTGAGGCATCCAATTTAAAGCATTTGACGTCAAGGTTGTATTTACACGTCAGAAAAGTTTAAAAAGCAATATTATGGCGTTCGTGCCTAGTACTAGCACAATGTGCTAGGTTCAGCTAGGGGCTGTCATATATAATGAGAGTGAAATTGTTGGGTCACAGAGTTGACAATGTTTTTACCTACTGGTAACTGGCTCGCATTTTGGCTTCACGCTGTTCGTTAAAATAAGAAAAAGTGCGTGAAATGCTCTGTAAACAAATTATTTTCTCCACAGTCTTTCTATACACATGTGTCTCATACAATTCATTGAAAAGTACAACTCAGCTTTAAGCTGTCTTCTCATATTTAAAACTTACGTTTTGCAATTGAGAGCAATGGTATTCCAGAGGACAGTTGTTATTCCAGTATGCGGCAGTTCCTGAGTTAGAGATTAACAAGTTCAGGTGTTAGTTCACATTAACAAGTATATAAACCCAAAACAAAAGATCGGCTTCGTGAACAAATGTAACTGCACAATTGCGTAGATCATCACCGCCATAGTGCCAAATTAGGATTTCAGAGAAGTGAAGTTAGTGGCTTCCTATACTGTTTTTAACAGGAAAACGCAAGACCACCACGCAAGGGGTGTCATTCTTCCTAATTTATAAATAAGCAATATTGTTAATGTAATATTTATTACCAAAACCTTGTAATATATGTGTTTACCCACCAGCATGTTTGCTTGCTTGGAACGAAGAATCAGACGTTTCAGTTTGCTTCCGTAAAAAAACAAGGTAAAATTTGTATTTCAAACAGCTTGTTGAAGTTAAAAAACTTCACCCATAGACGATACTACACTGTTAGCGTTTGATTACTCCCAAAGGTATTGTTTTACTTTTTCGACACCGCCAACATTCGCTCCATGGCGCGGTTTCACGGTTTCTCGTATTAAGAACGCCTTTCGTGGGTGCTTTCTGAAGTGCCCGCGGAATCATCTTTCGTAGACGACGAAAAGAAGAAAAAGTGCGCATCTGAATAATAATGCTGGTCTTACAAAAGGAAATGTGTGTGGTATATTCTACTAACCCAACACACACTTCTCCTATGTTTGGAGCACAATGCATTTTCTGTTGGCCCGCTTAGCTATTTCGCTACTTTTATAGCAGACCTGCGGTAACTTCTTAAAAGTGACGGAAAAGAAACGTTTAAATTTACAATTTTTTGTAAATACTGCTATTGTTTCCAAAAATATGTTCGTGGCCAAACAGACACGCATACAAGCTGGCAAAAGTTTACCTTGTGACGTAAACGCAAAAATATAGCTTAAAACAAATAGAACCAAAAGAATAGGCAACGTATACACACCAGAAATGAAGAACACAGTCCAGACATACCACCAAGCTACTTTGCTCATGGTTGTTGCTCTGCGGTCACAAAAGGGTAAATAAATGTAAACTCGAAGGTTTTTCTCGAATAAATTCTACATTTGGACTGAAACCCAAAAGCGTTGCGCGCACAAAATGTGCCCTTTGCACAATCGAACTTATTCATTGCAATGTCCAACCTACCATCTGTTTCTACCTCGAAGCTTTCCCCCATACATTGTTGAGCATACAATGCGAATGTGGTCATGTTCCTCGCTGATGTCAGAACAAGAATGAGAAAGCAAACCCACTGTACATACATATGTTAGTGACAGGGCTTTTATACATAGCCCAGTAATTCTCTTCTTCCACATATTGTCAGGAGAAGGTAATATAGGTTAAATGGGATAAGAAAATAGACTTTTTAAATTGACCCAGACGCCGTAATAAAAAAGGAGAAAAAATCAGACTCCCAATATGCATACCAGAGAACGAGAGCCAGAAAAAGCTGCTTAGCGGTTTTACTGCCACCAAGGACCACAAAACAATTACTTTGAAAGTCCCAAACAAGTTATAGTAAAAGCAATGACAAAACAACCCTCACTCCATGGGCACAGTTTCATCACACAAATAAAACCAACTATGCTAAAAAGCTGAATAATAAATGGTTCGCTATCCCTGAGACAGCATTCCTTTTGAACATCTTTTCAACAATTTACCCATAACCCAATACTCGCCCCTTAATTAGGCTGGGATATGTAGACACAATGTACAAACACAGAAGATCGGGGACACAAAGATGACAATAAAATGGCATAGAAGAGGTAATTAACGTAGTGCTACTATTCTACACAGTTATTTACGGCACAGAAGTCAGACCAGGCGGAAAAACTGAGCGCAACGTTTTATCTTGCTATATCCCGCTGATATCTAAACCAAAATCAGAAAAGCCGCTGAAAATCTGGAAAAACTAAAACTCTGCAGGTGCCAGTAGTGTAGCCGTGGATTGTAACTGTAGGGAGATATTATTCTGCCGGAAAAGCTTGCGCCCTAATATTCTGAAGGCATAAGGACAATAAAGGCACCCATTGTCTGCAACCAGGCCTACGCTTATTTACAAGAAGAAGATGCCGAGGGCAAAAAGCATTATAGTTTGATTTTTCTACGTAACTAGTATACAAGCAGTTGAGCAAGGTATTGCCACTTAATTGACACCCGTGATTTAGAATAACGAAAACCACAGACCGCTTGAAAAACGACACACTAAAGAGATTTACTTGCATGTGTACTGCCATGTAATCAATAAAACCGCCGAGTTTTATGTTTATATATAGACTCGTTTTTTGGGGACATCGTTCAGTAGAAACATCAAAAAGACATTGTGTTCTGTAAAAAGTTCTAAATGCACCTTCGAAGACCTTCAAGCCTTCAAACCCCTTTAAAAGTATCCTTTATTAAAATTGTTACAAGTGCAGTGGAAAAAGCACGAGGTCCACAGGTGACTTTCTACCCACAAGTGGCTTTCCAACATCCTCGAGAGGCTGAAATCTTTCATTTTAATTTGTTCAAAGACGTGAAAGACGGGCTCAATCAGTTTGAGCGCGTTACGTCATTCAATCAGTGGAACGAGGTTTAAAACTGCAACAGGTGTACTTTTTTTGGATGACGATGCGAGAACGTGGCTTGAAAATCGAGAAGGGTGTTTGCGAACATAGGAAGAATTTCGCCAGGAGCTACGGGAAGCATTCCCTAGCATGGAACGCCGAGAGCACACACAACGGCTTCTTGAATCGCGCATTCAGAAACCGAATGAGTGTGTAATCTTGCTCTCCGACGCCATGGCCACCTTTTTCCGAAGGCGGACCCCGACAAGTCTGAACCCAAGAAGTTGCGCTACTTAATGCATGGTGTTAAGAAACAGATATTCGACGGGCTTGTACGGAACCCTCCGCGGACTGTACGCGAATTTGTGAAGGAGGCGACGGCCATCGAACGAGCACTCCAGGACCGATTCCGCCAGTATGATCGCTCAAGCAAGGGATCGTTGGTGAATACCGTTGTTCTGTGCGCTGACAACGAGAGCTCCCAGCGTGACCTCGTCCGGTCGATCTTACGCAAAGAACTCCAGAAACATAATGTCTGTCCCAACCAGACAGTTCGATTTTCTGCTGCGGAGGTCGTACGTGAGGAAATTCACCAGGCACTTGCACTACCCGAACATAACCTGGAAGAGCCGCAAGTAAACTACGCGAATGTTTTGGCTCTCCCACCGTCGGAGCCACAAGTGAGCTACTCGAATATCTTGCCTCGCCAACAGTTCCACAGGTCAACGGCACCACGTCGACAGCCATTTGCTTGATCAGGGCCTCGGCCCGAGCCGAGATTTTATCCTAAGGTACGCAAAACGCCCGTGTGGCGTACTGTTGCCTACCCGCCGATGAGTTATCACGGCAGTGAATCAGATCACGTCTACCGTCACTGCCCGTACCAAGAAATTGGACTTCCTGGTTTTTCGCCATCTGCTCCCCGCCCCCGCTTTTGGGAACGAACTCACACAAATCGAAGATTATCTTGCGACGAGACCAACTCCCAGGCTTCAGCCGCGTTCACAGTCACCGGGTCGTGCAAACGGCCAACACAACGTTCATTGAAGCCGTCAAGACGTGCCTAAGAAAAGGTCCCGAAGTGCTGGGAGACGGGGAAACTAAAAGCGGCAACCTCAGTAGGAAAGATTGCTAAGGACGACAGCTATCAAGCCTCTCCAACGACACAGACAGACAATGTGGCAAGGTTGACGTGTGAGGAAAGTGGTGATGACGTGGTGACCTGCGCGCCGACGACGCTGACAGCTGACGAAAGCGCTGATGACGTCGTCAGTGCTGAACTGCCTTTTTTGTCGACGCGCCCAAAGTGACTGCTTTGGTGGGCACTGGTGCGGGCTTTTCAACAATTAGACAACTTCTCGCGGTACGCTTACGAAAAGTAAAACCCCATGGACCGGACCTCAAGTCCGTTCTGCTGGAGGACATCTAATGGAGCCCGTTGGAAAATGCACTGACAGAGTTCGCATCGACGCTTCGGATTTTGTAACCTCATTCATCATTCGGCCGAAGTGTGGCAAAGATCTCATATTAGCCTTCGACTTCCTGGGGTAACAAAAATCAGTAATAGACCTCCGCTGGCGTTCTGTCACATTTTACACTTGCTATGTACCTTCAGAACTAGAAGAGGACCGAAGCTCGGTATTGCACGTTATCAATGACGGCGCTACTTTGCCACCCCGATCATGTGCCCTTGTATCTGTCCATTGCGGCTCGTCATGGCACGGGGATGGCATAGCAAAGCTGAATAGCGCTGTTTTTGTATACCTTGGCGTCGGCATTGCTGGATGGTTGCACCGCGATCTTACTTACAAACATTGGACATGAGCGTCAGCAAATCCAGGAAGCTACCGCCGAGGCAAGTTTTCAGAACATCGCTGACGACGCAGAATGTCCCGTGTTACACACAGAAACATCACACACTGAGCGCCCGCCCCCCACTCTCGCTATTTGTCTAGACCTGCCACCCGAAAAACCGCAAGGGCTTCTGCAGTTATTGCTGGAATTTCATGATTGCTTTTCTTCCACGACGACGGTTCACCAGATAGCGATAACAAAGCACCGCTTCGTTACCGACGACAACAAGAGGCCTATTCATCAAAATTCTTACCGTGTCTCCCCAAAGAAACGCGATGCTATTCATCAGCAGGTGCAAAAAATGCTCGAGGACGATGTTATTCAGCCATTTCAAAGCCCGTGATCATCACCTGTGGTCCTGTGGTCATAGCGAGGAAGAAAGATGGCACTCTACGCTTTTGCGTTCACTACCGAAAGCTGAATCAAGTCACGAAAAAGGATGTGTATCCGCTTCCGCGCATTGACGACTCTCTGGAAAGACTGCGCAATGCGCGCTACTTTTCGTCGATGGACCTAAGAAGTGGTTATGGAAAGATACAAGTTGATGAGCGGGATCATAAAAAACTGGCTTCTTTACACCAGACGGACTTTTTGAGTTTAGGGTCCCCTCCTTTGGATTATGTTCTGCTCCGGCAACGTTTCAGATGATGATTGACGATGTTTTGACCCACTTGAAATGACAAACGCGTTTAGTCTACCTCGACGACGTTGTCGTGTTTTCCGAAACCTTTGATGAACACTTGAAACGACGGATTTTGGTCCTTCGGGCTCCTGTTCCGCTGGACTCTCCCTAAAGCCTGAGAAATGCCATTTTCGCTACGAAAAGCTCTGTTTTCTTGGCCGTGTTTTTAGCCGCCAAGGTGTCCGACCTGACCTCGACAAAACTGCAGCCTGTCGCTGACTTCCCTGTGCCTGCAGATAAGAAGTTAGTGCCAGCCTTTTCGCACACTGCTGCCCTACTGACCCAACTACCACAAAATGACTCGAGTTTTGTCTGTGCTGAAGAACAGCAACCGGCTTTTGACGAGCTCAAGCAACGCCTACAGGCTCCACCTGTTCTCGCGCATTTTGATGAAAAGGCCGACAAGAGATTCCACACTGACGCAAACAACGTCAGACTCGGAGCGATTCTCGTACAACGGCAAGAGGGCGCGGAAATAATTATCGCTTTCGCGAGCAGGGCAGTTTCCCGCGCAGAGTCCAATTACGCCGCCACCGAAAAAGAATGTCTTGCTGTTGTGTGGGCTCTAATGAACTTCCACCCTTACCTTTTGGCCGGCCATTTCAGATCATAAGAGACCACCACCCGGCTGTGCTGGTTGACAAACTCAGGAACCCGTCGGGACGTCTTGCACGCTGGTGCTTACGGCTCAGCCAGTTTGACATGACTATTGTATACAAATCCAGTCGGCTACATTCAGATGCTGACGGTCTTTCCTGGGCATCAGTGGAAGCAGCGGACACTAACTACGAGGACAATGACGTGTTCGTCAGGGCCGTAGACATCGTCACAATGTCTGAGCAGCAGCGGCAACACCCAGAACTGCGCCTATTTATTGACTATCTGGAAGGGCACACATCGGTCGTACAAAACGATTTTGCAAGAAGCTTGCTAACCCTTTTGTTATGCAGTAGCGTTCTCGACAAGAGGAACTTCGCGTCTAGGGGCAAGGAATGCCTGCTGGTAATGCCCAGAAGTCTCCACAACGTAGTACTACTGGCCTGCCATGACGAGCCAACTGCTGGTCGCCTTGGCTAGGCCTGAACACTGGCAAGAGTCAAACGAAAGATTTACTGGCCAAAGATTTCAGCGGCTGTTAAGCAGTACGTATGGACGTGTCGGGACTGCCAGAGCCGAAAATTCTCTCCTGACCACCTTCCGGGCTTGCTACAATCCCTTCAGCCGCGCCATTCCAGCACGTTGACATGGACCTTTTGTGCCCGTTTCCCACTTCATCGTGGGGGAACCGAGTGATAATCGTAGTAACCGACTGCCTCATCCGCTGTGCCGAGACGAGAGCTGTACCTCGATGAACAGCTGCAGAGGTGGCCCACTTCTTCCTTGAGAATATATTCCTTCGTCATGGTGTTCCATGCATCATCATCCCGGATAGTTCAAAGACATTCATGGCCCAACTTGTCCGAACATTATAGACACTCAGCGGTACTTCTTACAATAAAGCTACTGCTTACCATTCGCAAACGAATGGTCTGACCGAGCGGATGAACAATACAATCCCCGACTTGCTGTGCATGTATGTACACGTCGAGCATAAGAAGTGGGACGCCATTTTGCCATATGCAACGTACTTGCACAATACGGCACGACAGGAAACGACGCGAATGACTCCATTTCATGTTCTCTCCGGACGTGACGTAGCCACAATGCAAGACCCGATGCTGCCCCAAATTGAAAATGATTATTACTGTTGTGCCCAAGAGATCATGCAGCGCGCTGAAGATCCAAGACAGCTAGCCTGTGTCCGCATCTGGAACCAACAGCAGCGCGACGCAAGCCACTACAATCTGCGCTGCAGGCACATGAAATCCCAGTAAGGGCATGAAGTTTGTGTATGGACACCCCTCAGACGCCGCGGGCTCCCCGAAAAGTTGTTGAGAAGATACTTCGGACCTCTCAAAGTGCTGAGACGAGTATTGGACGTTACGTACGAGGTCGTACCATCCAGCCATGTTTTCCCGGCAAGTCGCCAGCCTCGACCAGAAACTCTTTATGTGGCGCGCATGAAGCCCTACTATACAAATTCGGTAATTACGCCCGAGGTACCTGACACAAATACTCCCTTTTGTGCATCGAGACGATGCGCCTTAGGGAGGGGGGCTAATGTCACGGCATGGCCTGTTGCAGGCCCCTGGCCACCAAGAAAAAAAGAATGAAAGGATGTCTTGTGGAGCAACTAACCAACCAACAGCACCTTACCAACTACGCCACGTGCTGAAGAAGGGGGACACGAGGGGGCGCAAGAGCGCTCGGTGGAAGCGGCACTAGAGCGTTCGTTTTATCAGGCAGAAGTTCGCCTATTGAAATAAATCTGTTTGTCTTTTTACTGCCAACATCATCTTCTTGAGCTTGTGCATCGCTACAATATAAAAGTGAATGCTTTTCACTGCACTGGACGAGTGACGAAAGCAAGAAAAAACGCGAGAAAAGAGCTGGACTAGAAGTATGAAGGGAAGATTCGAGAAGCTTGACTGAAAAAAAAATAAAGATAAACGAAAAATACAGTATTACCTTGTTAACCCGAAATGACATATTTATAACAATCGGCGAAGTCAACGGATAAGTCAAAAGTTTCTACCACAAGAAACCATTTTCTAGATGCCCGAAGTATTGGCTGCCATTTATGTCGAAGTAGGTTAGGCCAAACTACGGATATCTCGAAATCTTCACTGAGAGTGGAACGAACATTTTGTCCCCAAGGACCATCTCACAAGATTCGCGCGATGCTGCCGCCCCAAATTCGTGGATTTTTTCTCGTTTCGCCGCGCCTAGCACAAATCTGATGTTTTCCCCGAACGAGAAATCTGAGCATAGAGCCATTTGAACTTCGTTAAGCAAACGCGGGGCGCGTCACGTGACGGTACAGAAAGACGCACAGCGGCGGAGGTACAGTGTACTAGGGGATAGAGATGTGTCGTGCGGTGCAAAACACAATGCAGAGCGGGGGTCACACGTGAAGGGAGCAATAAAAAAAATTGAATTGAGCTCAGGCTCTTTTCCGAGAACTCCTGTTGCAGCCAGCACGACACGTAAGTAAATAGTAGCGCCTTTTCTCCAGTGAACTCGATATTTCTTGGCAATTCGTG
The DNA here is from genome assembly GCF_048455015.1 of Haemaphysalis longicornis. Taxonomy (NCBI): domain Eukaryota; kingdom Metazoa; phylum Arthropoda; class Arachnida; order Ixodida; family Ixodidae; genus Haemaphysalis; species Haemaphysalis longicornis. The sequence continues at coordinate 9,637,411 of NW_027526407.1, read as the reverse complement.
CAACTTTACTTATTTCAAAAGTCTGATTATGTCGAAATATTTCCTGGTTGTTACTATATCGAGTTAACGAGGTATTACTGTACTTCAGGCACGTTAGGCTTGCGACGTTATAGTCTCGGAAAATAATTTCGCAGACTGCAACAGCAAACCAGCGCAGAAATTACACTCTTTAAACAAAGCCATGGAGATATCTATGCCTATGAATGAAAAAAATGAATTACTTAATGCAGAGAGGAGGCAAACAGCCCTGTGGGTATGGGATGGAAAAGAATTTTGGGAAGGACGCCACACAATATTCTAATACATCTGGCGAAGCTATGGTTAGGTTAAGTATGAATAAATCGAAATAATTAGTTGTAAACTCGCTTGAAGCGCAATTTGAAGTGTAGATAATAGAACGCTAGAACAAGTAGAAGAGTGTAACTACCTTGTACAGTTTAATAAAATGGATTGTTGGGCGAGTTGGTTCATGGCTTCAAGAAAAATAAAAAGAGCGTAAAGGACGAGGACAAAGAAACACAGAACGGGACGCGCGCTCCCGTCTACTGTGTTTCTTTGTCCTCGTCCTTTGCGCTCTTTTTATTTTTCTTGATACCTTGTACAGGTTGTAATGCTGATTCAAAAAACTGAAAAAGAAAATCCTGCGGTTGACGTATGTGGGCTGCAATGGACTCGGCTACCACTCGGAAATATTAAAAGAGTAAGCTACTGTACGACTGAAAAGCACAGTATAAAGCCATTGCGTCCTGCTGGAAGTTTTATTGGAGAAAACGTGGCACCCTACTCAGCTCTAAAGCAAACTTAGGTAGGCTCAACGAGCTGTGGAACCTAGATTGATACGAGTAATGATTAGGGAAAAAACTGCATATGAGGATGGGGGAACAAACTTTAAAAATATATAGAAGTTGCAATTAGGAAAAAAATTAAATTTACTTAGAATAAAGGACAACCGGTGGAACACCAGTTTAACAGTGTAGATACCAACAGACGGGCTTATCAGAGGAGGAAGAAATATGACTCGGTGAAAGAAATAAATAACGACATTCGGCGGCACATGGAAGAGCCACACAGAAGCGGGTGGAGGTCAACGCGAGAGTTCTTCGGCCTGCATGTTACATGATAGGGCGTTGGGGATGGTGAAGATGTGCATGAGAAGTAGCGTCCGCTACTTGTCGCCCAAAAGATTGTTTAATGTCAAAGCATATTGTGCAAAGAGTTTCGAGTCCTTGTTTTAGCGCCTCGGTTTTAACACAAGCTATCTCGACTGCAGGCGCTATAGAGTTCGCGTTTTTTAAAGGAATATTGTAAATGGGGTATCTGGCGTAGTGTAAAACTCGTTTGAAACTGGTGTTATTCTATTGATGATTCTCTTTTTCTTTGTCATTGTTCTAGATCAAATACGAATAATCTCTAAAAAAAGCGAAAAGCAATATTGAGATCAGAATAAAAGCCCCAGAATTCCTTCTGATGCCTTTCCACAAAAAATTCAATGTCGTTCAACTGCTCCTTTGACATTGTTGATTACTTTATATTTATGGTGATCCCGACCGCAACTTCATTTTTGTTGCTTCTCAAGAGAACAAAAAACACTGGCAAAAACTACCATCAGCGACAAAATGCCGAGTGCTCATGAGCTCGTGCCTTGCTCTGACGGCCACGAGACCAGGCTTCAAACCCCTTCAAACAAAGATCAGGCTAGCACACTGGCGCAACACTTTCAACATGTGTCCAGCTCTGCACACTACAGGAAAACGTTCCTGAAACATAAAGCCAACTGTTAAAAGAAGTCCCTCCAGACAACAAATCGCACACTTCTTACAACTCCCTGTGTTAACTACATGAGCTAAGGGCTGCTCTGAGCACGTGTAAATCCTCAGCTCTAGGCCCCGACAACATTACA